>NC_138785.1:31608394-31794532 GCF_965178545.1 Coloeus monedula | reverse complement strand
GACCAGCCTGGATAAAGCTGCATATGTAGCTGCCTTTCTTTACGAGCTAGTTCATAATATTTTGCTTGTTCTTCACGGGAGAGAGCGTGCCACTGCAAACAAATAAACACAACTTTAGACTGGGAACTACCTTACACCTAGGCAACAGATGACTTGAACAAGTGTTTTAGTGACTTTGATTCAGTCCTTCCCCACTGCAAAAATGAAATTCATTAGCAATTACAAGCACCTGTGTTTATTAACTGACTTTCAGGCATTTGTCAGCTCTGCAACTGCCAAGTGCCTTGAGCAAGACAAAAATTATTTATGGAAACAGGGCTCACCGAATAGTCTGCTCACAGAACCATGCTCTCCCAACACTACTTAAAAAAAACCAACAACAAACAAACAAAAGCAAACCCTAACAAAAAAACGGCAACAAAACCCAGCCTTTAGCTCCTGACAGAACTGAAGGGGTTTGTGCTGCTTTTGAAGGGCAGCAATCTCCCCTTGACAGAGGGGTCTGCTGTCTTGGTTTCAAGTAGCAGCTAGACTCAAGTTTTCAATGCCAACACAGAAGGCTTTCTGGGCACTAGCACTCCCTTTCCAAGATCAACTTCTAAGTATTGAACTTCAAGGTACCTGCTTTCTGGTTGAAAAAGTAAATGGCAACTGCAAAAGTTTCTAAGATAAAGAAATCACAGAACTACAGTCTTACAGATTACATGAGTTGACTTTTGTAGCCAAGCAGGAATAAATTTCCTGGTTTCATGTACTTAAAAATAATAACATATACCACCTCCCCCCCCCCCCCCCCCCAAAAAAAAATGCAAACACAAAACCTCACAACCTAAAAATCTGAAAAGGCATAAGCTACATTAGTATTTCGTAATTTTGTCCTTTTTGAAACACCTATCATAGACCTGAACCAGAAAGAGTAAAGGCCTTTTATTTTTAATTAAGTTCCACTGCTGCAGCATTAGATGCATCTTCTTGTTTGACAACATCCATGGGGAAGTGAGGGGAGAAGTTATTAAAAAAATCCAAAAAAGAGACAAAAATCATTAAGAAATCATTAAGACACCCATACAAGAATTACATACAGAACTAAGATTTCAGATCAGATCGCATTTGTATGACTTAATGTGTTACTCAGTTACATGTCAGAGGACGTGAACTAAAGCTCGTTTGCCTTGACTTGGCAAGTTGGATGTGTTCTTGAGAGCACAGCAGTTCAGCCTGTCTGCAATTCTCAAAACTCCACATGCACATTCAAAAACTGGGAGGTAGTGACCACAATGCTGTGGCATCGGAGAGCCCAGCAGCAGACTAAGTGTCAGCTCATGAGAACAGAGGTGGTTCCTGCTCTGGGGTAGCACAGGGTAAGTAGTGACCAGGATGACTGAACATGAGACACTTGAATTGTCAAGTGTTAATTAATCTCCAAGCAATTATATTGGATAACTCATGCATCGTTTGCACGACAGCAAAAGTGGAATTTGAGGTACTTTCATGGAGAACAGCAACTTGAAAAGAGGAGTCCAAGCTGCAGAAAAAACAGGCAATGGAGCCCTGAGGCTTGATTCCTTGCCAAAGCAGAGATAAATAAGCCACTGCCCTTGTTCAGGCCAAGAAAACTAGGCTGATATACTAAGCAACTAAGATCAATCATCTGGGACTGCTGTCACCTGTAAAGAGCAGTTCACAGGTCACAGAATATTGTGAGTTTAAAGGGACTCTCAAGGATCAAGTCCAACTCTTAAGCAAATGGCCCATATATGATCCTAGAGACTTGCATGAAAGCATGGAAAAGGCAAGCACCAAGATGTCCTTTAAGGGGAGGTAACAAGAACAACAAAGCAGAAGTCTGCATGAACTGGGACAAGTACCAATAGATTTCTGCTGTGTTTGGAGCAGGAAGTCTTCTGACTGTAATACAAAAGGAGCACTTTAAGGTCATGTGCTGATTTCCCATTTAAGAGCACAGGGTTTTCAGAGTCACAATGCCTCTCAGTACTGCCTTGGTCAGTGATCAAAAAGAGGTGTTCACTGGGAATTTGAATAATCCCTACTCAGATTGATACAAAAGTCACCCCTTTTCTCATTTCTGGGAGTCAGTTGCAAAATGGGTATTTACCTCTGCTGCCTTCCCTTGGAAGAATAACACTGGCAGAGAACACAAAGGCTGTACTGTGAGTTGGCCTCCATAGGTTTTTTCTGTGTGGAAGGTACAAAACAACTAAAATGCCACAGAAGCAAACAGTTCTCAGCAAAGCTCTGGTACACGTACTGGGATCATCAGTACTCAGCTGATGACTTTAGAGACATTCCAAACATGACTAGGCAGGTTCCTGAGCAACCTGATGTAACTGGACCTGCTTTGTGCAGATGTTGGACTACACAACCTCCATGGGTCCCTCCCAACCTACATGACTTTACAATTGGACCACCATATATTCACTTTTGAGTTTCATCTCCAGTGGCATCCAGTGTTCAACTTTGAATGATCCTTTCCTGCTCTGATGGACACTGGCATAAGGGAGGACCCAGAACTTGGTTAAAATGCTCCTTCATGTGTGACTGAGGCTATTTAATGTCTGAGCTGCTGGCACCATAACATGAGTGGAACAGACACAAATTTGATGATGTTGCTAATGCTGAAAAAAGAAAATCAAGATACTACTTTTATTTTTGTTGCATGTTTGATCTTCTATAGCTAATTTAATAGTTGCACATCAGTTATCACCTCAAGCAGAAAGTCAGCCTTCACACCCAGCTAAAGGGAAACACAAATTAGCAGCACACATGAGCACTCACAAACCCTCCTGGTACATACCCTTCTGCCAAGGATCTGGTTGATAGCTGCACTTTCTTTCAAAGTACACTCTGCTACGACGTTTGCTCTCATTTCTTTCATGTACAACATGAAAGCATTCAGAGGTTTCTTAATATGAGGTCTTTTTGGCTCTTGTTCTTTTCTCTGTTCGTGCTGAGGCTTCCTAAAACGTGGTTGGGAAAGGGAAAGGAAAGGAAAAAAAGCATTAATTTGCTTCAACCTAAAAAGATCCAATGGAACATTACTAACTTGTGGTTACAGTAGCACTTAAGTAGTAAGAATGAGAATTTCAGTGGTCACGTCCCATCCACTTTCACATCTTTTAGTTTAATACTCAGGGAGGACGTCAGGTTGACATTCTCTAGCAAGTAACAGTTAATCTGTGAATCTGTTCCAAATTCATCACTTGTCTCAATTCTCTTTTTGAAAGGCTATCCATGGTACCCTAAAAGACCACTGCCATAGGCCGGAGAATACCTTCTCATCCCCTTCTTTCCTAGGCCTTTTGCCTTTGAGTACTAAGCAATGAGACTGCTTTTTACTAGTGAATTTTGCAGGTAAGGACTTTTCCAGCAGAAAGAGCACGAGTCACAGCTGGACAGGTCCATGAGTATGACTGAATCAAGATGGCTGTTGCCAACAGCTTAAAAATGCTGGACTGCAATGAAAAATGGCTTCTCATTACCCTTACCAAACAGTAGCTCACAGCTCCAGTTTTAGTTATAGGAGAAGAGTTAAAATTCAGAGAGATTATGAAAGACACTTTTTTTAAAACATCCTTGACTCTTCTTCAGACAGAGTTAGTTCTCAAACATTTATTCATTATGAGCTAGTGCAGAAAGGCAGACTCACACATGCATTAGCTCACTGTCGTTGTGCAGATGTTCTTGTTTTACTTGAGGTGTTACAATAGCTGGGTGAGGGATTCCAGTTGTGTGAGGGCCTGGAGGACCAGGAATCATGTGATGCGAAAACCTAAAAGAGAAAACAAAGCAAGGTCTGTAACCCCACTGGAGACAGGCATCAAACACGTATGACAGCAGCAGGACACTCTAAGAATGCAAATGCTACAGAGCTTGCAATGAAGACAACTCTTACAGAGCACATGAAAAATATTTGGCTAAGATTTGTGCATTGTAGCCCAATTATTCAAGAAAAACAAACAAATCAGTCAACATTTTGGTTGTAGAGAAGTTATTTTATTACCTTTCAGGCAAACACTTTTAGCAATGCATACAAGAAATATTTAATGTTTATACTGTTGCACTGTCTAGAAATAAAAATACACATTTCTTAACCAAAAAAGTGTATTTCCACATCAAGATATAAACGTTCTTGAAACATCCACCACCAGCCAATGCAAAGGAGGAAACTGCCATGCAGAAACAAATAAAATGAAAGAAGAGTCTTTTCAAGAAGTCCCTGATAGCTCTCTTTACTTTTCAAGGTACTTAAGGTAAAAGATTTTAACATCACTTCATCTGAACCGACTATTCTTACCTCAAATGCTTAAAATAAACTTTGAAAATCCTGCATCCTGGATGAAGGATGGGAGCAGGGAGAGAGTTTTGTCCTAATTAAAGCTTCTTTTCATTTGTACAAGAAGGAAAATGGAAAATAAAACCAAAATACCACTAACTGAATAATCCCACCCTACTAACCCAGGTCACTCTTAAGGACAGCTGAGACAGAACTTGAAGGTGCTGAACATTGCAAGCTCAGCAGCAGCAGAAAACCTGCATGCTGTATTTTAAACTGGTGGAAAGTACTGTTAACATCAAAAACAAGCTCATGCTCCAAAGTTTTGCTGAAGGAGTGATGGCTAAGGAATGGCATCCAGCCTCTCCTTTCACCATGCCTTAGTCCCCTTGTTGCCCTTTTCCTTCATGTGATCAAAATAAAGGAAACACAAAGCCCTGTAACCAAATCAAGTGATTTTATCTTGAAGGAAGAATGGGTTTTCTTCCCAATCACCCTGACAGGCACATGCTTATCATTCCCGTATAAAGAAGTGAAGGGACAGTGATAATCCAAAAGAGCCCACACACAAAGAGGCAAAAGGACCCCCCACTTATCAAATGGCCTGCCTTAAATCCCTGTGCAAGAGGGTGTGTCTTCTACAGGTCACAGAAAAAACCCCAGGAACGGTATATTGCAACCTCGTGTACACCAAGCACAGGATGCAGAAGCTGTCTTTAGAATGCGAAAGCAGAGCATAGGAGATCTGGAGTGTGTCATGCCCAAGTCTCAATTAGCATTGCTTGCTTGCACTTAGACATAAAGACACAGTGCCTGAGTCACACACCAGTACAAATACTGTGCTGGCATCCCCTGCCATTAGTGGCTTTGGGCTATGAAATACCTACTTGCGAGCAAGTTTCCATACAGAGCATTACCTACGTGATTCAAGACTAATTACCAACAGCTTTGAAATTGGAACTAGAGAACGCAGACTAGAGTGACAATCCACCTGGCTGCATACTGACATGAGCAAAACCCAAGGATGCTATGCACAACACTATGTGTTGCATCTAGAAATGAACTAATGACGCATTTCAGATGAAACAGCTCAATTAATTGTTGACAATTCACTGGTGCTCTTCATTGCAACACTTCAGAGACTGACAAGAAAATGCTGAATGAGACCAGTGTGGGATCCAGGCAAACTGCATATACAACACATAAGTTAAATAAAAATGTATGCATAAGGGTTTAGCTGACTGAAAAGCAAGCAAAGGCAGACCAAGACGCAAGCGGAAGAGCAACTTGCCCTCTAATGCCAGCAGTTACTCCCCAGTCAGTCATTCACCACCTACACCTACCTGGACATGGAAGGGTCGACTGAGAGTGAGGATGGATAGGGCTGCCTGAATCCACTCGAGATAGGATATACAGGCTGACCTTGCCTGAGGTCACAGAAGAAAGGAACCCATCAATCATACGATATGGTATTCAATGGTTACTCTAGAGTTACAAGCTCTTGATGGGAACTCAGTCACAAATGAATAGTAAGAGCTAACACTTTCAAGAGTTCTCCGAGTGAAACTAATGAGTACTTAAATGCTTTGAACTTTCTCCCTTGCTATTGAAAGATTCCCAATCTAAGTTTCCACTGGGAAGGAAAGCAAAACAACCAGCCTTCCTCCCCCAGGGCACATAACACACATGCACACTCCTCTATCTCTATCCCTCTCTCACCTAGTTTTAGAAGCACTGGAATCAGATTTGTTAAACAAGCTCTTAGGAAAAAAGCATCTTATTCCAAATAGTTCTACTGTAGATCAGAGCGAGAACACCAGATGGTGAATTATTAAGCTAAAAAGCCTTTTGAACAGTTTTATTAAGTCTTTGAAAACTTAGGACTCTCTCCATTAGCATATGCTATAGTGAGGTACAAGTGGACAGCTTTTCTAAGCAGAAATTTTTTTGATTAAAAAACTCCAACCCAACCACGTAAAAGGCCACAGCGACACAAGTCAATCTTACTACTTAAAGATCAAACTTTGCAGTCCAGTAAGAGAAGCTTGTGTGAAGGTCTTCCCTCCTTGACACTCCCACATATACATAATATTTTGCCACCAGTCCGTCAGTTGAGGTCTTTAATTTTTATGATCATCGCTACATTTTGATTACTTTCAGTTTGCAATGGTTCAGTCATGACTACAATGAACTCCCTGGAGTAGCATGCGATGGTAATGCAAGCAAATACCAGTTCAGCCCAAACACCTCTTCCAACCAGAGGGGTACCACACACATCAACACATCAATACTACTCAGATGCTTATTGACTGGTCAATCAGATGAGAAAGAATGGAACTGGGCCTTTGTAAGGTTCAGGACACAGTAAGGTTTCACTCTTGGAGCATGTCACTGGAAATGAGCAGTGCTCAAAGGGAAGAGGAAATGAAAAAAAAAAGTTGAAGTAAGTCTCACCAGTGCTACCTCACAGCAGGGAGCCGTAGCACAAGGGACAGCTGAGTATGTCCCGCTGTTGGTGAGTGCTGCTGAACGCATCCAGAGTCTTGTAAGGTTGGATCTTGTCTCTCCTTTCTCTTTCCCTCTTCCCTCCCCCCAACTTCGCACCAAGAAACCATTCAGAAGAAAGGATTGACCACATCTGGAAAGCGCATGCTAGCAACTGCCTGGTGACAGTGGAAGTGAGGAGACAGCTAAGCAGCAAAATGGGGGGGAGGGGGAAAATCAAAAAAATAGTCAGATACTTCCATATTTTAGTTTGATATCTACTAATTATTTGTTCCAAAAAGGCATGTGGCCTTTCCTGAAAGATATGCCAGCAATACAGCATTTCACCATCTTCTGCTCTCTACTTTCTCTGCCTGTTGTCATCTGGATCATGTTTCCCTCCCATGGAGACATTAAAAACAAAAAAAATCTGCATCCCTCATGGCGTGGGCACAGACTAGTCACAATACAGATTCTAAAGCGCTGAAATTATGGCTGAGTTTCCTTATTCCCTGTTCGAAGAGAACTGAAGGCAAGTACATATCTACCCCAAGTAGACATGAAGCACCCTGCCAAATCTGTTACTCCAAAAATACCACATTTCCTCCACCCTGAGTGGCAGCAAGAGATCATGAGAGTGCTAGTATTAGCAAGAGCAGCAAGATCTCCCAGTGACAGAGGCTTTTCTCCATACAGAAACTGTAAAAAGCAGCAGACTACAAAAGTTTGTTCTCCATTTGGGGCAGTTTCAAGGTTTCCCCACGCATACATACTTCAAAGTTCCTTCTTACCTCCCCTCTCCTGAGTAATTGCAATTTTGTTTATTAAAATTTACATTTAATTCCTTGAGAACTGTTTTCTGCTATCTTTCCAAAAGCTAAGAGCCACAAATCTGAGCCATAAGAAACATAGAGACTTCAAAGTGAAATCTACACACTTCAATTTCTGTACGCATTCGAAAAACAGATTCAATTCATTTCAAGGATCGACATTTTTTCATCTTTTCAACTAAAATAAAGTAGGAATTTCTTACTGGAATGACATTGTTTTGTAAATGCTGCGACTGATTCAACAATAGCAAATGGTGTGAGCATGCACCTGTCTGAAAAGAAGCTAAAAAATCTTACCAGCCGAGAGGTGGTGTTATCTGTCCAACCCCCCCTGGAGACAAGGGATAGAAGGTAGGGAGATCAGGAGCTGGAGGATGCCTGGACATGCCTGTTAAAAAGCACAGAAGAATGAGTGACTTTCTCCTCAAAATACTCCGTATATGACCTACAGTTCCCAGCTAATACTACAGTGGAACTAATACTCTGGATAAGAAATAACCACCTTCTTGGTTTGTGTTAAAAGCAAAAGATTCCATGGGCCACCTTTCAAACAATTTGCACACAATACTGCAATTCAAAGGGAGATACTGGAAAAAACAATGTGGAAGGAGGAAATAAATGTATGGGTAAGGACCTGTGCAAGTTTAGATCTCCTGTGAAGTGCATTAGGTGCTTCTGTCCTCTCAATGGTCTCACCAAACCTGACTGGATCCTGAGGACCTCCTCTAACACATCGTGAAACAAGGGGAAAATAAAGCGTTGTCGAAGAGGCAGCACAGCAGAGCTACTAGATTAGGTAAATTGCTACTTTTATATTTTCACGGGTTCCCTTATGGATTCACAGATTTTGGAAACTTGCTACCACAGAGGATCAGTGGTTAATTAAGAATCGTTTTCAGGCCTGTAATGGTCACACTTGATATGATTCATTTGGCTTCCAATTGTCACTCCAGTTCCAACTAAGCTCTTCATCAAGTTGACTCCTGTGGGCTCCAAGGTCAATCTGTTTTGCAATGGTAGTATTTCATGGAAAAATAAGAGTCCCATCAGGAATGATCCATCAGCTCACATTCCCCAGAACACAGAGTCCTACAACTGCAAGAATCACCTCAAGATTAAAGCTAATCCTCATCCCAAAAGGGTCTGTGGTCTCCATTCTTCACCTAAACCTTGTTCCCCAAGGAGACATGGAATTACAGTTGCAGAGGCCACAAAGACATTGATTTATTTAAATGTGTTTAGGGAAGAGGGGGTGAAGCAGAAGGAATTGTTAAGTCTACTTCACATGTTAAATCAGCCGCTTTAAAAGGGTATTAAATATTAATGTGGTGACACTCCAAAGGTCCAAGACTGAGCATATGCTACCTTGACACTTAATTTATAGATTGATGTTACTGATTTATTCCCCTCCCAGTTTGTATTTAAATCTTCTGAATTTAATTACAAGATTTGAAGAATATCTATCAGGACCGTGTACAGGAAAGCATGGAAAATAATACCAGTGGTGTTATTGTCTGAAAAAAACTAAATTTTCAGACTTGGAACCACAACTTGAGTGAGTCGAATTTCTGACCAGTTGTCTTTTCAAAGGTGTAAAACAGCTGGTAGCTAACAGGAAAGGAAACACTTTACATATCCCAGGGCTTTTACATGAGAGGGAACACTCTTTGTGAGTGGTTAAAAAAAGAAAACCAAACAAGGTGTTAAAGAAGTCCAGTGTCTCATCTCTCACATCTCTGGTGATGACTGATGCTCCTGGAAGTGATGACATGACCTTGCCCCTGCCAGAACAAGTTCTGCACAAGGAACTGGGCCACTTCTTCTCCAGAATCTGCAATTCTGATCCACGGAGACAACACTGCTCTCTCTTAACTAATGCACAATAGTTATTGCTAATCCAAAACTTCTGGCCCCTTATGGACAGCTACCAGCACCTAATGCCCACAGGAGCACACACAGCTACCACATGGCCACTGCTCTCCAAACCAAGTTCTCCCGAGAGGGTTAAAGAAAAAAATTATAAAAAATTAAAAAAAAAAAAAAGTAACTGCCTTTAGGAAGGTGGTTCTGTGTGTCCATCCCAAAGTGCCTTGAGTGCAAGAGGCAGTGCTGAGGGCAAGCTGCTGCAGACCCCCTTGTTGGAGGATTTTGGTGGGAGAAGGGCACCCTGGCATCAGGGCTAGGGAGCCAGGGCAGTGCCTTGTTCCAGACCCACAGTGGGAGGCAAGGACAGAAACAATGGTTGGAGGCATTTGGCAGAGGACCTGAGGAAAAGAAAAATCCTCTCTGCAGCTACTGCATGGGCTACTTCAGTGCGGCTGCTCCCACATGCCGGTGGCGCCGAAACAGGGAGCATGGACGGAAAGACCACACACATCAAGGAGACCATCCCAGACAAAACCAGCAGTCTCCAGGCTGCATTATCCACATCATCCATTGCCATCTTTGCCAGACACTGAGCAAAGGGATCAAGAGCCCATTCAGGAACACCAGAGGGCAATGAGCTTTGTGCCTCCTGGCAGAGCCCCTCAGCAGGCTTGCACTCAGGGATGGGGATGTGACTGGTGGGGTGCTGGACAGGGGAGAGGGTAGAGAAGCGGCAGAAGAGAGGATGTGCAGCAGCAACAACAAACCAGATGTTGTTTAGCTGGGGTCTGCTGTACAGGAATACAAAAATAAACTGGGGTAAAGGCAAAAAAATGGGGCACAGGAGGGCAAACTCAGCATAGAGTAAGCAAAAACCTCTTGAGCTCACAAACTGCAGCAGCGGGTTGTGCCCCAGCTGTCACAGCCAGCTTCAGCAAGAGGTGGAAATCCCATTCTCTTAACGCGTGGCACCCCTGGGATTTCAAGGAATGAGTGTGAACATCCTTCTCCTGGGCACTGATGCAAAGGAAGAAGACAAATGAGGACAGGAGGTCTCCATTTGCTTCTTCCAAGTCTGAAGGAGGTATTACATATGTATCTACAGGCCAGGCTTTCCAGGCAGAGTGCTTTTTGTATTCTCCCTCCCTAGAAAAAACTAAACAACTAACCACCAAATAGCAAAAGACACACAGAACCAACAGGCCATAGCATTTTCTGGATGTAGCCCATGTTATTATCTCCATAGCACAGCCAAAATAAAGCGTAGGCATTCAGGGAAAGACAGAAGAAAAAGTCTCTCTCCCTGAACAGTGATGACTAGAAGCCTCTTCAGATAAATGAGATTACTGTGCATGTGGATGTGTGCCCAGGTAAAGCAGAGCTTCACGATTTTGTCAACTGGGTGTCACAGCACATGGTGGGACATGCCAGCGCAGACAGAGGCAGGGAGAAGCACCCTCCAGGACCAGTCATGGCACTGACAGGCTTCCTGCCCATGCAGATATACAGACTACAGTGAATGCCTTTGTAAACCCTCTGCTCTCGCTCCTTTCCTCCTCATCACCAGGTCTCCCATGAAGATTTCTTCTGCACAGGTGCTTACCCAAACCCCGGCTCAGACCCACGACAGCCATGGCCAGTCCTCCCCTTGCATCTCACCAGTATCCATCACATCCCTCCCCAGCTCCTGCAACCCATTGCAAGCAAGCACACCCTTCCCAGGAATCCCTTGGGTTCTCCTGAGTACTGGGCAGAAGCTCTTGGCACAGGCTGGGCTTGACACCTTGGAGACTGTCTGCTCTTCCCTGGGGGCCTGCAGACTGACTCTGAGCAGGGCTGGTCTGACATTCCCAGATGTGAATCTAGGAGGCTTTTGTGTTTGCCTTAAGGAGTCCTAGAGGTGCAGAGAAAACTGACATCAATGACTCAGACATGTAACAAGATGCTTTCTGCAGAAGGAAGCCAGCACAAGAAGGTTCAAAAATGTCACATTTGTAAAGCTTTTACTTGCACAGGCTCAAAACTATTTTTATGGGCAATGCTTTGATTATGCCAAGTGACATATAGAAGAAAATGGACAGCTAGAATACAAGGACATAAAATAAAGTGAAAGAAAAAGTTTCAATAACACCACTTCTGAAGCACTTGTCCCTCTGTTTTCGGAAAGGTGAGGGAAGGTTGCCCTTTCTGCATCTGCATGCTGCAAGCCTTGGGCACCACAGGAGATGGTGAAGACTGGCTGTTGTTTACCGAGATTTTGAAAGATTTTGATGAGAAAAACAAGCCCGAATTATCACATTAGAAAGAGCATAAAAATTTAAGTCGCCAATTTAAATATCAGCATCACAGCAGAACTGCCATCTCTGAAAGTGGGCATATGCATCTGGAAGCCTCCTTCTAAAATATTACAAATAAAGCTCTGTCAGCAGCATGGAGGGCACCAGGACCACCCTGCATCTCCACTGTGCTGGGAAAGGATGGGCTCACCTTGTTTGGAGCTGACGTCAGAGGGGATGTGAGATGGGTGTGACCCCGGGGAAAAGTGCTCATCGCTGTAGGTGATAAGAGGGGTGAGGGGGTGAACCGCATGAGAAGGCTGTACCACGGGCACCTTGTTGGACTGCAAGAGAAGGACAAAAGTTAAATTGTGTTAGTGAGGCTTCTGCTTTGAAAAAAAAAAAAAACAGACGACATTTCCAAAATGCTGTTTTAAAATATCTGCGTTGCTGAAGCGGGGGAAACAGATGGACAGACATGACATTGGGGCTAGTGGATGGAAACCAGGTTTGCTGCCAGAATCGGCATCCTCAAACCACTGGCACCCGAGGAGGGATGCAGCTATTGAGGAAATGCAGGGAAATGGGTGGGGGCCGGGAGCAGGAAGAAAGGCATTTGGGACACATTGAGACAGGGCTGCGGAAATGGCAAATGGAGAGCTGCAGGGCAGGAGGAGCAATGTGCTGGGCAGGCAGGCACTGTGCATGAAGGGCTGTGACCTAAGGACAGCAGAGTCAGCAGCAGTGCTGGAGAAACCCTTTGGTTACAGGAACAGCATTCAAAAAAAGAAGGCTTAAAGTACAGGCTTGCCATATCTCCAGCCTTAAGAGCAACACAAGCTTCCTCAACTTCCCTCTTCCTCTCCACTGTTCTCCTGCACAGCCGTGGCACAGCACAGCTGGGACAAACCCTCACCATCACCAGAGGAATGGCAAGTTTGTCCCTTGCAGTTTTACACACTCTGGATGAAAACTCTTGGTCTGTGTACCAGGTGACTAAAAGGGCACCCTTAGAAGCCTGATTTCATACATAAGAAGTTGGCAGTGGCCTCTCAAGGGGGTCAGTGAGAGGGGAGACCTGCTGAGTGCATGGGGACAGCTGGGAGGCCTCTGACTATCAAGGAGAACTCAAAGTGCTACAAACACCCATGAGGGTTCTGAAATGGGTGCCATAAGGTGATGTCCATGCAGGGAAAGATGCACACTTCCCACCAGCACTTCCCAGAGTGCGGAGGCACAGGGGAGGAGGCGGGCAGCATGGTGGAAGGATCCTGTCCACAATTATGCCCTTAGATCAAGGTTGCAAGACAACAGAACTCCTCAATCCCAATGAAATCCTGCATTATTAACACTGCTTGAAACTCAGTTTGCTCTTTCCACAGTGGGACAAGCCATAGTAATGATGCCAGCATGTAACAGGCACTCCTCGTTTGTACCCTGCCACTTTACCCTGCCCCTTAGCACAAATAATTATGGAATAAACAGGTTTTTAATAAACCCCCCCAAAAAATAAAGCGATCCTTCAGACAGACACACTGACAGCAAGGACAGCCTGTCACACATAAGGAATTAAGAAAAAAAATAATTTAAGAGGCCAATAAAATTAATTTTCATTGAGTTCACTATTGAAATCCTGGCACAAAGCAGATTTTAGGACATAGCTCCATGCACAAGTCCATGATTTGTCTGGACTTCTGGAAGCAGACAGGTTATTAAATGGACAACTCAATTTATTGTTAAGGCCGGTAGGAGTAGAGGAAAGGAAGCAAACGGGAACCAGTGCAGCATTTTCCGTTTTCCTTGTTTCCAGAGCACCACCTTAAGGAACTTGCCTTAGCAGGCACTATCTTCTTAATGTCTGACCTATCCCTCCAGTCATATAGCTCAGAATCTGGTGCCATGAATTTTTGCTAAATTATGCTATCCTTGCTCTCCTCTTAATTTTACGGTTTTCAACACAGATTTGCTTTCCTGTGGGAAAGAGATAAGAACCTGAGGATTTTAATTTAAGCTTCGGCCTTGTCTTATATTTTGCAAGATGGAGAGAGAAAGCAGCACTAGTAGGTGTTTTAAAGCCAACAAGCATTAGGTCCATTTTTATGACCAAATAATAAAAGCAATATGAATTCTCAATAATATCTATGAGTTGAGTTGTAAAAGGGGATACCTCAGACTCCTATTCATCTTCTCCATCCGTATAAATTCCACAAAAAACAGATGCCAACAAATTTCAGATGATTTACAAATCGGGCCTCAGTCTTTAGCTATGAGCCAGCCCACCATTCAGCCATTACTTTATCAACAATAAACTGTATATTATGAATAAAGATAAGCAATAGATGTATTTAGGTCACACACACACAGCTGCTAATCAGCATTAATTTCTCAAAATTTAGTAATTAACATTTTGTATTGTACTGGATGTAATTGTCATGCACGCCCCTGGTATCAGGGTTCCTTGCTTTCAGAAATCACGCGTTTATACTTAGAGCATGCCAATCCCCGTACCCTCTCGCTCTCCAGCATCCTACAGATTTGATTTTATTTTCTAATTCTCGGCACCTTATCCCCTAAGCCCATGGCAGCGGCTTTCAACGGGCGAAGGAACCGTGAGAAGTCAGGAGAAAAGCAAACCGCTTGTCAGCGGGCTTAAAATTAACATATAAACGGGCCATATCTCCATTAAGAGCATTTGGGGGTCTGCAGAGCCAGAAACTGGGAGAAAAAAAGTAACGATAAATAATAGCAATAATGCAAAGCTTCCCAGCCTGCCTGCCCCACACTGCTTTGGGAAGACCCAGGGAGCTCTGGCAGCTAAGTCCTGCTGGTCACCCCAGCATGACACCAGACAGTGGCTCGCTGGGCACAGGCTGAGCCTCCCTGTTCCCTCTGGTCCCACCAAGATGGCCACAGTGATTGACAGCGGGAGGACGCACAGGGTGACACACGCAAGATAAAAAACCAGGAGGGCAAAAGCCTGATGACGTATTTGCCAAAAGCCCTATGGACTTGAAGTGGTTCTGCCACAGCACCTGCCCTACAAGGCAACCCAGATGGGTTTTCTGGGCTTTCCTCACAGAGAAGGTTCAGGGCAGGAGACCAAGACCTCGTATGCAGGCCTGGATGCCCCTCTCGCCACCCTCTCAGCCCTCCCAACCCCGGCTGTGGTGAGGGATTGTCCCCAGGCACCCCATCCAGCCCCATGGACACTGCCCTGCACCCTTTGCCCTGAGGACATCTGGACTGGGGATGTTGCCAAAGCCCCTTCCACCACCTACTGCTCACAGTGGGCACTAGTGCTTTCCAGGGGTGTGAGGCATGGCCAAATCCTGCCTCACACTGTGGTACAAGACTGTGCTGATGAGACTGCTTCTACTGCATCCCAGTCCTTACCCACTGGCTTCCTCCTTCCACAAACATGCCATCCCTACTACATTTGTCTCCCCGAATCCTCCAAAGACAATGCATACAACTGCAGAAAAACTTGAGAGACTGACAGAGACACAATCTTGGTCAACATGACCTCCATGCAGGGGGAACTCCATTCCCCATGGCTCACTGAGCACCTGCTGACCAAGCCCACAACCACCACAGCTCTCCCTGGCACACTGGTGACATTTATATCTAATACAGGCATGGTCCACAGAGTGCCTTTTCTCCTCAGCACAGCCTGAAAATCTCCTGCAAAACCCCATCAGTCCACACGCTTTCAGTGAGACAATTACATAATTACACACTGTCCTATGTGAGGTTCTTTGGTATTTCAGTACAGAAATTATACTTCATCCACCCACCAAAACATAGCATTTTGGTGCAAGTAGGTACCCAGGCAGCTTCTAAAACCACAATAAAGTGAATGAGGATGAAATTTCCATTTCCATTCTCATTTCCAAGACAATATGGAGAAGCTGAATGTTTGTTGAAGCTGTCCCATGCTCTGATGCTGCATACATGGTGTATTACCACACCACACCACACCACACCACACCACTGAAGTTCCATTCTTTGTGCCTAAGCTTCTTCACGCAACCTGGAAAGTAAAGGAAATGGGACATACAGCATAGCTCAAGACACTCAATTTGAAAGAAGTATATTACTAAATATGAGAACCTGTTATTTACAACCTGAAGACCACCTGTTTTGTTTTCGGACACCTTATCATGCATGTGTGACCTGTTATGAACACTAAAGGCTAATGGGAAAGGGATAGCCTGTTCCTGATGGCCTGGGGACATACAGCTGTGCCCCACAGCACTCAGCTCAAAGGGACACTCGTGAGCAAGTCAACCTTGGTGGTCTCCTTCTCAGAGACCACAAGGCCACCAGGGCTCCAGTCCCAGAACACAGTCTTGCAGCACAGACCACGCCAGCATCCTTTGGGAACTGGCCTCTCTGTGGCCCTCCCTGGGGCACATTTTCTCATCAGCTTGGTCTCTTTTACTTCTCCCATGCATGTGCTCTCAGGTTGAAGTGAAGCAGTGCAGGCAGGGAACAGTCCCCTGAAGGATACCACCAAGACTGGGAGAGCATACATGTACTGGAAACAGCAGAAGACAAATTATTTGGCCAATTAGGGCTAAGATGAAACTGCTATTCAGTTTTATGACTGACCTGAAAAAACCCCCCAGATCCCCAGTACAATGTTGGTGGGCAAAGGGTAAGAGCTTGCAGGGAAGAGGGCCCTGACCCACCAGTAGGCATTATCCCAACAGGAGCTTTGCTATACACCGGACACCTGTTTAAAACTATTGCTCTGTTAAAGTAATGCAGGAACAGGTCAGTACAACAGCAAACACTTCCCTTGCAAACAGCAATCACAGTCTGCAAGTGGTTAAGATTGAACCTACTCAGGCATTTTGGCCAGGGCAAGGAGCAGGGTGAGAAATCCTCTGGCTGTGGCCCTGGCACAGCTGCTGCCACATGCCCTGCACTGGCAGTGCTGCACCTGCACGCACAGAGCCGCTCACCATTTCAGACATGTGCCTGCCCTCTCATCCAAGGAGCACACTATGAGACAGTTCAGATTAATCTCTAGTGAGTTGGTGGTGAAATGCTGCAGCTCATATTCAGTCTGAATCCAGTAAGTTTTCCCTCATTTTTGAAATGCTTCCAAAGAAAAGCAAGAGCAGAAAAAACCAAACCTCACGCCCTCCCCAAACAGCCAGCTAATGCTTCAGTGAAGGCCCACACCTGTAAGGTATCCTATATGCAACAAGTGTGCAAAAACTATAAAAAGCCTGAGACAGCCATGGCAAAAATGCCTGTAGGTCAGCGCTGGGCGAGGCAGGCAGCTGGGAGCTCCTGCTGAAGCTGGGCCACCATTTGTTCCAGCTGCTGCACAGAGAAAGATATTAAATTAATGACCCTTCAAAGGACACACATCTACAAAGGAGGTTGCAGGCAGGCAGGGAGCTTTGCAGAGAACCGTGAGGCAAGCAAGCCTCTGCACACAAGACATGAACGTCCCTCGTCAACACCCAAAGAGGTGCTGGGCTGGTTTTTGTTTTGTTTTTCCTCTTTTCTTTAAACACAAAGTCGCTTCTAAAAAGCGAAAAGAACGCCCCAGCGTGTCCACTCTTCCTCTCCCATCAGCAAGTTATGCATGGGTTACAGATACTAGCAGATGATCTTCTCAATTAAGACTAAAATAAGTCAACCAAAAAAAAAAAAAAGAAACCAAAAAACAACGTAAGGATGAATAAATGCATGCATTACCTTTCATTCCTGAAAGAGGAGGTCATTTGAAGAAACAGCTTTAACTTCTTGACAACAAGTGTTAAATTTAGGGGGAAGATACAACAGACAGCTCCTCAAAAAAACCCCAGCACCAAAACATCTCCAAACCTTTCCACTACTGCTACAGCAGTACCTCAAAGTAAAAGGACCAAATGGTCCTGTTATTGTGGAAGAATTTGAGGCCTTGATCTGAAGAGATAAGAAAAATTAATCCCTTTTTTAGCCTATTCTCTTTTCTGGAGCCCTGAAATCATCCTTAGGCTGAAGGTTTTAGCAAACCCAGAAAGGCAGCAGTTTCAGCTGTCCTCTCAATGTACCAACAGCATTTTAATGGCTAAACTAACTCTGCATTTATGCCTTTGCTGACCAGCTGTTGCAATAAAAATGCAAGATCAAGAGGAAAGTAGTTTTGGAGAAATGTCAAAACCAGGCCCATGTCTGGGTTCATCATAGACAGGCTTTAGCAAAGGAGTACCAGTGGTAGAAAAGGAGGTGGTAACAGTAAGGTGTTTTGGCCAAGACTAGTTACCAGTAGTAGAGACAAGCTCATCAGCACCAGCAGTAATTGCAATTACTATTTGCCATGTCCCTGGGAGTTATTGTACTGTCCCTTTTCATAGACAACTTTCCAAAGATGTAGCAAGGTCAAGATACAGGGAGCTCAGTTTACTCCCCTGGCCCCAAACCGTTTTTTAGAGAAAAGAGTTTTATGTCCAGCTTCTTTCTAGGCTCATGACAGCAGAGATAATTTTATGCCTAATTTTCTAAATCTTCTCCAATCCTTGGACAGTACAGTTGGGAAAATGCCAGAGTGGGTATGGTGGGGGGTTTTAACCTCACCTGAAGCTAAAAGGAGCAAGGATAGGAAAGCACACCCACAGGAACACACTGCTCACAGGAAACAGGGGCTTAGGAATACTGTGATTTATGAAAGACAAATAAAAATGGTGCAGTCTTTTAACCCTGCTTCACCACTGGGCAGTGGGAGGCCATTTATCTCACTGACCTTTCATGCTTACAAACAGCAGGGGGGACACCCCAGGGACTCGCCATTTTGAGGCGGTGAAGTGAAATGCTGCATAGATGCTGATGTGAAACTTTACAGCTTTACAGCTGCTAACACTTACTCAGAACAAAACTAAAATCAAAACTGCATGTTTCAGGGGCCAAACTGATGGCTTGACAAGGTCAGAAAAAAATCCTCCTGGTCCCCCTTTTCCTCACGTACTGTATTCAACTCTTCACCATTGAACTAAGTTGCACTTCATGCTGGGAGTCAGGAAAGGGCAGAACAAGGAAGTTACTCTAAGTCAGTCATTGAAAGTATCCCCATCTCCCCAGGATGCACTGCATCATGAAACTAGAGTCAGAGCATGCCAGGAGCCCTCAGGAGTTGGAGAGAAGAAGCTGCCAGTACATCAGCAGGTGAAGGAGGCACACAGGACGCTTGCTAGACCTTCCCATGGTTATTTGGGAGCAGGAAAAGTTTGTGACCTTTTTCCAGCTGCTCAAACCACTTTCCTTTTTGGGAAGCCCAGCAACAAGTGTCTCTGTCTGCAATGCACAGGAAAGGCAGCTTTATGGCCAACAGTACCATGCCACAGTCCACAGGCGCAAAGATCAGCACCTGAAGCAAGGGGGTGTCACAGCTGGAAGTGCACAAGGCAGTGTACAAGGGTAGGCAAGAGGAGCTGGAGAAAACTGTTCTGCCTGAAGCCCAAAGGGTTGGTGTGCAATAAAAAATTCAGTGCAACAGCCAGGGGAGCATTGCAAAGGAAAGCATAAATGTGATTTGACAAAGCCTATAATAAGTATCTATCTGGATGGATTACTATCAGTCACTAAATTCAGGTTAATTGCAACGCTAGTGAGAAACCACCACTATTGCCTTGTTTACATTCTTGTCTTTTTCCAACTTTTTCACCCCTCCCTCCCCTTCAATCTTGGAAATTAATATAGCACAACTGTGATTTTTTTTTTTTTGCTGAAAAGTTGTAATAAGCATTTGAGTTCCCTCAAGACAGCTTTAAAAACGCGGGTGTTGAATCTCTGACAGAAACATGCTTTATTTCAAGTGTTCATTAAGCACTGCCATTAAGTAAGTGATTAAAGCACACCCAGTATTAAAATAGCTTGATTAGAAATCCCCTGCTATCTCCATTTTCTTCTCTCCCATGACTTCTTAATTTGTTTGTTCTTGCCTGCTCAGGAAGGCTGTGGGGAGACCTGGAGTGCTGGTGAGCCATGTGGGGAGCCAGGCAGGTCTTGTAAGGCTCTGATCACGGGAGGACAAGCCCACTTCAATTTCTGTACTGCAAGTTCACATATACAGAGATTACACCTAGTTTTACACAGCCCATTGGTTTTAGAAATATGACTGATAGGGCATTAAACGGGCAGAAAAGGTACACTCTCACAGAAAAAACTTTCCCTGTTACAATATTTGGCAGCATCTTATTTCACTCTCTAAACTCAGCAATGGGTTCTCTTGAATGGAGATTAACTGCCAGCAAACACTCCACAATTTGACAGCCAGTGTTTGTTTTAAGCTCTGGTTTCTGCAAGATGGTCCTTTAACTTTGGCCATCTTGAACAGCTAATGCTTTTCCTGATGTAAAGACAAGCCCCACACCCAACAAACAGGAACCTGCATCATCAAATCACACACTCAACCCCAGGAATCTCTTAGCACCCCCAAAAACCTGGTAAATGGGACTGCTGCCACTACAAATACTCTGGATGGTGACACACCCCACGGGCCTTTACCCTGTGCAGCATCCCTTCTTTTGCCCAGTGCATCCTTGTCACATACTCCCATCAGCTGGAAAGGTGTTTTCCCCCATTGTTTCCTGACCTGTCCAGAACACTTTTGGTTCATTATTGGCTAAAGAGAACAGAGGCCCGGCAATGTTTTAACAAGCCCAAGCTTGAGCCTCTGGGTTGCAGAGTTCTGGCTTATTGATTGCTTGGACAATAAGGACAATTGTCCTAAGCCACCAGAGGAAGCCCGCTGGACATCAGAGGAGCCAGTGGCCACAGCCAAGCCACTTGCCGGGGGGGAACAGTCTTATGTGACAGGGAGCCCCAGGGGGTCTGGGTGGGGGGAAGGGAGCTGGAGTCCTTCCTGGTGCCACCTCTTGTGCCATCTTCATCTCTTCCCTGGGGACAAAGCCTCTCTGGTTTCTGTCACCAGAGCTGTCTGCTGAGTTAAGACGAAGACACGAGCTTGTTTTGCTTGCCTCGAGGTTATCAGGATCCCTGCTCACAACAACTTTGGCATTTTCTCCGGTGTGCTCAGACCCCCTGCTTCTCTCACAGACAGAGGGATGTGTTTCAGTCCAATATTCAGACCTTGGAAGTGGCTCAGACAAGTAAAACACCCTCTACTACATAAGCACACAAGTGTTGTGTGAAAGTGGGCTGTCCGACGACAACAACCTCTGAAGCCCAGCATTTCTGTTCTGGCAGACAGCGTGCGTCACAGGATGGGATGACTTTTCCTCATCGGCCTCCTCAGGTCCCACAGGATACAGACCCAGGCTCCTGGGGGGAACCAAGAAAAAAATCCATCCTGCACCCTGGTGACAGGAAGATGCCTTTCGGCACTGCACACACAGTGGATCAAAAGTGCTTGAAATAGGACCTCTCTTAAATGTATTTATATTAAGTCTATGTTACAGCCTATTCAATACCATATGTCATAACAAAGACTATCAGAGGCCCAGAAAACTGAGAATTGGGTCAACTTCTCTCTGAGCTGCAGTTTTCAAGGTGCACTGAATAGACATTCTCGATTAAGAAAATGCAAGAGTATGACACGTATTGGGAAAAAAAATCTTAGCTATGACATATAGAATGTAAGGACAAGGGCTTGACACCTGTCCAAGCACGTGGCACACCTTTACGTGTTCAAAACCTCTGTTCACCACAGCTAAGTTTGCAACTTAGAGATTGATCAGGCAGCAACTTCTTACTTCTAGCAAAGCAGAGATTATGCTGGACTGGTCAAGCTACCCAACATGACTGATGTTTTGGGAAGTGCTCTTGCCTCATCTGCCCTCTAAAAAACAGGGGACAAAAAGAAAAAACCATCAAAATGGATGTGACGATGGAGGAGTGATGAATTTGATGATGTCAATGACTCTTCTCAGCTGGCCTTTGCTCCTGGCAAGCCCTGTTCCCCACTGCACTGATGCTGCTTGAAGACTCCTGCAGGGAAACCAGTGCCAAGGCCAAACTCCCTCTGGCTCCAAAGTGGCAGGAAAGGCTGCCCCGATTTGCCATGAGGTGAGGAGACCCTGCTGCTGGGATTTTAGCTCCTTCAGGGGGGTTTCCTGGCAGCAGTGGAGCAGACCTGATCCCATTATGAAGTGCAGTGCTGACAGCTGGGGCTGCATGCACGGCATTAGGGGTTGTGGGGGCAGGCAGGGCTGGGTGGGAGGGATGCAGGGGTTGCTCAGCATATGCCCTCAGAGGGGGCATCTTCTCCAAATTTGAGGCTCTCAGGCATCATTGACCCTGCCTACGCACTGTAAAAAGTTTTCAAGTAACTTCCTTGAGTCCGGCTAAACCGTATTAACAGATTTATCCAATAACATGCAAATTTGGGTTTTAATGAAAAGCCTTAAGTCCCAGCTCTAAGTGATTTGGACTTTTCTGCTAATGGCATCGGCTAATGACCAAAGATTTAACGCATCAAGTCTTAGCATACATCAGTGCAAACAATATAACCATTTAGTGGAGGCAAAAAGTCATCTCATTAGACATCCATCATTGGATGTGGGCAAGATGGTCCAAAGGCTTAAAATAAAGTATTCATTTTTAAATGAAAAAAAAAAAAAAAAAAAAAACCCTAAAAACGTACAAATCATTAGGCCAAAAGTAGCAGTCTGCTAAAGCTTCACTGGGATTGAAAATGCAAACTGCAACGTTTATCTGGACGTAAAACGCATTTGCAAGTACTTAAATTCAGCAGCACTGTTCCACAGAAGACAAAACCAATTTTAACAGGAATTAAAGCAATAGGGCCCTCCAGAAACAGGATGTCTCTTAGACAGGTTATTTGAACCATCAGTAGAAGGTCACAACAGGAATTATTTCTCTACCACATTGTGCAAGATGATTTCAGTACAAACAAAAGTGTTGAAAAGCTACTAACTTAATTTTATAGAACATTCCCACGAGGGTTTGTCACATCAATGAGACACAAAAACATGCCCTAAAATTACATTTTTATGTAGCTAAAAATACAAAAATCACAGCACACAGCTAAGGACAAGCAAAGAATGACCCGAACAAGGCATGGGCTCAAAGGAGCAGGGCTGGAAACACTGGGTTTTGGCCCAAACCACTAAGGCTGAATGTTTCATTTGGACTCTTGAAATAAGGAGGAGCAATAAACCTACCACATAACACTGCTGGATGCTGAGCTACTGAGACAAAATCTAAATGCTCATTATTTTTAGTCTTGTTTGCCAAAAGGCTTCTTAGAAGACACAAAAAGCCAGGATTGACACCTCCCAGCGGTGGGCTGACAGTGGGAGATAACTCCGGTGAGGGGAGGACTGTAATAATAATGGACCTGTGCAAGCTGCCTGTTTGCAGGAGGAGTGGAAAAAGGATATCCAGATAAGATAGAGCACCCCACTATTGTGGCTGCAGGTTGTGTCTCCCAGGGCAGCTTAGGAAACATTTTTTTTTGCTCCCCAAAAAGTGGATACAGCAACCTCATGGCAAACCCTGCCTCCAGACGCAGAGGGAATCCAACAAAAGAGCCCTGAAGGGATGTTCCTACATCAGCTTTGGAGTTAGATCAGCCTCTAAGAGCTGCCTATCCTCATGGAAACACACACTTGTGACCTAGAGAGTCCTCAGGACCCAAAATGAAGCGTGTCAGAGGATGTTTAGGTTGGATATCAGGAAAAGGTTCTTCACCCAGAGGGTGGTCGGGCACTGGAACAGGCTCCCCAGGGAAGTGGTCACAGCACCAATCCTAACAGAGTTTAAGAAGCGTTTGGACACAAACTGGGGCCCATGGTGTGACTCTTGGGGTGTCCTATGCTTTAGGACATGGAGTTGGACTCCATGATCCTTGTGGGTCCCTTCCAACTCAGGATATTCTATGATTCTAAGAAAACGCATCTTTCCCTGTGTTGGTGGCATTGGCTCTCCTCTAACTCTTCACCAGCCCTGTTCACCACTCATCCTTGCCTCTGCTCCATCACCCTGTACTCACCCTGGGAAGCTTCCTGGGTCCCCCGGCCCTGCTTGGCTCATTTATCTGCACAGCACCCTCAGGCTCCCCAAAACCAGGCATTTCCTTCAGCTTTCAGGCCTTACCCCTGCAGGTGCATGCATGGCTGTCCTGGGCACGGACCTGAAGACACACCAGTGGCTGGGGTGGCAGCCCATGAGATGGGGGGAGACAGGAAGAAACATGGGACTCACCTACTCCCTCTTCCCACCCCACTCAGTTTGGTCTGTTATATCTAAGCACCTTCACCCACTTGACCACAGAGCTTAAGAAAAGGTTGCTGGTATGCACAAGTCACGTGATGCCTTTTAAATCCTGCATAGGATATTTCTGCTTCCTGCTAGACTTGATTTTTTTTTTTTAAATTCAAGAACTGCCCTTTAAAATTTAAAAATCACTTTTAAAAGCAAAAAATACACCCAGCCCACAACCTAAGTTTTGTGCAGCAGGCACCTACATCCTCATAAAAGCCCTGGGCTGTGCTTTATAACATGGGTAGAAGTCTAAACATCGTAAAAAAAAAGCCTAAATTGCCTGATTGCCCAAGCCTCCAGTAAATCACCCTTCCAGATGGGCTTAGAGCTGCACATAGAGCCCCACTAGTAGCAACGGGTCACCCTGCAATTATATTTCAATCCTGCTAAACTCAAACATTATATGAGAGTTATGCTCAACTGCATTAAAGAGACACTTCCAAAGTTTACCATCACCCTGTCATTACCAACAGTTTGGTTTTTCATTCAATTAATTTCCCCCTGTGCAATTAACTCCCCCCCAAAGCATGGCAGAGGCCGGGATGGACAATTTCTTATCGTAACTACATCCCTCCTCAGTACTTTTCATTGCAATAAAGGCGGCGCTTGGGAGCAACACAGTGCGTTAGACTCTGCAAAACACCACTAAACAATTTATCAGGCAAAAAAGTAGCTCATGCCAGGAGGGCTTGGGGAAGCACTCAGCCCCTCACCCCCATCCACTGCTGACAGGGCAAATGGTCAAGAGTGCCAGAGATGCCCCAGTGCAACACTAATCCTTTTCTTTTTTGGTGTGGATGCATAAGGGATCTACATGAGACCTGCCCATGCCACACCCACTGCTGAGGGGCAACAAACCCTGGAACTGCTGCAGTGGCCAGCCTGGCCTGGCACTGGGGCTGGACAAACTCCGCTGGCGACCCTCCCACCCAGCAACCCCTCCTGCTGCCACCCCCAGCCAGCAACGTGGGCAAGGTCGGCAACAACATACCAGAGACCATTTTTTGGTTTTTTTCCCCTGCTCCTTTCCTCTCTCTCTCGCTTTCCCCTGCTCCTACCAGAAATGGCAGACTCCTTCCCCTTTGCCAGCATTTCAGAGGCAAGGACCAGACCCTCACCTCTCTCCTGCACAGGGAGCAGACTTTTTAGCTGGATGATCTGAGGATCATCTGGCTCTCAGGTGGGAGACACAGGGACTCCTGCTGCAGGCCCCATGGATGCTGCACACAGACATTTTGAGTTTGCTCAAGAGGCCACATGTCCACAGCCAGCTACACAGTTTGCCACGTTTATTTGCAGATGAGGCAAATTTTTACTGCCCCTCTTTTCAAGGAACAGGCTGGGAGACAGATTAAGGGGCATTCATTTCAGCCTTTTAATCAAGGAATCAAGTGCTCTGCTCTAAAAAAATATATTTATTTCCCTCTTTATGGCAGAAAGTACCCTTTCTGATGGACAGAAAGCATGGTCTCTCTTACTTCTATCCTACACCTAGTATAAGGATGCCTTACCCTCATTGGAAACTGAAAATTACCCCAAATTCCAGGCAGTTAACATAATTCCACCATCTCACAGCCAAGACACTATTCACACCACTAAACAGGCAGAATTCCCCTTACTTTTCTCAGAGTTTCAGTACCCGTGCCTGAAGACAAGGATTGCAAATACCCTATTCCAACCAACCAAGCTAAGGACAGTCAGTCTCCAGCCAGCCAGAGACAGGACTGTGAGCCATGGGGTGAATCCTTGTCACCCCTACTCAAGGGATGTGCTCCAGCATGGCACTGAACTAGCACAGATGCAAAAATATGGCACTTCATATGTGGCAGCAGAGACAGACAGGATCTGCTCATCTCAAACACCTCTTCCTTCTGCTTGCCCTCCCAAACCTCCCTGTCCATGCACAGGCTGCTTGTGGGGGACAACCAGCTCAAAGTGAGTAATTGAATGCCAGTCTATCAAAACAGTGAGAAAACAATATCCCCTCACTGGAAGACACTGTAGGTGATTTCTCATACACCCAGGATTTTGGCACTCACCATTTTTATCAATTGCACAGAACTAGGAGCTGAGAACATGAAGAGAGCAGCCCCTCGGTGTAGCACAGAGACAGAGCACAGCTTTTATCAGCATTAACTCTCTCGCTCTAAGTCAGAGGAAGGAAATGCTGCCTCCCCCACAACATTATTTTTTTAAAAAACAACCACCTTTCCTCTTCAGAAGGGCCAGGCCAGGTGTTACATGCTCTCGACATCAAGCTAAGGCCAGGCTGGCTAATCTGTAGGTTCACTCGTTAACGAGATAAAGGATTTCAGTGTGGTGCCACAGCCGGGCTGTGGGAGCTGTGGGCTGGAGGAGCGCTGCCGGCAGCTGAGTGTCACTCCTGGAGGAATGCCTGACCTTTCCCGGGGCTTTGATCATGCTGGCTCGCAGCGTGAGATAACCAGCCCTTTGCAGAATCCGGAGGTAATAAAAAAAGCAGCTTTGAGGCCTCGTGTTTTTGCAGGGAAATACTTACCTGTGTTCCCAGCACGCTGCCCAGTCCCCACCACCATCCTCCCCAGATTTCAGCCACTTTACAGCCAAACCCATGGCTGTCAACCAAGGGAATCACGGACAGCCTTCAGATGAGAGTTTTTAGCTCTTGTTTAATTTCTCTTAATTGAAGAGGGTACTTGTGCTCTGTTCTTAGGGAGGATACAGAGACTCAAAAAAAAGCAGAGCAACAGAAGGAAGGTCTCCAATTAGTATGTGATTAAGCTGTAAGTAGGATAATAGGAGGAGAAGTTTTGTATCTTATACAAACAAGATAGCAAAAGAGATAGATAAAAGCATGGAAGGGGAATAAAGCTTTATCCCCAGTTCCCCTCTGAACACTCAAGCGATACAGAAAGGAGTGGATTTGCCAAGAGTTTTTTGTTTGTTTGTGATTCTTTTAAAGATGGGTGTCTTTCTCAGGACAGTTCATGATGGGCAATTTAAACAAGCTGCTGTAGTACCCGGTTAGTAAAGCATGAAACACCTGGAACCCTGGGCTGAATGTGCTGAATCTGTATGTGATAATTAGATCAGTCTTGAATACTTCCTTTAATGAGTCTACACAAGCACCTCGTGCACCCAGCCTGCTTTTGGTGACCAACCTAGAGAAGTTTGCATGGTCTTCTCAGGCTGGGGTTGTTTTTTGTTCAGTTCTGTTTGGGACACTGCAGTACAGCCTCTGAAGTTGGAGCTACAATTCCTTGATGCTCTCTGCAGGCTGTATATGAGGCACAGGGCTTGCTCTGCAGCACTCCTCAGCAAGCAGGCTGATGCCAAACTGAGCAGACCTGGATAAGTTACCCCTCTGGGGGGGAAAAAGTTGTACTCATCTACACTGCCTTCCTCACGGGGTTAACTATGTAGATTTCAGATGCAAATTTTACTTTAGGGCAGGCTTTATGGTATTAAGAGTCTCTTTTTCAGCCTTCTGAAATTTCATATGTATACATGCTAGAGCTCTCTCATCTCTCTTAATTGGGTTTTGTGGAATTTCAAGGCCTGGGGGCCAAGAGGGGAGGGCTGCTGATTAAAGCACGCCATGCAGAAGTGGATGCAGAAGTGTTGCACAGTAACAGGAGGCAAACAATTCCTCTGAACTACCTGCCTCCACATGCAAACCCCATCTGCCACTCGGGAGGAACCCCATGTTTTGTCCTGGCCTTCCTGAGGGTGCAAGGATGGCTCCCGCCCTCTGCAATGGGCACTGCGGGGAGGATGTTCAGCCCTGCTTCTCCCTGATGTGCAAATCGATTTCAGAGGTTTAGAGGCAGCTACATTTGTTTATTTCACTGGAAATAAACATGTGTATCTGTGTCCTCACTGCAGACCCGAATGGACCATCTTTCCGCAGTCCTAACCATGACTTAGACACTTCAGGGCCATTAAGGAGGAATTAAAATGTGTTTAATCTCCCTTTATCCCTTTTCATAACCCAGCACGTACATGTATGTCAGAATTTGTTAGGCTGTGATGTCCGAACTGATGAGATGACATGTGTCTGTGAGTCCCCACAATGAGAGCACAGAAAATAAAAAAAATCTGGCCAAACTGTATCTCTCCACATACAAGGATTCAGTCCAGGAGCCTGCTTGCAGCAGCTAAATACAGATATTCACACACCCATTATAAATGCAGTCTAGTTTCATTTTTAACCCACAGGAGGGTGTGGAGGGAGAAGACATCAAAGCATGGACACAGGCTACCCTGGCATTCTGGGTGTGCAATTTTATCTTCCCTTCATTTCCCTCCTCTCCAAACCAGCTGCTACAACTATCATGATGCTTGCCCTCCGGCCAGTGGGCTGGAAAACTGGCTTCCAAGGCAGTCATTAATCTCTCCCCATTACCCAGCTGGCACAGGATTTTGCTTAGATCGGAGAAGAGTCAGCTCGGTGCCCTCTGAAACACCAGTGGCAGCTCCCGCAGCCGTGCATGCCAGGCACCCGCTGGCCCCGCTGCCGACACCGGCACAGCCTGGCACCGCTCACCCTGCTGCAGCAGAAGGGTCACCATGCATGAAATGAGAAGGGCAAAACGCAAGCACAGGCACTGAAGAGCCCTGAAAGAGGAACTTTGAATTATATAACCCCCTCCTGTCAGCAGTGATGGTGAAAAGAAGTGCTGTGCATCTTAGGGGGAAGGTGTCTTGGCTCAGAGCTAAGTTTAGAGGCTGACTTCTTGCATAGCAATAGCAGCAGAGACTAGCCCCTACATATGCAAGTTATGCAAGTGAAATGAAGATGCACATAAACCTTCAGCAGGAGCACAGCTCGGCAATGCTACGCTTTTCATTCGGCCATTGGGGTTCAACCCGTCTGAGGTAACAGGGCTGGAAATACAGAGGTGCATGCTGAGCACCAGCAAGGGCTGCTCCAGCACAGCCAAGCTGAAAGGAGAATAAAACAGGCTCAGAAAGTGCCAGGTGCACCACTGCAAGTTTGTTACATAGATGAAGTAAAAAGAAGTGTGTTTCATGTGATCATGGCCTGAAACACAGCCATTTTACCATCCCCCATCATGCACTGCACTGTCCCAGCAGCTTCTGAGGTGGTTTGACCATATACGTTGGGTAAAAAATAATCTTTTCAGAGAATACTTTTTTCCTGTGTTGATGGGATGATTCATACCAAACTTGTCATATCCTCTAAGCAATACCACTCATTTGCTATTTTTAGAGGGGAACAGTGGGGCCCACCGAGACCCCATGAATACACACCTAAACCTGCATTTGATCTGTCAGTAGTACTGTAGGTTTCCCCAAGAAGAAGAAACATGCAGGCAAGTTTTTGATCTTCCTTAAAGTACCGCTTATCTCAGCTTTTGTTTGTTTTCTGTTTTTCAGGTGTGGGGTAGTGTCTGATGTGAATGCCACCCACTGTAAGCTATCTAGGCAACGAAACAACCATCATAAACCACCACTGGAACAAAAATAGCAGCACCTTTCTCTCCCCTGCCTCCCCCGGGCACAGGCCACATGCAGGACAGTGCTGACAGCATGTGCAACTACAAGCACACTTTGCACATCACAAACTCAGAGGTGCTAAGCATGGGTCTCCTCTCACGTATCTTCCAGACATTGGTTAGGGAACCACTGAGTCCTTCTGGATGGCTACCAGAAAAGGAAGCCTTTCCCTAACATCTGTGGAGCAGAGAAGGGTAGTCCCCCAAGGCTGCTAGTGGGTTCAAACTCCTGCTTGGCCCAAGAAAAGCTGCCACCTGCAATACAACCAGATGAACGAGCACTTAGAGCAACACAGTTTACAACCAGCCTAAACCACAGTGAGCTGAGCCATCTCCCACTGCCCAGGCCTTCCTCTTCTCACCCCCTCTTTGCCATCTAGAGGGAGTGCCACAGCTAGACACAGGACAAGGTGCAACAGCAACAGTACCAAATCCTAACTGGAATGGGGAGACTGGTCTGAAAGGGATTTACATGAGGCTGCAGGTTAAACCAATATTCATCCACACTTACGGCTCAGTCCCTTTTAACTCCAGAGCAAGCTGGCCAACCACAGCCACACCTAAGCTTGGAGGAGAGGTTTTCAAGTAGCTACTACGCTCCTACCAGCTTTGGGAGGGAAGAGAAAGGACAAAACAACCCAGCAGCCAGGTAGAGGAAGGAGATCTTCCTGAGCGGGAGGCAGCAATCAGCCGCTATACTGCCTGTTCTGCAGCAGTCGGACGGTGAGCATGTGGCACACGGGGCCACGGATGTGCACCACATGAGCTCTCCATCCCCAGCATATCCTTCCTCACTGGGAAAGGACAGAACCCCCCAGGACACCCAGCTGTGGGGTCTGTTGCTGAAATCCTGCAGGGCTTCTGCTGAAAAGTGCACTTAAAACGCACACTAAAAATAGAGTCTGCACTGATGCTATATTTAGCAGGAGGGTGCACGCTTTCAAAAAAAGGCTGTCGCCCCCTCCAGCAGCAGAGGGAAGGCAGCCAGGCATGCCCCTGGGATGGTTCTGCATTCCAGCCCTGCTGCAGTGGCACGTGCTGGCACCCCAGCATGAGCGTGCCTCGGGAGAGCCACCTTCTCCTATGGAAAGGTGAAGACAGGGTGCAGGAAACCATTTGCAAGCTCACTGGGTAGAGGTCCCTGTTCCACAGAGGGCAAGTGGGAGGCAGGACCCTGGACCTCCCTGGGATCTGTGCTGCTGGCCAGTCCCACAAATGGATGTTTCCTTCCCTGTGCCCGGGTTTTTCTATCTATCTAAGTGCAGTAATGAGCATCAGGTTTTTCATAAAGCACTTACAGATAGGTTGCTTCATCCAGGTGCCAGGAGACCCAGGCATGGCCACTGAAAACTTGTCAGCTAGTGAAAACATGAAGCCTCCCACTTTGCCTGTCAAGCCAACTATCTGTCAAAACTGTTGACTAACTATCTCTCAAGTAAAGAGCAAAGCACTCATCCCCTGACTGGATTACTGAGGCTATGGGGGCAGATCCAGAGCTGATGTGACACAGGCACCGATGTCTACACTCGTGAGCCCAAAGGGGCAGGTTTTCCCTTTCCACATTTTGTGCTGGGTTTCCTCTCCCCCAGAGCAAAGCTGAGGGGATGTGCAGCACGAGGAGAGGATGCCACACAGTCCATGCAGATACTGCATGGGAAAAAGTGGCGTCTTCTCCCCTTGACTTGCTGAGCCCTGTGGAGTGGCACAACATGGCAGGGGGCGTCCCACCTCCGGGGCCCGGGAGGAGCCACTGAAAGCCAAGCTTCTAATTAAGACCACGGCTTTGGTTAATTGAGTCCAATTCACCTGTGACATGAAGAGTCCCAATCCCATCAACAATAATGGAACTGCATCGGCTTACACCAGTAATGACTTCAAATCAGTGGCATAATAAAGCTAATTCAATACTTTTCCAGGTCCAGCTGATGAGGCTGCCAAGGGAGAGCAGGAGACAGCCTTCCTCCCTCCCCAGCAACACCTGCCCGAGGGCAATGTGAACAGCCCAAGGGTTGAAAAGACAGGAAACGTAAAAATAAACTAAGTTTCCAACAAGACTAGGGCTTAGTTTTTAACATTGAATTACTCCTGCAGGTGACCCTGTGTAAGTGCCGATGACAAAGAAGCTCTGCCCACAACTACTTCCCAGGAGGAGGAACGATGAAAGGCAGCCACAGGTTTCCAACCTGCTGTGTGCTGCTGAGCCACCCCACCAAGCTGAACCCAGCAGCTCGGGGCACTGGGGACAGGACTTGTGTCACATGCTGGATAGCACCTGCCAGGGCGTGGGAAGGAGCTCCTGAGAGACGGCCACGTGCTGGCAGCCCTGGGGAGGAATGTGGAGAAACATGGAAGTTGCCCGATGTAGGCAGACATGCAAATCAGCAGCTGCGGGGCCACACCGACAACCTCCTAATTGCCACGGCGCCCCCAGCTCTCTCGGGGCAGGGGCTGGGAATAGCCAGGAGGTGCTGGAAGGAGTGAAACCCTCCCACGGGAGCAGGGGATGTGCTGCCAGGTCGGTGCCGCCCTGGGACAGCCCGAGTGCCCCGAGGGATGGGAATGGCCCAGCTTGGCCCCCGGCCGCCCCACACAGGCCACTGCCTTGCGCACACAAATTTGTCTCTGCCTCGAGCCAAAAAAAACTGAGCCGCCACTCTTTAGAAGAGACACGCATTATTTTAGAGCAGTCAAGTTATGACTAGTCTGATTTCCATAATACATGCTCTGCAAACATCTGCCTGTTATTTAAGGCTCGGCTCCACTGGGACAGAACTTAACAGGGCAGACCTTTGAGCCGGTGTCCGTGGAGGACTCCTTGCTGCCAGAGACATCCCGGGGCAGAAACATGTCCAACAGGAGGTCAAGCTGGTCACTCCTCACTCCTGCAGCCACAAGCAACTTCATGTTTCTGAGCCCTTCCCCACACACCCACTGATGCTCTCACTCCCATCCAAGGATGTTTTTCATAAAGCACTTACAGATACATTGCTTCATCCAGGTGCCAGGAGAGCCAGGCATGGCCACTGAAAACTTGTCAGCTCTGTCCCCCTCTCTACCAGAAGAACCTGCTCATGCCAATGAGCAGGTCCCAGGGCCTGTGTCACCTGTCGGGGACCCAGCACGATGTTTCTCATCATGGGTGTCTAGCAAATCATCTGGCACCCTCAGGTTGTCTGCCAGTTTTGCAGGCTGGCTGTTGAAACCTGAGTGTCCCAATTAGATGAAGTTAAATGCTGCCCTGAACAACAAGCCTTGCTGGCAAGAAAGTTATCCCGGTGTTATTGGACTGCTCCCTCCCTACTAAGAGACCACAAATTAGTGTTTATTTTAGAGGCCAAGTAGGCCAGCTTTGAGAAACTGTGCCTGCCCTGCCATCCCACAGGTTTCCCAGGGGCTCCCTGGGGGCTCCTCAGTACACACCTCCGTGCCATAGCCTCGCTCTGCACTTAGCCCAGGCTCCATCCTAGCCTGACACAGCATTTAGCTGCTGGTTTTATTCCTGCTTGCTGTACTGGGAGAGCTGAAACAACCAAGTCTCTGTACTGCAGTGAGTTGACACAGGCTAAGTCAATTAGCTGCTATTGCTGCGTTGCTCAGCTAGGCCAGATAAAAAAAGACAAAGAAAGAAAAGCCTCACACTGAGAGGAACTAGGCCAAATCGACACATTTGTCTTCAATACTTTAATCAAAGTATTTGAAATGGGAAAGGGAAATGTCTGATGCTTCCCAAAGCAACTAAGTACGAGCTTGCTTTCCTAGGGCAGGAGGGGCAGAGGGGCCAGGCAGAGCATTGTATTTACCATTCACCTCTGCTCCAACCATTATTTCCATTCAACAAATGTTTAAAATAAACACACAAAAAAGCAAAAGATATTTCATAAGTTCAAGCTAAGGCACTCTCCATTTCAGAGTGAGCTGCTTAAGCCCTGTGCGTCTCCTAGTTCATCCTGACTCAAACCAACACACTTTGCAGCTTATGCATAGCATCCTTCAGGAAGGACACAAAAGATCACAATGCACCACAGGCCTCACACATCCCCCTCCTCTGGGTAGGATTATTATTTTGCAGATCTCTGCTCTGTATCCGCCATCCCAAGGACTGCTGGTCTTCCCACTGGCTTTTGCAAAACTACGCCAGTCAGCAGGCATTATATTGAATACCAAGCATTGTGAGTACCAAGCCCATTTTTGCCGCCAAAAAACATAATAAATGTTTTTAATAAAATGTTTCTTTTGAGAGGCTGACAATTACTGATGACAAGGCCTCACCTACAGCTGGATTGAAGGAAATCAAAACTGGTAAAGGACAAAAGCAGGTCTGCAACACCAAGCTGTAACTGGGCAGCCTCCAGCCTGAGTTTGGCTCCTTGTGCAGCTGCTGCTGTTGAGAGGTATCGTGCCATCCTGCTCCTCACTTCAGAGAAGACAACCATAAGGAGAGCTATTAAAACAATTAAAAAAATATTATCTTTAGGATGTAATCTACCCAGAGATGAATGGGAATAATTATCTAGTTGCAGATTTTTATGTGGGTTTTTTAAGGCAATAACTGGCTGAACATTTCTTCTAAGTAGTTACCTACAGTAACTTCCACCTCATTGAAATGAGAGACTAGAGATACCATTTTTTTTCACAGTGTGGGCCATGTATTCCATACCATATTTCACAGTAACATCTATACTCTCTAACCCTTTTCCCATTCAGTTCACAATCCCATAAACACCTCTGTAGCAGCTCATGCAACTGTTCACGTAGAAAAGAGTGCTTTCTGTTTTTCTCAAAGCAGCGAAGGCAGCAGTTCAACAGCCTGAAGTGAGAAGATCCAGCCCCGGGTTACCAGGCAGCTGTCTGAAATCGCCCCCTCAAATTCCCACTGAAGAGCAAGACCTAACATCAATACCCTTGCCTTAGCATTCTTTAATCTGCATAGCTTGAACCCTTTATTCTTCCTCTTCTGCTCTGTTGCCCCACCTCTGAAACAGATATTATGCCACACCACAGATGGGGAAACAGGCCCTGAGACACTGGCTACTGAGCTGAAGTTTTGCATCAACAAGACTTCCCAAAATCCGTTGAATATCAGTTCATTTCAAGTATTTTTGAGCACAAGGTACAACCTAGGTCTATTATTCACTTTTGGTTGGGTAGAGGTGTTTTCTGCTATTGGAGTAGCTATTACTTGAAGCATTACCATCTCCTGTCTGTCTCTCATGTGCCCATGTCCAGGTACCAGCACCAGCTGTCCTGAACCAGGGATGCCAAGAGACACTTCGAGCTCCTCCCAACAGTACACAAACACGTGCTCACCCCTATTATAAACACCTCGAAAGATGCTACAGAAACAGAAAAAACTCAAAGCCAACAGACCTCTTTTCAAAAAAGGCTTTTTTTGGTTTGATTAGACCCCGGAGATGTCAGTACTGAAGAGACACACAGAGGGATTTAGGTCGCATATCGCAACACTGAGGCGCGATGCTTTCTTCTTTATAGGTTAAGGCTTAAGCCACGTACTTGATTCAATACCGACAGTTAACTGGCATTAAAATTTTCATGTATCAGCTGTTAAAAAGGGTTAAAGAACTCCAATAAATTTTAAAAAACCAATTTTAGAAATTCCTTAGTAATTTAAATTTATTGGGAGGTGTGGGGGGAGAAATAACCCCAGAAGAAAACAGTTTTACTTTTTTTGAGATGATGCATCTTTCACCAAACACTTAAAAAGAAATTTCAGTTCATATTTGTAATAACAAGGGACTATCAGAGTCCTTGATTTACTGTTGAAGTCTGCAGTGAAGTTTCATACCTTGAGTTAGGTGCAGGCTAATCCCTGCATGTGATTACATTTAGGAGTGAGAGGGAGGTATGCGGGGGGTAGGGAGAAGCAATTTTTATTGAAGACAACGCTTCAGGCAGCCCTGGAGCAGAGTGGATCCAGTTTGAAAAGAATTGGCAACCCTAAAACTTTTTGATAAGATAAAAATTCATTGATGTTGGCTCACACTAGGCCCACTTCAACTCTGCACTTGTCCTCTGTGTTTCCTTGGCGTATCTGTTCCTTTCCTCTATCTGCTTTAGCATAACTTTATTTTTCTCTTTTATCTTTAGCTAACTGCGCCCAGGGACTGGAGGGATTGATTTTTTGTTTTGACTTATTGTTTGAAGATCTGTAACTCAAAGCAGCTTCTTGCGCCTCTGATGTCTAAGCCCGAGCAGTATAAAAGGTAAAGCTCATCCTGTGTACCAAAGTGAGCAGGGATACCATTTTATAATCAGTCATCTGTGTTTTATTTTGCCTTTTGGGGAGGAAAACTATTTTGAGACTTTATAGGCAATAATACTTTAAATAAATATTCTCATGGCAGATACTGCACATGCCAGTTCCCTTTTTAAAGACGGACAGCTATTGCTCACCACTCAGGGGAAGAAAAAAAGAGTTCCTAATTAAAGGAGGCCATTATACATCAGAAGATATTTTGAGCATCACGTCACACTACCGACAGCCTATTGCAGCCAAAATGTTACCATGCAAATGTAGAAATGCTCTCGCTCAGAGATGCACTGCCATGAGGCCAGCGAAAATCTCCAGTGGGAGGGGAAGGTAGGAGATGGAGATGCGCTCCTCAGTGCTCCTCATAAACAGTCATTGCTCATTGCCATGTTAATACCACCCTGTCCCGAGACACGGAGGGATGGACACGGATTTTTGCTTGTTTCTTCTGCCTTCTGAGGGCCAAACTCTGGAGATTTCTCCTTTTCCCGCAATTCTTCCCTCCCCCCATTCCCAGACAAAAATGCCTCTGGGCTGTTTTAAACAAGCAGCTCCTCAGGACGTGGCACCCAGGTTTCTCACTGCACACACACATTTCTGTGTCGTAGAAAGCCGATAGTCATGGCACACACCGACATTGTTTACGATCGCCAGTCTCTGCTATTCCCTGAAGTTGCCCAGCTTGCTGAAATATGGTTACATATGCAAACATTATCTCCCAATTGTAACCTCATTTTCTGCTCTGCTGGACAGCGTGACCAGCATTTGTCATCTTGCCGCCCCCGCCCGCCACATCATTCATGTGTCTATAATTGTCATCAAGATGTGGCATGTCAGCAGGACTCCCGCGTCCGCTGCTCCCCATCTCCACGCAGTCACTCAGGTAACAAACCCATAATCTCACCCTGTTTTCATGATGGTTGAATTACACATAATTGTTTCTGCACAGTGATTGATTTCTGCCTGAATAGAGACCTCTGCCTTTTTTCAATGCGAGCGAGTGGCAGCCAAGTCTCTCCATCTAGGAGGAGGCAGCAGCCTTTGAAGAGATCAAAGCCAAGGCCGCGAGCAGTTGTGCGCCCTGGGAATATGGAAAGCCTTTATGCTCTCAACCCCATTTCCAACATCATGTTGGATTGCAGCTGCATTACATTCTGCCAGCATTCTTAATGCTTTTAGTATTGACTCTGACATCACCGATAGCTGTTTTAAAGTAACAAAAGCTGAAGGATGACTTATTTTCACAACTCCATAATTGGAACATGCAAAGTTAGGGGAAGGGAGCATTTGTTTTTAATCTGAGATACAAAAGAAAGCACAGAAAATTATATAAGTTCCCCAAAATTAAAAACACGTTTTTCATATGGAAAGAACAGAGGGGGCATTTTTATAGCCTAGACCACACAAAATGAACTGATTATGCACATGCTTTTTCAAGCCTAAAGGCTGAAGTAAAAATACGATTGGGCAAGCGAGTCAAATTGGGAAAAAATATTGTGACTCACAGTACGTTTAGTGACTTTTAGCACCTGATGCAAAGGAAAATAATGCAGACGCCTAAGCTGTTGTCTCTGCAGCTCCTTGTAGCAAACTGACAGTAGTTCACTTACCTTAAACCAGACACACAGCACATGGCAGACAAACACTAAATCTCCATTAATTATCTAAAAAGATAAATAATGACCTAAAAGTATAAAATACTGCAAAGCTTTATTTAAGACTCTCTCTCCTCCAGTCATGCAGACAATTCTTAGGCTGCCTTAAAACTACTCTTGCCACAATATCATTTCCAGGGGCATCAAAAGCTCCCACGCTCCTCCTCTCTGCTCATCTGGCTTTGCTAGGGAAAACAAAAGTAAATTTCTATCAAGAAAAGACTGTCCTGAATTTTAATCAAACATACATCTACATTACCCCGAGAAAATATTTTCAGGGAACTTTAAAAACCTATCAGCCGAAAGGAGGGAGGATAAGAAAGATGCAAGAAGAGCCTGGGAGGACACAGCAACTGAACCACTCTGTGTGCTTGTGCTGCCCAGTCTGAGCACCAGGGCAACTTTGACAAATATGTTTATTCATGGTAAAACCACTGAATAGGAGCCTTTAAGAGCAGTAATTTTGAAATATGGTCCTGCTGCTACAGTGTGCAGAGTGGTGAGGAAGGAAGAATGTGCAAATAAAGCATAAGCTGTAAAGAATTAAACATTACGAGCACCCATGTATTAGCAATAAAAATAATTTCCTCTTAGCTGTATCATTTTTGTTCTGCTGTACTAACACTCCTTTCCTCCCTGTAGTCATTAAAACCCCGACTCAAAGACAACAGCAAAGGGATCTGGCCTCCCTCCCTATGGACGCAGAGCTTATGTCCCTGTCACTTCAAGGCTGGGAAACTGTCTCATTTTCACTTTGACTGTTCCTTAACACACTAACCATACCGAGGCTGAAATTAGAGTCAAACGTAGCAAGCTCTTTACCAAGATGTAAAAGCTTATCGTTTTTTTAGTATCAAGACAGAAGTCTTTTCTGTGGTAATCCAAGGTTTTGGAGCTTTTCCCCCTTCTACTCTTCTGCCGTCCCCAGCAAATTTACTGCTTCCTCTGCACAGCCTGCTTCTTAAAATTAGGACTAATTCTTTGTGGCTCTGGTGTTCACTCTGATAAGCAGAGGGATGCTCATAAAGCAACACAGAGGAAAGAGTGGCAAGATACAGAGAGCTGAAGCAGTCACTGTAAACAGAGAGATCTGCTGCCATTATCTGCAGGGCAGATAATTCAACTTCTCCCTATCCCACAAGGAGTCTCAAGTATCTGGAAACGAATGGCAGCCTCCAGAAACTGAGCAAGTAACATGCATAGCACTGCAAAGGTCTCCAAAACAATCACCACTATGAAGACACAGCAGAAAAATAACTTTTGCATGATGCTGCAACCCTACCTTTCAACGTCAAACCATTACTATGATGAAAAAGTACATTTTACTGTAATTACTGCTAATTTTTCCCTTCCGGAGACTTTTGTGTTCATCTATAGAGGACTCACTTGCTACTTGATACTCTTTCTTGAAAGCTTGCTCCTTTTTTGCAGCTATTCAGTGAAACTCAAGAGACACTATTTAGCCCAAAAGAGGCACCTGAAGGCTGTCCGTCAGGTTTTCAGCCCGTGCAGCCCACTCCAAAACTTGCGCAGGCATCATTCCGTGCCCAGTCAGAGGCACAGCTTCTCCTCGTGCAGGGTTCTTTGGTAACCACATTAGGGAGAGCCGGTGACCCTTAAAACAAACCTCACCAGCTCCTGAAATCAGGAACTGAAATCCCTACAAGGTAACTACCTTCAGGACTACAACAAACTGAGTTTTAGGTTTGGCTGCGGTGCTGGGGACCATGCAGCCACCAGCTGTGGCCACAGTATACAGGCTGCAGCTACAAAGCTGTGAAGACAAAAAGAAAACGCCACCAATGACCTGGGAGGGCAATGGCACCAGGGCACACTGCTTAAGAAGCATAGATAGGAAGCTGAGAGCTGTGCTCCAGTGATCACAGAATGGCTGCACTGTAGTGTATTAAAACAGAAGATATTTCAGGATGCCCAGGAAAAAGTTTAAAGCCTCCAGCTGCAAATAAGCCAGCACCTCCTTGCAAACCATTCTTCCCACCAGAGGCTGCTGAGGCACAGGGCACGGACATCACTGAGGCCTCAGCAGGTGCCCACCATGGCTGGAACAGGAAGAGAAGATGCCATTGCTGCCGAGCTGCCGTCCCAAAAAGCTGCTCTGAGGTCCTCCCATCCCCACAGTAAACAACAAAAGTCCCACCAGGCCGGTGCCAGGGCAGCTGACAGAGAAGCCCTGGCCAGCCATCCCCAGCACATTGTGTGCAAGAGCCGTGAATCAATGGCAGGTTCCCAGGAGAGGGAGTGCACCATGCTCGTTATCTAATTGTGTTTGCACTGAACTTCTGAGAGGGATGGAGACAAAAGTGGAGGATAAAAATAATGGTGCTGAGGGCAAACAGCCTGGTCCCCTGCGGGGGGGGAGAGCAAACAGAAAACCAAGTGGGAAGATATGGGTGCTGTTGTACGGCAGGGGGGGAAAATGAGAAAACAGAGTCTGTTTTTTGACAAAACCTTTTTTGGGCTAGTTCTCTTAGGCCCCTTCTTGCTTTTACTTAGAAACTTCAGTAGATTGTTTGCTCCTTCATTCAAAGTCTAGGTGACAAACACAGCCACAGCCAGCACTGACACAAACTTTCTTCCTATCTGCACTGGCTTTAATACTCTTATTTTCCTCCCTCTAACACACACATCTTGGTTTTTTACTTTCTCAGGCTTCTCGTTTTCTTTCCAAAAAAAAAAAAAAAAAAAAAAAATCCAAACCAAAACCAACCCAAGAAACATATGTTTATAAGTGAGCTGTCTTTCAGGTGAATTCCCGAAGTGAACTCAGGAAATAGGAATTTTGTTCCCACCTCTGCCTTCACCTTCCTCTAAGACCCTGAATGAATGTTGCTTTTTCAGGTTCTCATTTGCAGAAGCCTCCTCCCAGACTGTGCCTTTGCTTTTGGGAGCAGAGTGCGGGGAAGCAGAGGACATCCACATGCACAAACACACACAACCCCAGTGCCAGCTTGGGCGCCAGGGATACTTCCCAGGAATCTGCCGGCAGTCACTGACGCACCGCAATTTCCATGGGTCACGTCCTCATGCTACACTCTAGGTTGGGCAATTATGCACAGAATTTACCTATTTCATGCTTAATTGGACAGGCACAAACTTTTGCTCCAGCCTCAATGCAGCTATAACTTACCGGCGGCGCTTATGTTACCACAGGCACCTCTGCCAGTCCTGGCTTAACCTCCTAGGCTCAAATCGCAGCCACTGGTTTAACCAGCCCTCCCCTCCTGGGAGAACCCAGCAGAGGAGAGAGAGGAAGCACAGGTAACACAAGAAAGGCCAACGGCAGCCCATGGCTGACTTGTGAGCTACAGGCTCCTGGACTGTGACACACCACCTCCAGATAAAAAAATGCAACACCCACCTGTAGGCTCTTCTCCTACTGAACCTGAAATATAATTTGTCCACTAGATGTTGGCCAGAGAGATTCGTTTAATGGAGGAGGGCATTTTCACAAACCCACTGCTGAGATCTCCTTCTCCTAGGAAGTCTGCCTGTGCCCTCAACACAGGGGTTTCTGAACCGGCTTTGATTCAACCACATTTCCCGACTGAATATTTATTGTTCTGCCCCATTAGCCTGCATTATTCTCACTTACACACATATCCTTGGAAAGAAAAAGCAATAAAAGGAAGGATTTAAAGTGTCAAAGAAAGAGGGAAAGCTCGCTACACAGGTTGTTTTGGAAGCACCCTTGAACTAAAAAATGTTTCAAGGCAGTATTTTGACCAGCTCTCCTACAGTCTCTTAGTATTTCCTCATTACAAAGTATGAAGTCATCCTCTTACAGGTCACTCTGATAAGATTATATTTGCCAGTTATTAAAAAAAAAAATGTTTGCAATATTGCTGTCAAACTGTCTGGGGAGTCACCTAATAAATTAGCATTTACTTGTGGTTCTCCTATTCCAATCCTTCCTTCTGAAGATTTACATCTAAAACAGGATTGCTGCACTCTTATCTTAGAAATATCCTCAAAATAACTGAGATAGGAAAAAAAAAGTCTCAACAAAACCTGAAAAATCCACACACGTAAGAGCTAAGCTTTTTAAAGTTTTATTTCTTTTTCTTCTTTAAATCCAGCACAGCTTCCTTTTCTTCCTATAGCAAGGGTATTTAAGACATGAAAATATGTGAGAGAGTAGGTTTTGAGTAACAAATTTTTCAAATCCAACATGTTCATTTGAAACTTATTTTTTCAAGTTGAATTTCAGTTGTGTGCAGGAGGCAAACAGGCAGTAAAAACCAGACCAAAACACAGCCTGGCATGCTACAGTCAGAGGGCAGCCAAACAAGGGGCTTTCTTCAGGGTAAACTATTTTATAATCGCTTGAGTTTTTGAAAATGTCTTCCAGTAGAATGTTCGACGTATGGTTTATTTCCTCAATATCCTCACCAGCTCTCCCAGTGTCAGCTGGGTGAGCTCACTGCTTCTTCCTGTGTTGATCTCCAGCAGGCTGGAGGGGAGCTGGGCCTGCCCCTGCCTGCCCCACCACCCTGGGCTCCCACACCTGACCCTCGCCCACCCGTGAGCTCCCACCCCACTCCCAAAAGCTCCCTGAGAGGCTGAATCTGCACGTAATGTTTGTATTTGAAAAAGGAGGACCTGGTTGTGTACACAGGGACAGTTTTTACACTTGGCAGGGCCTAACTCACATGCAGACATTCAGGGGAGAAGTCAGGCTCCCCCAGTTTGGAGGGGTCCCTGCACTGGGTCAAGCACAGCTATTCTCCTGCTTCACCTCAGCTTTTCTGTGCACAAGTGTTTTTTCAGCTTAAGATACAGAAATGCTGCCAACCAGACCACAAGGATGGAACAAACTGCCACAAAGCCTAAACTGAGGAGAGGGCAGAGATGTGAGAACAAAGCCACTTTTTAAAAACTATTTGAGGAAGATGTGCCACGGCATTCTGTGGCATGGGACAGAACATGGGTTGGTGGCAAGAACCTTGCTCACTGTGAGGGCACATGGCAATGATACAAAACTGCAGTGAAGGAAGTACAGGACTGGCAGGGGGCAAAATAAAGAGCAAGAAAAAACACAATTACCACTTGTAACTGTGGCTTCCTGTACCCAATACAGCATCACTCAAACTTCAGAAAAGAGAGACCCTCAACGAATCACTGGATTGTGGCATTTTAACAAAGTAAACACATTTGCATTGCTGGACACAGTTTGTCTGCATTTTAGCACATCAGCAGGCAAAAGGCCTTCTCCCAGAGCGTGGTCTGTGTTTGACAAGTGGTGACACCTTTAATCGTCACCTCCACATTCTACTTTTTTTATGCTAGACAAAGCTTGCCAATGCAAGAGTTGATAGGGATGAAGAAAGATCAAGGCAAGAAGATATGCCAGAACTGTGGAGAGACAACAGACAGTCACAAAGATAAACCTCTGAGGCAGTTTTGAAACACAGAAAAAGGCAGAAAATTGAAGAAATAGAGCCTTATAGCATAGCTAAGTGACCAGTTACAGAGCTCTGAGGAGCCAGTGTCACTGGGATGCCTACTCAGAAATACAGAGCCTACAGGGATAGCATTTTAGAGCTCATTGCTCTCTGCCTCTGAGCCAACTCAACTGTTCAACAAAAGTTCCATTATCCCTTTCCCTGTTTTCTGAACATACATGATAAATCAAACCATTTCCAGACTGGTTTTTTTGGATAATGACTGCATCCCCATCCGGACCTACATTCAAGTCAGCTGAGGTGAAGCTGAGCTGTCATCAGTACCCACAGGATTTCAGCATCATGCCTTCCAATTCTGTGCAATCTCACTCCTTGTGCTGACACTGTGGGGTTCATTGCAGCTCCCACAAGTTCCAGGTTTCTCAGAGCAGGGCTGCTGGGTATGTGCAGTGCCTGGCACTGTGCTGGACATGCAGCACCAGCCTGTTTCAAATTGTTTTAAAGCTTCCCTATTCAGAAAGTGAGGAGGGGAAAGGAAGAAGAAAAGGTCACACAAGCAGCTTTCTGCTGCTCTTTGCCAAAGCAGCATTACTGGGGCTGCCTCGCACCACGAGCACCTGCACATGGACCCTGCTGCTTTGAAGTACCAGCACTGTCAGAAGGTACCTCACAGCAAACGCTTGCATGAAGTCCTGTGCTCCCACGGGACTCCTTCCCCCTGCCCTGGTGCGGGTGAAGCAGACCTGCCCGCTGACTCGTGCGGCACTGTTTGAAGTACAGAGCTGCAGTACTGAAAGTGCTTGGATAGACAGACGCTTTTGGGAATTAACTCCTCTCTGGCTTGCTTAATAACTCCTAGCCAAAGCAGTTCTCTGGTTTATGTGTTACAGCTGGTGACAGCACTACACTTACTTTTTAAGTTCAGCTGTCGATTTTATAAATATTCAATCAAAGCCCCGTAACTTTACACTTGTAATTTTCGCTGACTAAGCTCATCCTATTGATTTTATGCCTCAACCTTACCTATATCCACAGCCATTTAAAGAAAATAAACAATCATTGAGCTGACCTTTCAGCTCCATTAAAATGCTCTTCTACACAAGGGACTTGGTAACTTTGAAGATCACAAGTGAAGATATTCCAGGTCCTTCATCTCATGCTGAAGCCCCAGCAAGCAACACCACTACCAGAAGCCACAGAAGGCCAGCCAGTTTCTCTCAGGCCATTCAGGCCCCTTTTCTTCCCCTTTAGGAGAGCAGGCAATCCCTGACTGATTAGCACAGTTGGTGCACATGTTAACTCCTTACTGCACTTTTAGCTCAATCCCAAAGATTCAATGAATGTATTTTTATTTAAGTGCTCAATTACTTTCTTGCTGAGAGGACAGATTCCTTTGAAGTGGGAATCTCAAACTAAATAAACATATCCACAAGATCCAAGTCTCAAATAGAAGCCACTGGGTTGCTAGATTAAGTTATTCTGAATACAGTTTTCTTAAGTGAATCTAATGCTTATGAAGGGCCAGAGCAACAGAGACACTAATTCCCAAGTGCCCAGGCAGGAGCAGCATGCCAGGCAGCTGCACCTCCTGCCACCAGTGCCCTGCAGAAAGGAACCAAACCCAACAGCCAGATGAGCACCGACCTCATGCCAAACATGTCTTACAACTAAAACCAGCTTGGAGAAATGCCTGCTGCCCAGGACGGGGCAGTTTGGAGTAAATGGGAGCCATACATGCACAGCTGGAGCGTCACTGCACATGGTTTCCCTGCAGCAGTGGGGAGGACACAAGCTGGGACAACCTGACTTGACCAGGTCAAGGCCAGACTGTCTGGATCCCAGCAGTGTTTCCCTTGAACCAGGCACATGCTGGATCACTGTCCATCCATGTGAGAGCAGCACAGGAGATCACAGAGGGACACACAACACACAGACCTCAGGCTGCAAGATGTTTGGTGTCCATATTAAAACAGACTCTTGCACCTTCGTCTTCTTGAGAGATGTGGTGTTTTACTACTAGCAAAAAAAAAAAAAAAGCACATGCATCTGATAGGACTTCAGAAATATTAAGCAGCAGTAAAATGCTTTTGTGTGGGTTATTTCCTTCCCATATCAGGAGGCATTTTTGCTAACTATAAACAGAAGTTAAGTACTCAGGAGAAGCCAGGCCTGCGGTACCCAGGCTTTCCAATGCCTGCAGCCATGCAGTGCTGCAACTATCTGGAAAAAGCCTTTTCCTCTTTTGATGCCTGAACCTGTGGAGCTTCAGGCTTTCTTCTTGAGCCATATCCTCCTTGGCACTTGCAGCCCATAACAAGCTATTCTTATTAACATTTTTTCTGGGCTGGGATCAAGTTGGAAAAGAGACAGGAATGACATTTTGCTTAAACCACTTTAAAAAGTAAGCAGCAGCCTTACCATTTAAAGTTTATATTGAATTAGCTCCTAGATATATAAAAAAAGGGATCTTTAGAACATAAACATACACACGCATGCGCACACACACACATGTATTGCACTACAAAAGCTCCAACTTTGATGATTTCTAATGGGTGGGGTTTTTGATAATGCCTCTGCTCAAGCCACACACGCACACAATTGCTGCCTCTACACTGGGATATCAGGAGAACATTTTGTTTTCCCCTTGCCCATTCACAATTACATAGATTTGCTAATTGCATCAATGTGACAAGGAGAAGGCAGCAAAAGCTGAAAAGGTGTTCTCTTCACCAGTATGTGCCAAAGATCTCGGTAACAATGAACTACATACCTAAGACTGCCTGGAGCTCTTGTCAGGAACAACCAGACCAAGCTTCAGACAAGGACAGCCTAGAGCCACTGTGCTAACTTCTTCTGCCCCCTTTTCCAAATGGAGGATTCATCTCATTAAGTGGGAGAAAGAAAACAGCACCAAAACTCATCCCATGACCATTCATGGCTTGGGTTTATGTTTCACAGTGGCCTGACTCCTATCTTAGACTGATCACTCATGATTGCTTGAGTCAGAGCAGCTGAGAGACTCGTTTGCAGCAATGAGGTCCCACTATTAGGGCTGAGCAGATTCCTGTTCTTTCCCGGTGCTGCCATTTGGCACGACTCATCGAGTTCCTCAGAAAATAGTGCTAGAATTCCTCCCTGGGCAAACACTAATACACTCTGTCAAGTTCTGCTTCCATACAGCCAGGAAGCTTTGTGCTCCTCTGTGCTTGATTTCAAAGTTATTTAGGGGCTAAATGGGATCATTCAACTGCACTGAGAAGCTGTGCGCCGCGCAGGGTGAAGCCGCAGAGCTCCGGTGTTGTTTAAGCGGCTCTGGCTTGTCGAGCCCCTCGGCTGCACGTTTCCTCCAGCTAGGGTCTGGGGTTGTGGAGGGAAGAGAGAGGTCTGCGACAGGACCACAGCTGCCTAAGGCCCCCAGAGCATCCTGCTCCAATGCGAACCTGGGAATCAGAGCAAAGCTTTCTGGTGGGTGATACGGGAGCAGGAGCTGAGCCACAACTTCTATACTGCGAAAGCCTAGTTCATATTGGGCCAGGGAGCTTTCAGCTGACCACAGCTCCCAGCAATTCCCTACAACTGCATAGTAAGCAGAAGCAAATTCTCAGGGAAAGACAATACAATGAAAAATCAGGTTTGTATCCTTCTGCAGGTCCCATACATTCCCCTTGGAGCTCCAAAATTTCCCCACAAGCAAGTGAATCAGCCAGCTTTCAGAGGAATGGAAGATGTGGCTAGGGAAATGAAATCCTCTCACTGAGGCTCTGTAGCCACTAATTTTTGCTATTTCTACCCTCATCCTTCCTTCTGCACATACTAATCTCCCAATCTTCTAGAACATCAGCTCTTCAAGATGGGAACTAACTCCATACCCCCTGCCATGCAGAAACACACATGCAGAAACAATATCCACAGTTCAATTGCCTTGTTCCTAGCAATCCAACTCTTAGAAGAATTCCTTGTCATTTTCAAATGGCTGTGCTGCGTTTTGCAAGTTACCATAAAATGTTTGTACATTGTATCCTCCGACCTATTTAACACATCCAGCTGCTACAAAGAGGCGGTTGAGCCATGGAGAAAAAAACCCCGACCCCAAGAACACATAAGAACAGACAAAAGGGAGGTTGTAGAAATCCTCTTATCTTTCCATAGGAAGTTTAATTCATGGGGAATGAGGGAGAAACAAAGTTATCCTCTGGATGAATTTACAACATGGAGAAATGATCCTTCTTCAGTCACCTCCTCTGTTCCCACGTTCCCATCAAACAGACAAGAAAGGTTTGCCACCCCAAAACTAGTTTTGCTAACCAAAGAAAAAACCCACACGTTAGAAAACAAACATCTGCCTCCATCTCCCATCTTCAGTACCCCTGCCATGCTCAGAAACCACCAAAAGATATCTCGAACACACAGGATGCACATTCACCAGGTGTTACTGCGGTTTGGTACTATCACATGCCACTTCTCCTGCAGCCACCTCAACCAACTGCTTCACTTTTCCACTTAGCCACCTATCTGATAAGAACACATACTGCGACACGAGGCTCCTACCTGAACTCGCAATTAACACTCTCCTGCTCCTACATATACAACTTGGAAAAAGCATATCGGTTGCCAGTAAAATAAGAAAAAAAAAAAAAAAAAAGTTGGAGGAGGAGAATGGGAAGGACAAGACCTCTCTAACACAGAGATTTTGGAAGAATCTAAATCCTTCTCAAACACCCTCTCCCTTCCAAAAGCTGCCCTGAAATTAGAACTCCATGGTTTTTTATTCTGGTTTATTAGTCAAGTTGTGTCTGACTGTAGATTTGTACTTTTAATTTTACGAAGCAAGCTTCTACAGCATTTGCCTTTTTTAAAAAAAGGAAAGGTTTTTTTTTCCCCTACATATGGGGGATGAGAGTAACTTTTCCCCTTTCCATTAGAGCTTTTCTCTCTCTCCTCATAGAGCGTCCTTGCCCTGTGTCTGGACGCCATTCCCCAGGAGCGCATCCCCGGGGCAGTTTGCCGACAGCGGGTCCTTCCAAGGTGGAGAAAAAGATTCAGTGCCCCAGGGCGCCTTTTTAATCCTGGCTAACACCTCCAGGCAACAGATGCATCATCAAGAAGCGTCTTTGTCATGCAAATAGCAGGGCGCAGGTACACACCAGGCACAAATGGTTGGGGACTGACACCCCAGGGGAGACCTCTGCCTCCAGTGCTTGCTGCTCTCAGCTGCTCCTTGCCCCCAGCCCCGGCACGCTGCCCTGGAAAGGGGAGGCAGAGCCAAACTGGAGGGCAGCGTCTGGGACCGCACAGAGGTGAGCGCGGCGCGGCGCCGGGGCCGCGGTAAGGCGTGGAGCGAGCGAGCATGTCACCTCCGGGATGCCGCGTTTTGATCTCGCGCGCATCAAAACCCGACTGTCAGCTACGAGCCTAACAAAGATTATAGTTCAATTAAACAAAAAAATTATTTAATAACTCAAGCGTGTAGCCTTGTGGTTAAACTGAAAGAACTCCAGGCTTATGTCAACATTGCAGCCCTGCAACAGCGCTGTTTTATTGAAATAGTGGTGCTGCTGTAACATGCAAGAGCAGTACTGAACTAAATTAGACCCTCAGATGTTCAGCAGGCAGCTTTACAATTGAAAACAAGATGCGTTTTCCCCCTTCCTCCCCTTTACCGTACCCACAAAGGGCAGTTCCTCAAGTACCTGAGACAAGAGCCTCTGCAAGATGATATTCTGAGGGCATTGATGCCAGATCTACAAAGAGTGGCAGCCCCACGGCATGCATATATGGAAAAAATATCCACTGAATAATTAAATTGGATTTGGCTGTTCCGAGCCATGCACCAGCACTCAGGACTTTGTTACGAAGGTAACTTGGCAAAGAGGGGGTACAAAAACCCAAAAGTCGGAAGTTTCCTAGTCCTCCAAGGGGCAGGTTTGAGTCTCAATGGCCTCTTGAAAAGCTGCATGTTTTTCCCTATGATACATCCAAACAGAAGTTTTCTGTAGAACAGCATTTACAACAACAAATATCAACAGACTGTGATCATCATGCTTCACCCTAAATGGCTGTAGGCCTCTGAACTGGAATTTATACACAAAAACCCCCCACAGCTATAGAAGGCAATGTATTGCATGAGTTCTTGCGTCTTTCAAATGCAGATCCGTGTGTTTTTCAGTGCCAAAGCACCCTGTCATTCCAACTCGAAATATACATTGATTTAACACTTTTTGCTGCTGTCAAATTACCAGTACAGATCAGGCCCCCTTCTTTTTGTTTTTGAAGTCAAATTCCACAGTCCTGAATAAAAATCAAGAACGTCAGAGAACAAAACAATGCCATGACAGAGACCTCCAAGTAAAAAATCAAAGATCCAGTACGAGGGAAAACTGCTTTGTCACAGGGAAGGTACAGCATCCAACTTCTCCTATCACAGCACGCACAACGGCAGCGGCATTTTTCCAGCAGGATGCCTACAAGCAAATTGTTTCCCGCTCCACTCCGGTTCTACTAATATAATTTTCACAGCTCGTTTTAATACTGCCTCTCCGTTGCTCTATATACATACCAAGAGGCTTACAAAAATATATGGGAATTGACTATCCAGAATTAAAAGTACATTAAAATCCATTAAACATGCATCTACACCAATGGAAACAGAGGGACCAACCTGGAAGAATCAGTGCTCGCCACAATGTAAGGAAAAGCTGTAACTACTGCATCATGGTTGACATTAATTCCTAAACGACCATTTCACAATTTCTGGCTGAAGATACAGGGTATGTTTCAAAGCAATGCTGCCAGATAGATAAAGCCTTCACGCAGACCAACTGATGGTGGAAATAAATATCAATCAGCAAAGAGCAATGCCACATCTGAAGGCAAAAAAAAAAAAAAAAAAAAATCCAATCTTCTCATCTTACTGACATGCGACTTTAGCAGTTCTGCTTCCAGCCCTTGATTTTCCTCAACAAACGAAGAGTTAAAGCCAGAAAATTCACATCTGTCCCAGTCACTACAAAGACGGCATTTACATCATTCTGCCATACATTATCCTACAGTTGTAAACCAGGGCTCCCCCCACAAAGCCCCCAGCCCTGTTCACAGACATTAATCTCAGCTTTTCCACTGCGATCACGACCAACACCTCTAAGACTCTCAAACTCCACTGGACAGAGGCTCTGAACAGCAGAAGCTCAACCTTCATCGTCACTGAAGCTACTCAAAAGACCCCCTTGTAAACAGACTCTGCAGACCAAAGAGGAGGAAACCCAGCTTGCCAAAACCAGCCTTTGGAAGAGATAACTCACTGTTCTGGGGATGGGTGGCGACAGAGATCCATTAGGCATGTATGGGTCGTTATTCATATTTGGCATCATGATATACCCAGAATAACCAGAGTATGATGGTCCCTTGCTGTATAAGCCACTGTCTGGATGCTTTCCTATGGAAGACGAAACAATGATTACATTATTCCCCACATATGCATTTCTCATGAGTTAGAGCACTTAAATAGGTACTGTGCATATATAAAAATGTTCTGCATGCAAATATTTCCTTACTCATGGAAATTACTGCTGACAGAAAGCAATACGAAGCAATTTGTAATAAATTTTTTTTTAGGAAGAGTTAATTCTTAAAGGAGCAAGTACTCTCAGTGAGGAGTTTATGTTTAAAACACAGAATAGCCTCATTTTGCTAGTACACATTCAAATCAAAGTAGACACATTAGCAATGACATCACATTTCTCAAGTAGCAGCTTTCCCCGATTTTATACATGCCTCTAGGATTTTTGGATTCAGAATTATTGCCAGTGTGGGTTTCCAACATCATTGTTAGGAAAGGGAGGACAAGGCTGTGATAACTAGATATAATAGTTTCCTTCTCTTGCTGAGCCAGTGTGTGCAGCGAACAATTCATTCTGGCTATGCTCATTGGGAACAATTAAAAGGCAGGGGGTGGCTTGGAAGGAGATCCTAACAATTTGGGAGGGGGGCTGTTGAGCACACATGGTACTACAGTCAAGAAGGAAGCCAAATGAGGGAGGCTATTTGTAGGAAAATGAAGTGTTTGGGTTCAGGTCCTGCAAATGGGGATGAACAAATCTCCCACCTACATGCCCATTGACAAGGTTACTATTTGAAAGTGAGGTTTTAAGAAGATGCAGAGCTGAAAAGAAAACTATCCAGAGCTGATCACCTCCCCTTCACTGCCAAAATGCTTTGAGCATAGACATCATTGCTTTTAGGCTGTTTAATGACAAATCTGGAGGAAGATGGCCACAGAGTGCCGGCAAGCACCAGGACTTAACTGTGTCTGTCTTTATATGGAATTTATAATCTGGATTAGTTTGCGATGATAAGAATTTGATTTTAAACATAATCTCCCATCCTTCAAAGCACACGTTCTTTGCACGCGTGTCCAGCTTCCTAAATGATATTCAGTGAACTCTGCTATTTTCTCTGTCCTTCTCAATCAAAATTAACCAGTCGGTACATTAAAAAATGTAGGAGGTCTGTTCATACTTAGATTCGAAAGAGGACATTTAAGTGACAGACTTTGGCTGTCACTTAAATGGAGAAAAGCAGAGGGTTTCTGAACAGAACTGCACACTGTATGAGCAAAGAGATAGATGTGTTTAAGCTGATATCCTAAAAATAGTTATTTCTTCAGTGAAGATCCATTTGGCCTACTTATCAGTTCCTAAACAACAGAAATACCATTTGGTCACTCAAGATAAACGCGCTGCACGTTCATCTCCCTTTTAAATACGCTTTGAAAGCGCTCTGGCATCCCTCTCCCCCAAAAGACACTAAATTTATGTTTTCCAAAAGAAACCAAGTTCAGTTTGAGGACTGTGTGGAGGGTCACAGAGGGACAATATTGCAAGACAGGACTGTGCGTGTCTCACCTTCCTCGGGGTGTTCTCTGCCTTTATCATGGTAGGAATCCTGTGCTTGAGTCTGCCTGGAAACCTGACCACAAGGAATCCACCATCAGAAAGGAAGAAAAAGAAGAAAAGTCATTGTATGGATGCTCGTTTATCAGTCACACTGCTACAGTTCCTTGAAGGAAGAAAGAAGTTAAGACCACGAGATAAACATCTTTCTTTTTCCTCTTAAATCGCTTGGAAGGCAACTGTACCAGAAACGTTTGTGTAAACTATTGTTTTATGACACCATGAATAACTATATGGCTTTGCAAAGCATTTCTAGCAGAAGCACCCTGCATTTAATGAAAGTGGATAATTTCTGGAAAATATTTGGCACTCTGGCGGTCAAAACGCTCTTGGTAAAAAGATACCAAAAATTATGATGAAAATCAAGTTGCCCTCCTTAGCAGATCTTTAGGAAAAAAAAAAAAAGGAAATAAAAAAAGAAAAAAATTAAGTAAGATTTTTAAAAAGGCAAGTTGTCCGCTCGCCCTGAAGTTGTTTTAGAGTCGGGAATTTCTTCCCAAACAGTTTTATGCAAATCCCTTAAAGAGTTTATAGCTAATGCTCCGACCCCGCTGATTTTACTGAGGAAATTTCATGGCTGCTTGAGGTCTAATACCACTGCACCGTCGGGGAACTCGCGGCAACTTTCTCGTCCCGGGCCGAAGCGCGGAAGGGGCCAGCCCCTCCAGCGCATCCCAGAGCGCGGAGCCCGCCCGGCTCTCCGCGACGCACTTCTGGAGACAGGTTTTGGGGTAGGATGATTTCTTTTGAGAAATTTGGAAGACAGAGGCTTCCCCGGTGCCCCGCCGAAGCTCCCTCCCCCGCCAGGGCGGCCGGAGCCCTCCGGCATCCCGCGCCCCCTCCGTCCGCGCTGCCCCGCGGAGCCCCCGCGGCCGCGCACCTCGTGCCCGTTGGCGCCGGGGGCGATCTCGGACTCGTTGACGAGGGAGGACTTGATGTCGGCCAGGTCGCCCTCCTCCTCGGGGTGACTGATCTCGGCGAAGATCTTCTCTTTCTGGGGGTCCCCCTCGTCCTTGAAGGGGATCATCTCGTCGGTGGCGCAGAGCTCCGGGTCCCCCCCACCGCCCCCGGCCCCCGGCAGCTGCGGCATCCTCACGGCAGCGCGGCGTCTGCTGCGGCCGCCGGCCCGCCGCGGGAAGGGGAGCGGGAGGAGCAGCGGGGGGAGGAGGAGGAGGAGGGCGGAGGAGGAGGAGAGAGGAGGAGAAGGAGGAGAGAAGAAGGAAAAATCCCGTGAACTCCTCGGGGTTGCTCTCGGCAGCCGGAGACCCCCGCCTGTCCGCCCGCCCCCTCGGGGCCGAGGTACCCCGTCTTCCGCACGACACCGACGTCGCGGGGACCCTCGCCCCGACGCGCCGCACGGCCGGAGTAGGTCGAAATACGCCCGCTTGTGTCCCGACCGCGCCAGGGACCGCCCCCCAGGAGACCCGACCTCCCTCCATCCCCCGCCGGGACCCGGGCTCACCCTGAGGGCGAGGAGACGCGGAGGGAAGCGGAGCCCGCCCGCGTTTCGCCTCCGAGTGAAGTTGCCACCACCCCGGCGGGACCGAGTTAAAATGGCTGGGGCGAGGCGGGCAGGGGGAGGGGGCGTCCCGGGGGAAGGGGCCGGCGCTGCCCGTGCCGCGCACCCACCGGGCCTTTGTCCGCCGCTTCGTCCGCGGCTCCGGGCACGGCTGGACTCGACTCGGCGGCACCGCGAGGGGCGAGGGGCCGAGAAAGAAACAGCCCCGGGAGGGAGGGAGAGCAAGAGGGGAGGGATGGAGCGGGAGGGGAGATGTCCCCCCCGCTTCCCTCCGCGCCCGCGGGCAGGGGAAAAAGTTGTCGGCGCGGCGCCCCCGGCCGCCTCCGCGCTCAGCGCCCGGTGCGGGGCCTCCTGCCGCAGCCAGCGGGCGCGGCGCCCCACGGGGGGCGGCGGTGGGGCGCGGAGCGGCGGCGGCAGCGCAACTTCAGCATCGCTCCCGCCCTCCCTCCCTCCGCCGTCGGGGCGGGGCGGGGCGGGGGCGGTGGAGATGAAAGGAACCGCCGCCGTGACTGACACCGTGTCCGGGCCGGGAGGGCCGGGCGGCGGGGGCGGGGAGAGGATGGGGCCGGGGCCAGCGCCAGCGGGGAGGGAGGAGGGGGCGGGGGGGAGCGGGAGCGGGGCTGCCCCCGGGCAAACTTTGCTCTGGCTGCGCGGAGTAGCCTCTCTGTGTGTCCCTGTGTCTGTGTGTGTGTCTACATGCACACTTGTGCCTGTGTGTACGGGTGTCCGGCTCGCGGGGGGTGCACCGGGGCACTGCCGCTCCTGTCCCTCCCCAGCCGAAAGCCCGCCGAGGAGGGCACAGTCACTAGCTGCATCCCCGGGAAGGGCGGACAGACCTGCTTTTTTAGGGCTGCTTTGTTGAGCCTTCCCCATCGCCACATGGCGCTGCTCCGGTGTGGGAAGTATGCGAGGGATTGACCAGGCTCTGCCCACGCCCGCTTCGGACGAAGGGCAGAATTAAGACATCCCCATTGAATCCAGCAAGTTCCCGGCAGAAACGAGTAGTAGCCCCCGAGAGGCAGGGCGAAACCCGCCGCGGTGAGCTCGTCCCAGTTTCGGACCGGTAAATGGAGCCAGAGCAGTAACGGAGGCTCACCCCTCCACCCTGTCCCGTTCCTCCAGCACCGCGCTGCCCCGTTAGCTCCCGGCTGATCCGGCATCGCCCTGCAACAGGGCACGAGCACAGTAAAAAAAATCATCCAGACAAAAGCAGGCGCTGCGCTTGGGAAACGTCAGGATCCGCAACTTTTTTTTTGCGAACGCGGTGGGCGCACATTTTGCAGGAAACAACTTCCCAGTATTTTGGCATCGGAAAAGTGTGCTTGGTGCTTCGCACATGCCCCGTCAGGTTGCTAAACCTTCAAGCTCCGGCAGCCGGAGGAACGGGAACATGTGGATGCTCAATCCGTTTTCAGCAGATGCCGGGTTCGGCACGGCGGCACCGCCGGCCGGGACACGGGCGGGCTGAGCCCGGCTGCCCACGCCGCCGCCCGCGGCTCTGCGTCATCGTCCGCGAACGGGTAATTAAAATCCAGCTGAGAAATTCCACCCTCCAAACCCCGAGAAAGGGAGCAAGGTAGCGGGAAACGGGGAACGCACTTGCCAAGTCGAACAAGTGCGTGAAATAAATAATCGAGAAAGAAAGAAATTAGAAATGTAACTCCTGGGAAGGGGCTTAATTGTGCATTGCTCCCCAGATGTAGGGAGACCCCCCTCTCTCGGAGACGGCTGCAGAGAGGCGATGGGGAAGAGGTTGTTCGGAAAACGACAGACAACTCAGGGAGAGTTCCTGAGCGGAGATGCACATCTCCGCATCCCTCCCGCCCTTCTTCCTTTTCCTGGCGCTCGGCGGGCACGGGACACCCGGGCCGGGCAAAGCTGCCCCGGGACGGTCCTGTTCTGAAAAAAGACCTTCGGCGAGATGCTGAGCACCGCAACCCTCTCCCCCCGACGGGGCGGTGCGGCCCGGGAGCAGGCAGGGACCCCGCCGGAGGAGCCGGCAGCGCGGCCACTCCTCTGTTTCATTACCGGGTCCCTCTGGAAAAGCAGCCTCCCCCCGCCCCTCCGCCATCCCTTCACGTGGGCTGGAGTCTTTCCCGGATCGTTTTTTTTGGTGGAAGGATTTTGAAGGCAAGAAGGGGCCGGGGTGGGGGCGACGGGACCGGGGCGGGGGAATGTGTGTGTGGAAACCGTAATGATTTATGACAAGAAGATAAACTCAGGAAACCTCAACTCCAACGTCAGATTTGACTGGAGACAACACAAAGCTGTCGCTTTACTCGCAGTTCTTGGGGCACGGCCGGTGGGGGGGGGGGACAAGGCCCGGAGTATGGGGACACCTCACCATGGCCCTGCTCTCGACCCGGGACCCGCCGGCCTCCCCGGGCCACCGGGAGTGCGCTCGCCGCCGTGCCCGGCACCCGGCTCCGGAGCGGCTACCGCGCCGTTTGGTACTTTCGTAGGGGTGATTTTTTCGCTTTAGGAGTTTCTTCCTTTTTTCTCTTTTGCTTTTAGTGTGAGTTTATATTTTCCCATGGTTTGGGTTGGGGTTTTTTTTGTTTGTTTGTTTATTTGCTTTGTTTCTTAATTTTGGGCAGGTTTTGCTTTTTTTTTTTTCGGTTGTTTGAGTGGGTTTCGGCGTTTCAGAGGGAGTTGTGGAGTTTCTGTTTGTTGGGGTTTTTTGCATTTCAGCGTTGAAGGGACCCGCATTTCGAGCACTCCCCGACGCCCAACCCGGCTTGCCCGTACTCAGGGCGGGGGAGGGGGGGGGGGGAGGGTGTCGAACCCAGGGAGGGGAAACCGGCCCCGGGCGAGCTGAGCACCAGCACTCGGGGCAGCGGGACGACCCCCGTAGAGCTTCAGGGGTGCTGACCGGGGAGAGGGGGGAGCTGCGGTGCCACTGACGATCCCTCCGGGCGCAATAAGCGGGGCGTGGGGACACAGGACACTCTCGCGTGCGAAGCGGCGTCCGCCGCCGGCGCCCCCTTTATAGGGAAGGGCTGGCGTGGGGCGGGGCTGCGGCGCCTTTGATGTCCCGCCGGCGGCCCCTTTCATCCCCCCCCCCGGCCCCCCCCCGAGCCCTTTGTGTGACTAAATTTGGCAGGAGCATGGAGGCGCGCCAGGGCGCCCACGTGTGCGCTGAGCTCCCAGCTGAGAGAGCCGGGGTTTTCTTCCGGGTAAGGAGACAGCCGGGGAGATCAAAGAGTTTGGGGAGCTGGAGCCGAAATGCGCAGTGGAAATAAAGTGAAATTAAATAATTAAATAAATAATAGTAGAAAAGGGAAAAGAAAAAAAATTCCTCTGTCCTGGACGCATGCCAGTCGGAGGCAAGGGGGAGCAGGGGGAGTACATGGTGGTCAGGGGGACCGGCGGGAGGGAGGGGGAAAAAATATTCTCGCAAAAGGGGCTTGCAGTTGTTTTCTGAAAAGAAAAAAACCAAAAAATAGAAGCCAACCAACGAACCAACAGACGAACGCTTTTGTTTAAAGCCGCCGGGCTGTGGAGCCAAGCGGGCTCCGCCGGGAAGAGCCGCCCGACAGCGCGTCCACGAGCGCGGCCGGGCCAGAGCTGCGCGCCCGCGGGGCAAAACTCCTCTATTGCCTGACAAACGGGCAAACGGCGGCAAAAATGCCCTTCTCCCGCCTGACAGGGCAGTTCGGAGGTTCGAAGGGAGTCTTTCTAGGCAAACCCCCTGCGGTTTTTTCTCCCCCTGGGAAGCAATGTCGAGGGTGGTCCCCCGAGGGGTGGGTGCGCTGGGGGCCGGCGCCTTTTGCGGCAGCCCCCGCTGTGTCCCGCGGCTCCCCGGCGGGCCAGGCGCGCACCCCGCGGCTGAGGGGCAGCGGGACTCCTTTCTGAGCTGCGCGGTGCAGGGGTGGCACAGCTGGGGCGCGGAACGGGAACCTCTGGGGCCCCGCCGCCGCCCTGCACACCCTAGCAGCCCCGGCCCTGCGGGGGTGGTCACCCGGCTCCCGCTGCTCCCTCAGGACTGCAAAGCACAACAAAGAATGTTGCGTTTTAAAATTTCTCGAATCGAGCCTTTTCGGTGCCTTTTCAAGGCAACGTGACTGAGTTATGCGTGTTCCCTGGGTCTGCGTTTGCCACCCCATTTAGATAACATCCGTGATTTATGTGCAAGTTGAATACATAGGCTGAATTCCCAAATTCCTTCTGAAGTAAATAAATCCTCCTCCTTCAGGACATGGGGTGAGCAGGGCCGGAGCAGGGATGTGATGATTAGCCCGGGCTCTGCAGTTATCACTGTGGCGTCCTGCACATGCCACTGCTGCACAGCATCACTGGGGAGCCAGCCCCAGGCTGCCTCAGGTTGTATGGATGTGTTTAGAAATATGGACCTGTTCTGTGCCTCTAAAACAAGGATAATACTTCTAAGACTCTTTTTTTACCCTGTGAGAATAAATGCACTGTTGTGTTTAAAGAGGCTCTCTGCTCTTCTGATGAGTGCCTTAGGGAAAGCTGTAAATAACAGATCAGGATTTTTTTGGGTGAAAACCCAGTGTCCTCCCTCACTCTTGTGTCGTACCAGGCAGATGGTCCCTTTGGTGGTGCAGTTCCTTTCCGGTGTTTTCACAGGTGACCAGGTACATACCTTTGGATTTGGGTCCAGGTTTGGCTTGCAGACACTGTGGCTCACACTCCATGGCCTATGTACAGCTGCTTATCAGCATGGGTCACTTGCTGTGGCCTCCAGATGATGCCGAAGCCAGCTCCTGGTAGCCCTGAGGGAACTTAGGTGTGGTGTGGAGGGGATTTCTCATTGCACATATGATCATTTCTGTCACGGTGGCTGAAAGGGATCCTTTCCAACAGTCAGGTCAAAAGGATTCACCCGAGTGAAGGGAACTATTCTGTATTTGGTGCAGATTTATGTTTTAAATGGAGAAAAAATCAAAAAGGGAATCATATGTGCTGGTTTTGAAGACTCATTTATTATGAGCCTTTATGAAATGTGGACTCATTTTTTAAATTTATAACAAAGGGCATCCCGGCTATGTTTCTAGCAGCTATATCAAAGAGTAACTGCACTTCTCATTTAAAGCTACTTTGAAAGAGATCACATGTAATAGGTATTAGGATATTAAGAGTTTATATGTGCTTTCTTGCTTTTTAATTTACACATCCAGCTTTCCAGTTCTGGGATGCCATCAATGTTCCTAGCCCAGAATTACTCTATTGAAAGAGCTAGGTTTTCTTAGCTCTTGCAACAACATGGGCTTTATGAGATTTGAGTGAGCAAATCTTACCAGGGCATTTTTACTGTAAGAGCTTTTGTTTAGAGGAAGGCATTGGTGGCTCAGATCTCAAATGTGTTGTTATCTTATTTTGAGATTAAAATAGTCAGCAGTTAGTGGCAGCTTTCTTCTTTTTTTTTTTTTAAAGTGCAAGGTAAAATACAGGGCGGGTGGCATGGTTTACTCAAATAAATGATGACACAGAGTAGCTTGCAAACTAACTCTTACATCAAGCAGTGCCGTTGCAGGATTATTTCTGATGACTCATCAGATCAGATAATCCACAGAATGTGGATAAAAGGGGACGCAGGACTCAGTACCAAACCCAGAAAGCCACGCTTGGAAAAATGCAAAATATGAGGTTAATGTTGTATTAAAGGTAAGACCTGAAAAGAGCAAGGCAACATGCTGCCCCCCAGCAGGGATTTTTAGGCTGGCATTTTTGAAAGGACCAAAGAGATGTTCAAAGGGAGTAGAGTAAAATATCCCCGAAGGGGCCTTTGAAAATCCAAACTTTACTAGTTTTGTGGGGCACCACATTAATGTGAGATTCTGGCTGAAGAAATGTGTTTTAATTTCAGAGTAGCAGTTTTGCCCATTTACGTCAACATTTCCTACTTTCTTAGAGGTGGAAGTCCTGCTCCTGAATAAATAAATGTTATACGTGTCCCAGAACAGATGAGATTTTCTCCATCCCCACGAGCCAGGATGCCGCACCCTGGGCAGTGTCTGTGGGCAGGTTTTCAAAGGCCCCTCCAACCGAGTCCTGCTTCTGCACCTCTAGCTTGGACTCAGAAGTGCTGGTGAGTGTCTCATGCTGCAACTTCTTGGATGCACCAGGGAAAGCCACTGAGGGCCTTTTGCCGGGGGTTTTGTGGACGCGCCGTTGGAAGCCTTATGCTGAAAATGTTTATTTCTGTTTGTACTTGCTTGTACAGTGCAAAATTAGTATCTGGAGCCCCATAAGTATATGAGGTGCTTTGTGGAGCAGTCACCCTTTTACAATAGCACTTGGCATGGCTCTAGCTAGACCTGTTTTGGAATTCAGCATACACAATTGATATATTCTGCCAAATACATAATGAACATGCAGAGCTGACTGTGCACCAGTGTTTCCTTCTAGCTTTTGAAATGGCGATCATTCCCTTTCTGTGCTCCCAATGAAATCAAAGTATCTTGTAATCCTTTGCTTGTTTGTAAGTGACAGTAGTCCTCTGTTCCCTGACAAATATTGCCAGCAGAAGCCTGGTAGCTCCAGACAAGGTCCTTTGAAAGAGGTGGGAGGAGACAGAGACTCTGCAGGCAACTTTCCAGCAGCAGCTGTGCACTAACGGCATGGGAGTGTGGGAGGCTACTCCCGGGTTAGTAAGACAGTTCAGCAATGCAGTGAATGTGTGCTCCCAGTACATGACTCCTATTTACTTTTTTTTAAATTCCCTGACCTCTGTCTGACCAAGTCCATCACTGAAACGCAGCTGGATGGGGAGGGGGAACAGCAGCCAGGCTGTACCAAGGATCTTGCTGTGCTCGGTGAAACATGCGGTGCTCCCCCAGGGAAAGTGTTTAAGGCAAGTAATGAGGTGGCGAGTTTTCTTTCTTGCTGAGAAAGTTATTTGTAGGTGGGTCTTATTTTACTGTACCATTTCTCACTTCCCATGGAAGTAACTGCCATTAATTTGCCCGACAGAGGTATTAAACAGTAACAGCTGAATGCCAGTCAAAGGCAGCAGTGTTTGATAGGGAAGTGCCAGAGAAAGAGCAGTTTGCAGGAGTCTGGGGTATTGTTCAGGGCCTTGTGATCTCAGCATCTCAGCTTCATGGTTTCAGGTCTGGTAATGATCTGAAAATACAAGTCTTCATGGTGGCTGGAAGGCAGAGAGGCGTGACCTATAGGGACAGCAGTTAGTCTCACCTTTTGATGAAGAGCAAGATCAGTCTGAGTTGCAGCTGGCCATTTCACCTTTAGCTCCATTTTCCTTTGAGTGGGTCTCATGGATAACTTGTGTCCATGTCCAGGGGAAACGGGCAGTTTTGTTTTGCAATTTAGAGTTTCAGTTTAGAGTTGCACTTTAGAGTTCTCTAAGGCTGAGGGAAGTAAAGGGATGTGAGCAAAAGTCCTGCTGGTGTGGCTGAGTTGTCAAAGGAGAGGGAACATCACACACAAGGAGGTTTCAGTCAAATTCTGCAGACCTCAACTCATAATCGTGCTGGAGCAGGGACCTACAGATGAGACCCTGAGCTGAAAAAGAGCTGATGAGGTATGACACTAAGGACAGTATGGGGTAGAGGAGAAAACTCTAAGTGAATGGTTGCACTTACAGTCCCAAAATTCCCTGTGCGATGCTGCTCTGAGTCTCCCAGACTGCTTGTGGCTCCCGCTGAGCTCAGCCAGAGCATGGGTGCTCAAGCTCTCTTCAAATAAGCCCTGCCTAAGGGGGGAACAGTTTCTGCCCCACTGAAGAAGGGTAATGAGAGAGGGGGACCCTTTGAGGCTGGCTGGGCTGTTGCAGAGGGTTGAAGCAAGGGTTCAGATTGTGGCCCTTGTTGCTCATCTGCCAGGTTCCACCACGATTTATCAGTCAACCTCTGGCCTGTACATCTCCACAGAAAGCTGTGCTTTCTCTCCTGCTTCTGCCTTGCCTCCTCTGCTGCTTGGTGCTGGTCAGAAGCAAGGAGCAGCTGCAAAACTTGCGTGTCTGGGTGAGCCTCCAGTCGGCAGCTGAGCCGGCAGTCCTTGCCCACGTAGCAAGGCTTTTCAACAAAACAAGAGACTCCAGATAATAATATTCTTCCTGGCTAAAAGACTTTTACTAATTTCAGCACCTTTTTACACAATGTGTAATTAAATTATGAAGTTTCTTGCTGCAAGATGTTATGGAGGCTGACAGGATGAATGGATTCAGAAAAGGATTAGACAAATTCATTTTGTCTATGAAACAACTGGTCGGATACAACCTCCAGCTTAAAAAGTCTCTGAACCTCCAATTGCAGGCAGTCATTTCGGGCACAGGGAAGGTGATGCAGCCGAGGAGTGCAGATTGGAAAACCAAAATCTGCAGAAAATTACTCAAGTGCATGCTGTGATGGAAAAGTCAGAATCTGAATTTGCAGCATGCCGTCAGTCACTGGCCTCAGGCTATAACTAAGATTGATACCAGCTGATGTATGTGTGCCACTACTATGTTGATAATGAAATAAAACTTTCCCTGGTTTATTTGTCTGTCCCTTGAGGAATTGAGTTTTTCAGACCTCTCTCACAGCCGAGAGTACTTTTTATTACATTTATTTATGTTTGCTGGCTGTGAAGCATCTAAATAGTGTTTCATTAAAAAAAATCTTTACACGAGAAAGATCAGAAGCGTTCCATGGTATTTGTTTTTCTTTAAAGAGGGTATCTTTGGCATGCAGACAGGCTGTGGCTCACCATTATAAGTTAGCAAAGGATCATCCATGAGATATTAGCCATAGCCAGGGTAATATTAGATAACTAGAAAAGTTAGCTTTTAATGGGATTTCATTTAGAATGAGAGATATTATTTTGAATTCCAGTAAACTTTTCTATTTTTCCTTGAATGCAAACAAATGCCTTGTTATTTTGAGTTCTCTTCCTCTTAAACACTGTGCATTTAGCCCTGATATGGGCATAGGATTCACCAGATTATTCTGCAATAGAAGAGTGCTATCTTTAGTGAGAGCAATTAAGGCAAAGGGGCTGCAGGCCAGAGCACTGGAGCTGTATAAGAATAGCAGAAGCTGTAGATTAAGCTGTATATTAATTACTTGATTCCCTACTTGGAGCTATGAGCAGTGAATTCTTTAATTTTATGTTGCATTTTTAAGGTAGTTTGTGGTTCACTAAAACCCAGAGCATCAGGAGGTTTTGTAGGTAGGTATTAAAATGGTGGAACTACTATGGATCTTTTGAAAAAAAACAGCTGAAGCAAGCTCCAGAGGTGCATCCAGAGGGAGGGTGCAGGGCAGCTCTTGGAGATATCCAGGTACATTGCTTTATGCAAGCTCTTGCACAGGGCTGCAATAAGATGGATTTACTTCATCCTCACCCTGATCCGGGCTGTGGATTTGATGTTGTCTGAGTGAGGGTCTGATTTGGGCAGGAAGGTCTCCCCTCCCGCTCCACTCCATGGTTTATGGAGCTGCCCACACAGCCTCTGTTATGCATGGTATGCTCTCCAAATTAACAGGTTTCTGCCCCAGAGAAGCTTATGCTCTGGAGGAAGTTCGTATCTTTGAACTTATTTGAATTATCCTCATCGGGGGAAATGAAATATCCTTCAGCTCATTCTCATCTCTCAGAAGATCCTTGTCCCCTTGGTCACACTTTTGTCTCCCTTGTTACTGCTGCACATCCTCCCTGTGGACTCTTCCCACAGCTGGGAAGCCTACAAGATTCCCTAGGGCTGCTCCTGATTTCCAGCCAGGCACCAGGGCAGCTGCCTCTTGCCCAGTGCCCAAGCAGGGGAGGGGCCCTATTAATGTTACTTTGTTCAGTTGATCTGGGTCTTGTCAAACATGTGCTTTCAAAAGTCCTGGCTCTGACCTGGGAAACAGGTGGCACCTTATTAGCCTTTTCAAGGGGAGTCCTCCTGATCTGCTGTGTAATTTAGGCTCCTGTGTTAAATATAACTCAGTGTGGAGCAACGCCTGTAACCATTGTGCTTGGGCCAGTGCCTGCTCGTCAGTTCAGTGGGGCCCTGCAGAGATGCAAGAGCTCCCACTGGGTGTCCTCCCACCAGGCTAGGGGTCTCTACCTGTGGTGGCTGTCATCTGTCATGCAAGGAAAGCATCCTTTGTACCTTACTCCCATCAAAAGCACAAACACCCATTTACTGTTTGGTAGAGGAAGGAACGGCAGCAGCAAGTCTTCACACTGATCCTCAGATCCTTCCCTACCACAGAACCACAGAATCAATGAAGTTGGAAAAGACTTCTGAAATGATCGAGTCACACCTATGACTGAACACCACCATGTCAACTAAACCATGGCGCCAAGTGCCACATCCAGTCTTTCCTTAAACATCTCCAGGGACTGTGACTCCACCACCTCCACGGGTAGCCCATTCCAGTATCCAGTTCCTGTGATAATAGACTTTAGTGTAATATAGCTTAGTAGGTGTCTAATTGTTAACATCTTACTTCTCTGCCCCTTTCCTTCTGTCAGGAGTCTAAGTGCCAGCCATCACCTGGATGATGTGGAAAAAGCATGGTTTGAGATTGACCCAAGGGCTGAACTTCCTTCAAAATTGTTGTGTGGCAGGAGAATCCCAGAGAGAGACATGGGCTACCATCAGGCCAAGGAAGAAAGTGTCTGTGCCCTGGCAGGATTGTTGGAAGCAGTTTAAACAATCTTTTCCTGGAAAGGCAAGAGGTTGCCAAACCAGGACATTTATTTGTTATTGCCTGCTTGCCCTGACTGAGTTTAGATAACGTAGGTGTGGGACAATGTGAGCACACCTAGCTGGGCTGGTGTGTTGGCTGCACTTTTCCTCAGCGATGGAAGGATTTCTTCTGTGCAAGTTATCGTGCTGGGCTGTACCAGCAACCATAGTGCTTAGCCCAGGGGGGTTTCTGTAAATGGTGCACCACCTCTTTAGTAAAGGTAAGTCTGGGCACTCAGACACACCAATATAACTGGAAGGTGTTATCAGTAGGCATTTTGCAGGAACACTGATTTATTTAATTTATATAAAAACTATAGGGACAGCTCTCTAAGTTTGTAAGTCTTTAAAAGCTTAAACCAAATGAAATTATTAGAAGAACACAAACCTACTCACTCAACTCTGTCAGCCCAGCTGCCCTCTCAGAAACCCACCTCTGCTGAATGCAGCTTAGATACACATGATTTACAGTGCATGGTGAGCCTGTGCTGATGCTGTCCTGGGAAAGGTGAGACGAGCTCTCCATAAAGCTGAAGGAGCCTCACAACAACTACAATACCCTGGAGTCCTTGCTCCTTCAAATTTCACAGCATCTGACACAAGCAGCTCTGTCAGCTGTGATGGTTGTGGAGTAGTGCATGCAGAAAAGCTGTGAGCCATTTGGAGCAAAAAAAAAGTAAGACACCTGACAGTATGATGTCACCTGGGAATATCAGGGGCACTCAATAATAATTGCACCTGCATGCTATTTATCAGCCACATTTTGGGGTTGTGTTGGCCATTTCCCTTATGTGCATGAGGATCTGCCCTCCTTCTCCATTGCTACCAAACTCTGAAGTTGTTTGACAGGAGAGTTGGTCAAGTATACCATCCCATCAAGTTCGAGTGGGTTTTTCTGTGTTTTAACCTAGATGTATTTTTTTCATCAAGATTTTGGAGCAAGATTTGTTTTCAGTTTCTTCAAGGGAATTTGGAGCCAGAAAGGAACAAAAAAAGCCTCCTAACACCAAAGGAAATGGTGCCACTGAACAAAGGGTGTCTTGTTTGTAAACTTCGATTTTAAAGTGTTGGTGCATATTCTACTGAACAGTTTTTCATTTTTCACTTACACAGTGCAATGTTTTAAATACTAACCTATTTAAGAGTCAAGTACTTTTTAGAGCTCTTTGGAGTGTCTCTTCAGTGCTGCGTCTGTTTCTGAGAAAGCTGAGCTGTCTTCACTCCTATGTATCGGTCCTCTTAGCTAATGTATCCAAAGAGAAAAAGGAGAGAGTGTTTCAGTTTGAAGAGAAGCACAGCTAAAGAAACTGAGCTTAATCTGCCCTATAACCTGTCAGCTGCAGAGCCTTCCTCACTGAAAGATCCTCACCTCATGTTTCTTGAAGCACAAGAACAGGACTCTATTTCAGAAAAATAACAACACAGGAACAAAACAAAAAAATCCCACTCCCTTGCTTCCCCCCTCTACTTTCCTTTGAATCTAAACGTGGTCTAACCAGGAGAAATTTTTTTTCTCTGCACTTCTACCTTAATATTTCTGTCTACATTGCTGTGCCTCTCTCTGCCGCCAAAGCTAAGTGTTTGCTGAATTAAATAAACCATGCTGCACTGACAGAGCTCATGAATGCTGCTATTGTCACCAGAATCCTTTTCGCTGGTCTGACCCCAAATCCTAACGCCAGCTCTGGTGCAGTAAAAAGTGAACAAGAATCAATCATGCTGACAAAACTAAGAGACTCTCCAGAAAGTAATTTTATAGGCTGGTTTTGTCACCACACGGCAAAACTTCAGGTATGTTACGTCTGGTCTGGTTTGGAATCACTCCTGTCTGTCAGAAAAGGTTTTTTAAATAAGCAAATGCTCAACACAGTCAAGAAAACTCTTGTCATATGGCTAAAAAATCCCAGGTAATCATTTCAGTTGCAGGGTCATTACCAATATTGGATTTAGTGAATTTCCAGCATTTGCATAATGCAATAGGGAATCCACAGGGAAATGGATTGTTCCTATCTGTATTGTGGAGAAGAACTTAGGGCTGAGGCAATATAAAGTCTCTAAGACGAAAAATTTGAGTAATTTCAGACAAGATAGTTTTTTAAGTCCTGAAGAGGAAAGGTCTGAATTTTCAAAACAGAACTGTAATAATTAAAGTCTCCTAATGTTGCATGTCTTAAATGCCTACATGCTATTGTATGTTCCAGAACCATAAATTCCTGAGAAGTTCATATAAAATATTGGGTCTACTCTTTTTTGTGTGAGGTCAAGAGACAAACGTCCAATTTAGTCTCCAGTCGGTCTTTGTCAAAGTACCCAGGGAAAGAATATCCCACCTCAAATCCTATGCTGTTATTTCTTCTGATTCCTACTGTTACTTCTCCTTTTGGACATGCTGAACAGCAACAGCAGCAGCAGAGGTGCTTTGGGTAGTTTTGGGGAGGAGCTGATAGCTCAGACCAATACTGGAGTTCCAGAAGTGGTATTGACCTGTGGGTTTCAATTTCTCTTCTAATATTTTTGCATGAGGCAGCACCATAAGCATTTTTAGCAACGTTTCCCTCTTCACTTTGTCTTCCTTTCTTACAATATAGCACAAACTCCCTCAATGTGGTTGTACAGAAAGCTGCTGCATGAATGACTCGTGCTGTCTCCAGACATTGGGTTCCACTGACATCCATCCTCACTTGAGAACTACTGTTTCTCCCAAAATGGGCACTTCCTGGGTGAGTTTTACAGAAATAAGGAGAATTTTATTCTTCCTCCTTAAGGTGTGAGGGGGAGTGTCATAGTCTGTAATGCTTTCAGGTTTGTAAGCAGAAGCCCTGGGCCATCAGGGCTTGCTCTGTTCTGGCTCTGGTGTCTTGGAAGATTGTGGGAGAGCCAGCTCTCGTGGTCTTTGGAGGCAAGGCAAGAGCATAGCAGGAGAAAATCTCTTCCTTAGCCAGGGGAGACAGAGACCTGCAGCTTTTACAAAATCTCTTGTCTAAACGATGATGCCAACATGCCAACCTTGCCATGGCAGTGAGCAACTGAGCCCAGGTTGCTGTTTGGCTCCTGCTATGCAAGCAGAGGCTCGTACAAACCAAACTGATAATTCACATCCACCAGAATTCAGCAGCTCAGAAGTGACTCTTTAAAAGCTTTGGAATAATTATTTCACCTGTGGTTGGAATTTTTTTCTCCAGGCTCGACTTACAGTTTATAAATATGTGAGACAGGCGATTGGTAATTCAGTTTATAGTTTGTATGAACCCTGAAGCTTATGTCAATGCTGTTATCTATTATAGAAATGCAAACATGCTCTTTGATGTGTTATTCTCAGTGACTTGGGAGGATAAAGATGGAATACTCTATGGGCATTCGTAAAAGAAATTCAGAAATTGCAAGTCTACTAGGACCTAACAACATATTTTTCATTTATTTTTTTCTCCTTTGCAGTATGCTTGATTACAGTAACTTAAAAACAAGAGAAATATTGCATCTGTCTAGGTTTCTGCAGTAGGAGACCCCAAACTGGTTTCCCTGCTATGCCAAAAGCCCTTTTTTGAGTATGCCAAATGTGTTTTATACTATAGTGGAGGGGAAATTTGGTAGCACAGACGTAGGATTTATTCTGCTGGACAGATTTCCTTGCTAAAGGAGCACCTCCTGCTGGCTCTGCACCGCACTGCCCTTGGACTGCCTGCGTTTCCCAGCCTCGGGAATAAAAAAGGAAGCCATGTGAGGGTTCTCGAGATAGAGGAAAATGGTCGTGGTGGGACCAGTTCTGCTGCTGCGAAGGGAGATAGGGAGGGCTCCAGTGACTGACACTTCCCAGTCTGCTACAGATAATATTTATATAGTCCCTAATGGACTGTTGGTACTCCACTCAGTTCAGGGGCAACACACTGCCTGCTCTCACATTTCTGCAGTGACCCAGATGAAGTCCACAGAACAGATGACAGTAAAACTCAGTAATAAGGAAGTGAGAGAGAGCAAAAAGACATTGTGTTTGTCCCTGGCAGCTTCAGTTTGTCCATGAAAAATAGCTCGGAATGATTTTCCACTCAAAATGCCTATTTTTTTTTTTTTTTTTAATGGAGAATGTATAGTGGCTTTGTGGCCATTTTAGTGAATTTTATTTGAAAATATAAAAGCAAGATGTTAATATGTCCTTTTTGATTACTGCCACAACAAGCAGCTTCAGTGGTTTATTTCCAAGCAATTTCTTCCTTGAAGGCTTGTTTTATACATATATTTTTAGGAGGCTGTTATAAAGTAGTTTTCAAAAATAAATAAAGTCGCCCTACAAATGATACATTAAAGCTAAGCAAAATAAGCTATCCTGACCAGAGTGCTTTTCTTCCTTGGAAAACGAAACCAGTTGAAAATACTTGCTGTCATTCTGATGCACAAGAAAAATAAGTCCAAAATATCAACATTTTCCCCAGAATGAGAACACTGCCAGCTCTGACATGTTTCCTTTGGTGATCAAAGCTCTTGGGATGGCTGGAGATGACATAAAGAAAACGTGGTTTGTTCGTTTAAATGCAGTGGGTGGGGAGCATGAGAGAGCAGAGTGTTGTAGGGAGTAGGACTCAAACATAAAATGAGCAGTAAAGATCTGTTCATCAACGCCTTTTGCTAGTAGTAAGCATTAGCACTGCAGCAACAGTTAAAGTCTTCTGTTATTGTTGTTCCTAGAGTCTATAAAGAGGCTGTTGAAATAGGCACCAGTAAACAAGCACAAGAAGACACAGACCTTGTCTCGACAGCAGTCAAACTGGGTTTACGAAGGGACGACCCATGGTTTATTAAAAAAACATTTTCTTCTTTACTGCCCTATTTTAATATTTTGACACACCCTAATGAAAACCCAGCAGGCCACTGCAAAACGCCGCGCTGTGCCCTGTTGCCATGCACTGTCTGGCTGGGTGTGCCCTCCGGAGTGTTCCTGCAGCCCCCTCCCTTGGTCGCTTGGCACCTGGGGCTGGCTGCCCGCTCCTGGGGACGAGGCCACCAGGGCGATCAACAGGGTTGAGGTGCCACCCATTGCAAACACCCACCAGTCGGCCCAGGTAAATGCCCAGCCAGGACAGTGCTCCCGGTCCTACACCCTGTATGGCACACATTTTACAGAAAAAAAAGATCGGGAAAAAAATTGGGAAATACTGTAGGAAATGGTTTAAAACTTCTCTGGAACTAGTTTGGTAAATCTTGCTGCTTGTAAAGCCAGACTCTTTTTATCTCATAGGAATTGAAAGGCAGAAGAAAATTATGACTAACATATTTTTAAGAATTAGAAAAAAATTACCTAACCCCACATATTTGAAATATCAGAATATTTCCATTTAAGGCTATGATTTTCAAAAGAGCTTATGGGATTGTGGCACCCAGACCTACTCCTGCCCCCATGGAAATGCATATTAATTTGCTATCAACTTCCATGTGAGGGATCAAAACTCTTCAGCTCTCACTGAATTTCCCTGGGAGGTTGGTGACTGTTGCAAAAATCCCAGCTCAAACCTTCTTGCTGTCACTCTGTTTTCTGGGGAAATTCAGTGACTATTGCAAAAATCCCAGGCTGAACAACCTGATAACTCCTGGCTTTCAGGGCAGGAAGCAAACTCTGTACATCCTACTCAAAACCAGCAGCAATCTCTCTTCTCCAGTTCAGACGGGTCTGACATTTTTGCTTTTTACTTGCCTCAAGCTGGACAAATAGTGACCTGTGTGAAGGTTGTGATGGGTTTGTGTTATTTGGGGATTGATAAGAATCCATGTCTGGGCAAGAGAAAGCAATCCTTGATCCGGCTGTAGCCATCCATTTCTGTTAAGTAGTTCCTGTTTGAAAGGAGGTCTCATGAGCTGGGCTGGGGGTGAAGATGGCTGGGGCAGTGACAAACATATGTTCCCAGCCCATTTCAGTGCCACTGCCACACAGATGCCTTTATCTTTCAGAGATGAGTGGCAATGTGTGCATTACTTTAATTGCTGCTGCGAGGTCTGTGCAGGGGCTTTGCCTCTCAGCACAGACCATCATCAGCTCCGGCCAGGGGGACACTGCAGCGGCAGAGATGGTCACTGTCACCAACCCATTTGTACAGGTTCCCTCTGTGTGTGTGTGAGGGTGCTGGCACAGGGGTGCACACCCTGCTGCACCTCACACATGCAGATGAACAGCAGCAATGAGAGGGACTGCTCATAGAAGAAACAAATCTGCTTTACACTAATAGCTCTGGATCTCTGCTTGTTTAGAAACAATACTACTCATGTATCAAACACATAAACCAGCCGTGCTTGCCTGTGCTCTCAGAGCGATGGTAATTACATAGATTTTTGGTCAGTCCTGTCATATTTACTCCACCAAATTGATTAACCTACGTAATGAGTACAGGACTGTGACCAATACTGACCCCACATCAAAGCCTGATACTGCGGCAGTGTGCTGCCCTGAATTTTAATTGTTCAGTAGGTTTTGTAATTAAACCGCAAATGTGCTAAAGAAGAGATTAGGCATTTTAGCTAGCAGTGTAGCATTTTTTCCCAGGTGTGCCAATTGTGTACACTATAAAATGTCCAATGCCTGCCTCAATACACAAAGATCTAACAACATGCCATTTCATAGATGACTAAAGCCTCTTCTATTTTTTTTTGCTTGATATATTAAAATACAGAAAAAATGTAATTTATATCCTAAAATTTTCTATATACATTATCAGGTAGTACTAAAGCCCTTGTATAAAGGTATAAAAACAAATCAACAATGAATAAATTAGGACTTCAAGTCTCTGTGAAGTTCCCACAGGCTTGTACACTTGGTCCTCAGAGTCCAAAAGAGCTACTGCAGTCAGATGTGTTTTTGTTCTTCAGGATCATCAGTGTGGTACATCTGTTGCTTCAGCCACTGGCTATGCCAGACTTGAGAGAAAACACGTTGCTCATTAAATGAAGACAACTATCATAAATAAACGAGAACATTTGGAAAACTACCCATGCTTCACTTTTGTTTGAAAGAAGCTTCTCTTTTGGAAGCTCTCACAACATAAAAGAGGGGAACTGCGCTGCCTCATTCCACATGATTCTTTCCTCTTTCATTTTGCTGGAGAAAAACACGTGTTTCAACATCTGAGTTTCCAGCAAATGTTGCCTTCTACCTCATGTGCCTGCTCCTTTGGCAAGGAGAATTACAGTGTCTCTGTTGGTGCAGCTCCCTGCTTTGTTTTCGACCACACAAAGGAGATGGAACTAGAAGGAGGTGGGTTAATCTGGAATTGAGTGGGTTGTGCTAGAAGGGAGCAACTGGGAAGAAGATCCATCTTTCATTCATAAAATTTTGTTTGAAACATATGGGGGCAATTAGGAGCTACATTTTCATCTTGATGAGCTGGGACTTGGGAGCCTGCTTTGAGATTTATTCAAGACTGTGAATCTGGTCTGAAACTATTCTTCTTTGGTGTGCTTGTACTTCTTCCATCTTCCTGTGATTTAGTCCATCTACCAGTGAAGGGTGTCACCAGGACTCATGAAAGGCGATTGTCTCAGTGGGTTTGATTGTGAGCAGGGAGCTTGGCTGAAGGAAGAGCAAAATCCAGGTTTCTTTCCTACAGGAAGACTGTTGTGCATAATAATGAGGGCAAGATGACAAAATGTGTCAAGTTTGGGGAGTAGCAGTCTGAGACACAGGCTATTTGTCTCATAGATTTGATAGCCAGAGTTCGTCTAGCATGGGCAAAAAAAAGTAGTCATCTTCTGATACTTGGGAAAAAAAAAAAAAATTGTATGTAGATATGTAATTTAGTGGAATGGTGAGACAGTCCTTATCTTTTTTAATTAAAAAAATCACCCTGCAGACTAAAGAGTACCCACCTGGCACTGAAAAGCATCCTGTAGGCACTGATCTTAATAAAACACTGACAACAGGGACAATCTCTGTTTTGCTTTTCTTTCCTGAGTGCTGCCCAGAAATCACAAAGGCATCTCCGGGAAGGTTTTTCTTTCAATGGGGAAATGGTTCATTCAGCCACGTAGTTGAGTTCACCAACTGGATGTGTTTTTCCTTTGCAGTGTGCTCCAGTATGCCTAGATCCACGCTGAGAGCCTTGGAAAGCAGTGAGCATGGCTTGGGTGAGAACTTCCCTGCCTGTTTCCCAGCACAGGTTGCTCTCAGGCACAAGATTTTGCAACCTATTTTGACTGGTCCTGCCATGAAGGTATTTTCTGCATGCTGGAGTTTTTAAGAGTGCTGATTTATGTCATTTTGGCAGCCATGTACTGACATTTTTCTATCATTTTGCAATAGTTATTCATCCATTTAAGCATGTGACCAGCCTTGATAAATAAGTGAGGACTCTTAAATGCTGACTGCTGGAATCTACAAAGAATGATGCCTGCATGATCACACCTGAATATGCACAGCACTTTGCTCCCCTGTCCAGAGGCACCCTCTCCTCTACAGAAAATACCCTACCTGCCATGCTGGACCTTCTTGAATGTATTTGCAAGGACTGTGCATTAAGTAAAACACCTGCTGTCTAAAGAAAATAATGTAGCCCCGCTAAAAACACCGATGTGTTGTATTCTTTAGGAGTGACTGCATGCAGCTGTAGGAGCAGATTTTAGATTGCAAACAAGATCTCCACATTTTCCATCTGTCTAAAGCTTGCAATGACAAAAGACCTTGCAGTGCATAATGATGACTCCAAATAAACATATATAAATACTCCAGATAAATAAAAGTTTTTGCTTGCCGGAGTTCTCAAGCTCTATGAAATAGCTTTTGACTCTTAAATTGAGACAACAGTTTTCAAACAAAATTAAATGAGGTAACCAAAGACTGAAATCCTAATACAAGAATTAAGAGGCAAGAAAAGTCATAAACAAATTACTGATATATAATTTTCAGGTAAATATGTTAATTTAAAATAAGTTTGCATACCCATTTGAAAGATGTAATTTCAAGAGAGAATAACCAGTTAAAATTAATATAATTTATTAACAATTAAAAATTATAACACAAGCAGAGGGAGGTTGGAGGTGAAATATTGAGTTTCCTTTGATAGGTAGAGTAATTATGAAGTATGCTTTTGAAGTTCAAGAAGAGAGCCTTAGGACACAACATTTTTTAAAGTAAAAATTGGCTTGCACTCTGTTCAAGTGATTTATTTTGCACTAAGAAATGGGTGTGAGACATGATGTGATTTAAAATGTCATCCCTTGATGGAACTGCTTGAGGGTGACATCATTCTTTTTCTTTTTTCTCTACTTTTATTTATGTATTTGGCTGCTTTATTTCTAAAGTTTTCTATCTTAGAGAATCTAATGAAATCATGTAGATAGTGAAAAAAACCCCAAGCTATCAACACCTTCACTGTCCCCCAAATAAAGCTTCCCCCTAAAGTTCCGGAAGCTAAAAGCTACACTCTGGAGGGAGCCACTGGGAAGGAACAGAGTTCTCAGTTGCATCTGTCATCTGTGGTGTGGCCAGCTTTGAGGAATTCTACTTGCACATGCCACCAAACGAACACATGGAACAGAGGTTGTAGGAGTGTTGCTCGTTGCTCGTTTTCAAGACCAGTTTGACCCACATATCCCTGGACAGGGAGGGCTGCTCCTCCTCTCTCCTCTTCTGCTTTTTTGCAGGGACCTGGACCGGGACCTGGACCACCTGTACCACCTCTGCCAGGTTTTCTTAGAAGCAATGCACTGTGCAATACATGTGGAGGTCACCACCATGGCTTTTGTGACACCTTTGCTTGCACTGGGCTTCACTGTCGGGGGGAGGCAAAGCTGGCTGCTGTGGCAACAGGCCCAGAGGACAGAGGTCGTGCTGTGGCCAAAATACACACTTGCTTTGCAGGCCTGCCTCTTGAAAAGCTTTTGCTTAACCTCAGTGGCATTTTTATATGTCTGGTGACTTTTATCATGAATCTCACAAATTTTGTTCAAAGCCCTAGCTGTTGGAGGCAAAGGATTTATGTGAGAATGTCATAAATTTAACTTCAATGTGAGTTCCATGACATTTTGTCTACTGGTAGCTGAACAGATCTTGAGGGTCCTGGATGGGACAAGCTTCTGGACACACGGTTGTGTGGTTGGGCAGCTGTAGGGCAGATCCACCTGTGCTTGTTACATACAGAAATATAGAAAAATAACCCAAGCAAACACCACCACCACCACCCCCCCCCCAAAAAAAAAAAAAAAAAAAAAAGAAAAAAACACCAAACAACTCCCCCAGAAAAAAAACCCCAAACCAGAAAACAAACTCTTCAAGTTTCATACAGATGTGCTCTGGAAAGCCGTGAGATATGGATGCTCTCTCTCTCTGAGCTCCACCAGCTCTGCAGGCTGAACAACTGAAAACAAGGGGACTGTATTTCGTCACCAGCATGAAAAAATTATAACCTAATACACACAGGGCATGTATCTGCCAAGTAAGGGAAGCTACTTTTTGTCTTGTCATTTTTTCAGATAAAATTGCCATCTAATCTAAAACATGGCAGCCTTGCTGAAAGTCTATGAATTCTCTTTGTATGAGGAACTGTAGCAGAGCTCATAGCAGACTTGTTATAAGAACACAGAAGTTAAAAATAGCTGTGCAGTCAGGGAGCAGGATCCAGCTCTAAATGTGTGTGTGGCCCAGTTTGCTCTCGCAGTCAAGTACTGTAAACAAAAGTCAACCCTTTTGCTTTTAGGCTGCTGCTGATAGCTTTTTCTCTTCCATGGGGAAATGTTGGTGCTTCCCTATAATTTGAAGACTTTCAACTCTTTTTGTGGTCTTTGTGAAAGGTCTGTGCCAACAAAGTACCAGTGTCATTTTGACTGCAAGCAGGACTTCATTGGGAAGGTGTTATTCATGGAGGAGAGGCAGTAGCTTTTTTAAATTGAAGAATACTGGAAAGGTTTCTGCAGGAGCTTTGCAAGGAGCTCACAACACTTTTCTTCTGGGCCTGCTGCAGAATTTGCTGCTGCCCTGGTTAGCAGACAGAATTGCTACTGCAGTAGGGGATGGATTGGCTCCTTTTCTACTCTGACAGCCATGAGGCTGCATGAATTACACAGCCTGGTGTTCTGGGTGGAGCAGTTCCGGAGGATTCATCCCAGCTGGGTCTCACACCAGGTGGCAAAACAAACTATAAAGGGCTGAGGGGCTGGGAAGTGGGTTCCCTTCTTTCCTGCTGTGCTGTGGGTAGGGGCTGCTGTGGGTGATTGCTGCCCTCCTCGATGCACAATGGAGAAAGCTGAGGCTTTGAAAAAGGAGGAGGGGGTAAGCATTATCTAAACTGGTACAAGTCTGTTATAACTGGAAGTTTGGGGCTTTTTAAAAATGCTTGCTTAAAGAACTGAGTCAATTCTGTGTTTTCTGACTTGTGTGGATCCCCAGCCTGGATAAAGCCAGTGCTGTATTACTTTGCAGGCTGTGCCTGTTAAATATAGCACAGAGAGGTCTCTCTATCCATCTGTGAAATGGGAGCATAGTATTTATTGGTCTTACAAGATTTTTTTCCCCTGAGATAATTTTTCTTTTGTGCTTAGCTGTAAGCATTTTGAGGCTTGGTTCTTGCTTTGTGTGGCTGCTTGGTGCCAAGTAGAGGTGGTGTTAGAGGCAGACTGTAAAAAGTGCCATAAAAACCATGGATGCAAGGGCTAAAGAATGAAAAGGCATTCCTTTATTTTAGCTGTTTAAAATGGTGGCAGTCCATGGAAAGCTGTAGGCATGTACTCCATTACTAATTCATATTTTAATATGTGGTCTTATGGGAGCAAAACCATCTGCTTTTTTTTCCTAAAGCTGGTATTCTTAATGCTTTACACCTCTGATGCAATGTCAGGGATAAAGTCAAAATACGTATCTGTTGCCGAAGATCTGCTAGATGGTATTGTAGCCTATGGTGTCCTATTGCTGAATCAGCTCTTGCAAGAGGCTTGGAAATCTGTTCCAAAGCTGGGAAACACACGGCTAATCCATAAAACCTTAAATATATGTAAAGCAATGTGCAAATGACACCTACTAACTGGAAATTGCTACAGATAAAAGAGATCTGGCAGCTGAATCACAAAAATATTATTCAGAGTAAATACTTACACCAAATTAATAGCCTAGAAACAGTTCTACCACTCAAACAGCCTTCAGAAGTATCAACTGATTTGAAAGAGTGGGCTGGTGTTAAAAAAATAATGAATCCAGCTTTGTCCTTTCTCTTTGGTATCCTCCAGGCTTTCTCTGGTGGGGTGTTTTGACTGTGTGAGGATTTAAAAGAACTTTCTTATCACGGATAAATATCAAAGCTGGGGAGACTGCTGTGTGTGGCTGAGGGTTTGCAATATGAGAACATTAAATACTGATATTATAACTCATATACTTACATACCTACTTGATAATACATAAATACTTGATGCTGTAACAATTTCTGCTACTTTAGCAAAAACTACCCAGGAAAGATCTCTTGTCCTTTCCTAGAGGGGAGGGGGCTTGTTGAAATGAATAACTAAGAACCTGACATGTAGTTGGCTTAATCCATTTGCATATCCAGCAAAGGAAAAATCTACTTGTTTTAAATTTGGTGAGGCTTGTGGTGTCTTGCTTGGCAGTTCAGGAACTGCTGGCCATGCAGTGTGAGGGAGCTGCTTCCTTCTGTTCAAGCCAAAAGGATGCCCTAGAAATTAGGGTGGTGATCTAGGACATGGCAGCTTTATGTTCTCCACTCTGCTCCCTGCCTGTTTGCTGTTAGGCTTTGCTTCCCTGTTGAAAATAGTGAGGATACAAGGGTGGTGTGAGACTGCTAAAGGTTGTCTTTGGATACTACAGTGGTGTATACTTGCAGAGGAATATAATCTACCTTCTGCATATTAATATCTAGAAAGCTTGGCAGTGGTTGAACAAAAGCTATTCCTACCATTCTGAAGAAAAATTAACAGGAATGTTACTTTAGTTTTTTTAGTTAAGGACTTCTGATGCTGTAATTGCAATAAAATTATCTAAGTTCTGCTTATTTTGGGTCTCTTTCAGTGTTGATAGAGAGGTCAACTGCTCAGCTTGATGCTGCCTAGTCTGGGCTGCTTCTGCTCTGGGAGCTGGGTGTCTGCACCGCATTGCAGGGTGCACTGGGGACGTGCCTTTAGTGTGTGATTTCCAAAACACTGCTCCCTCATGCATGGCAGATATTCCTGAGTGGCTGCTATTGCTTCACAGGTTCAGGTATGCAACTTATAGATTGGCCATGAAACGTATAAGAGACTGTTAGATAGTGCCTTCTGAATTTCATGCTCATAAACACTGTGGAAGGCTAGCAGTGTCCTACAGATTCATGAGAAAATTGTACATTCCTCATGCATTTCTTCCATTATGTGTATCCAGTGCTCAACATCTCTAAGGACCAGGTCTGTTCTTCTAGGATGATAGTTAAGCTAAAGCCCCAAATTTCTTAGGCTGAAAACCTCATTATAATTATTTTATCTCAGTATTTATTGAAGAACACTGTCAGGTCTTAAAAAGAAGAAAATAACCTGTGGAGGGATACATCCTGGTACATCCATGGATGTATGTATCCCAGCTGTTGAGCTGTGGGCTCAGCTTGTCTCAAGGAGAGCTAAAGAGCCACCTGGTGTCTCTGGGTGCTGGATTTTGTACTTGGACCTGTGTATTAACACTCATCCAGAGTGGCAGCTCGCTATTGGACGTACATCTGAAGGGCCGCAAGAGCGCAAGTCGTTCCAGCAAGGGTCTGCTATAAATTACATGTGATAAATTGGCTCCAGATAAGCCTGGTTTGGACTGTGGAACATGAAGAACTTGTGTGGTGTGCTAAAGCCTCCTATTTCTTGCTCAGACCCTTCCTTTTTGCAAGGAGCTGCCGCCGCAGTCAGGGAAATACAGACTAGAGCCTGGCAGGTTTGGGATGGCAAAATCCTACTGGATCACATTTTGCACAAAGGCTGCTATCAGCCTCCTGAGCTTATTAACTGGGATACAGTCAGTGGGATCTAAGAGCTGTATCAGATACTTCATTTAGCTGTAGCAAGTTGTCTTTAAGTGGCAGCATGCATCTTGATTTTAATACATGCAAGCTGAGATTATGGAAGAGGTAGATATGGTATAGTTGTTTAAACCTCAAAATGTTTTAAATAATTGATTTCCATGCATCTAAAGTAAAGATCAGTTATTCAAAACATATTTATATTTGCAAAAAAACCAAACAGTATGACAAAATAAATACTTATAAATAATTTAAAACAGATTTTGAAGCTTTTAATGTAGCAAAATATGTGCCTCCAATGGTGGTAAAACCTCAACAAATATGATTTAACAATTCTTTGTATTTAATACATAATTGTGCTATTGAGTAGAAAAAAAAATCTGATTTAATAAAAAGCTTGACAATGTGGTAGATGAGCTAGCAAAGCCAGCCTTTAAATTTATACCTGCTTAGTGAAAGGCATATGCAATTAAAAGTAAATGAGAAGAAACTGGTGTTTATTAAGAATTCCTAATTATTGATCCAGTGCTTGGTGCAAACCAGTGCTTTATAATCTGATAAAGCTGTGTTGGGAGGCTTCAGGCTTAACATTAGGAAGCTGAGAGGGTGGCCAGACACCATAATAGGCTTTCTAGAGAGGTGATTTGTGTCCCAAGCCTGTCAGTGATAAGGGGCGTTTGCACAATGCCATTAATGTGTGTTGACTTTTGGTCAGGCAGTTGGGCTGGAGGATCTTGGTATATCCATGCCAACTGAGTTTTCAGTATCAAAGGATAAATGTTTAGTGAGGTTCTGCAGGCTATTAAGACCAAGAAGTGCAAAGTGAATTTTAAAATGGTTGGGGTATCTAGAAGAGAATCTATCTAAACTGTTGAGGTTTTGACAGATTGCATGCCATGGTCCCCCTGCCCTGGGGAATTTTAGTCCTACGCCTGAATCTTCCCTACAGATGCAACCAAAAGGTGACGTATAGATCTTGTTTTATAATACAACAGTCAGGCTGGCTGCCCTTCCTTGGGCAGAGCTTCTACTGACTTTACTGGCTGCTTCCTTGGAATAAAGACAGCAGAGCATGCACTTTCAAATCATTTGATACTGAACAGTGGGCTTCAGTCTCGCTTGTAATGTAATCAAGTTGCCTGCCTGTAATGTTCCTTCCTTTTGTAAAATAGCTATTATTTGAATTCCACTTCAGATACTGAAGTTCCCTTCATACAGTAAAATCAGTTTTGGCAAAAGTAAAGGCAGACATGGTACTTTTGCAGTGTGTAGATTTTGAGTTGGCTTTGACTGTGTGCCCATCATGTGTTGTCATAATGCAGTTGGCTTCTTTGTAAACTGTTGCTGATCTCAGTAAGTTGTAGGCTTGTCTACATGAAGTGTGTTTAATAACTGAGTTAGTGTGAAAGAAACTGCATTAGCTTCTCTTCATGTCTCCATGTGGATACTCTTGATCAGGCTACCTTAATAAACTTTGGGCTAATCCACATCCAAAATTACTTAGAATATTAATCTCTTCCATGCTATCTTTTCCCATCCTTGGCAGGCTCATAAATCACCTGTCTCTCGTCTTTCTTTCCTTCACCCCCATTATATAGCAGTGTGATTACATACTCAGTGCTTCTGAAGTATTCTTAGCTTGGTATTCCCCAGTTAGAAGTTAAATGTTCCATGTTGTGCTCTCTGTGAGATGATGGGGGTACCTATAAACATGTGAAACTCCTGGGTCTCTGCAGTGAAGAAGTTTAGGTGAGCATCCATCTCCCATACTATCGAATACTGTTTTGCATGCTTTTATGGAAAGGGTAATGCAACACAGAATACTGTACATAGGTTCTTCCAGCTCTGAATTAGTCTCTTTTATCTGTCTCTGACCACAACAGATGTTGGCAGACTTTCTATTCCATATCCTTAAGTCAGACTGAGAATATAAGTTCCACTTAGAGAAGCTGTCAGGGAAAACTTTAACCCTTTCAGGAGGATTTTTACTGTTTTTTTTTTCTTGAGTGCTCTGGACTTAATTTAAAGGGGGGAAAAAAAGGGTCAGGGTCAGCAAATGTCTGGATTGACACGATCTTTGGGGCATCCTCAGATTATATTCCATAGAAGTCCTCATTGGTCTCTGCACTCCCAATCAACTTCCCTCTTACTGGGGACACAGGTACAGAGGGTAAAAAGATCATAGTGAATGTTTCTAATACAGTTTGCAAAAGAATTTGCATGGAATGGTAGCAGTTCTGTAAAAAGGCTTGAGTATAGCCTTCAGAATAGACACCAGAGACAGTACTGGTCATATCTATGGAAAATTAGCCAATCTGACCCTTCTCGAACAATCAGTTGATTCTATTGCATTTATTAGGGTATGAAACGTCCTTTAAAAAGTTTGAAGTTTATTTTGTCCTTGTAGATAGAATTAACAAAAGCTTCACATACCTAGATTCTCTTCAGGATAACCTTGGACTGTTTGCTTTCATCTTAAAACAAATAAAAAGCAAACAAAAATAAATCTATAATTTAAAATAATTACAAATGTGCAGGTATTTTATTACTGTGTTTTACTGAAAAAAAGCTCATCAGAGAGCCATAATTAAAAGAAAGCACTATATATATATATTTACACCATAATAATTTGAGAAGTGCTCATTATATCTCCAAACAGCCCTTGCAGACTGTTCACTGCTGCTCTCCAAGATGACCAGCTGTTGGAAAGAGCTTGGCAATGGCAGAACCAAGCCAGCATTCTTCTTCCCTGCTGCACTCGTGCCTCTGACAGAGCCCTGTACAGCCTGATGTGTAGCTAGTTACTTGTCTTCAAGGGAGAGGGATGTAAGGATCTAATTTTACTGGCTGACATGGGCTGCAGAAGCATACACAGCTTGCTCATATCCTTTGTGGAGTTGGAAGCGGAGCCACCTTTTTTCTTTTTTCCTTTTTTTTTTTTTTTTTTCCACCACACAGAGACGCCATCACATATGTTCAGAGGCTGATGAGCTGAAAAGATCTGGGAGCCACATGTGACCAGCAGAACCAGCATCAGCAGAGTAGAGTTTCAGTGGGAGATGACTTTTGGGAAAGTTCCCACAGAAATACCATGGTAGCAGTTCTGTCCTTGCTCAGCCTGATTTAATTTATTCTGAGGCTACTTCACATGTCCCTGGCACCACAAAAATACCTTTAATCAGGCATAAGGAACACTTGAGATCCCATCAGTGCTCTCTGGCACCACCAGAAAGGTGCCAAGAGCTATCTGTGTCAAGGTGGACCTGTCCCACCATGTTCATTCACACAGTAGCTTGTGCTGAGTCACAGTGCCTGCCCCACAGTGAGGAAAAGGAAGGGCTTGTTTTCATTAGGGGACATCAATGCTCTCTGGAGGTTACAGAGTACTGGGGTGCAGAACGTGCTGAGGGAGGGTCACAGAAGCCTTTTTGGAATGCCAAAGCAGGAACATGTTACTGTGGTGAGTGATACAGTTGGAAGGCTGATATTTTCAATAACACAGCACAACAGTCTATCCTTAAGCTTAATCTCCCAAGCATAGAAAGGGGAGTCTGATCCCTCTCCTCCCATGAGAACAGAAGCAGAAGGCCTCAGGAGGCTGGGATGGCTACATGAGCAAGCGAGTCTTCAGCCAGTTCACTTGTTAAACTGTGGACATTGCCTTCTTCAGGGTTGGCCTTCAGGTCCCTGCCCTCAGTTTGCCTCCAAATTAGTCACCCCTTCAGAGAAGGGAGCACCAAAAGCAGACTGGAGGAAATGTAGAGGAAAGGTCATATTTCCCCCAGGTTAGAATTTTTTGATAGCCTAGATAAAGTTTGTTATCCAGCTTATAATGGACTTTTTGGGAAGACAGGATGTATGGCAGGGGGAAGTGGTGGTTGAGGTGGCAGTGGGGGTAAGTGTTAAGTGGAGGGCTGCTCTCAAGGAGTTGATTTTGTTCATCTTGTTTGCTGTAGGAGATGGTGCTGTGGAAATGCCAACCTACAGCTGCTGCCTTCTAGCACCCTGCTAGATGTGGGGAGGAGGAGGCAAGAAGATGAACAAGGGCACCCCTCAGTCCTCCTTCCTGATGCTAAGAGGATGTAGTCTAGAATCAAGAGGTTCTATCTCTGGGGGAACTGTCCTGATTCCTGACTGAGGAAAAAATACCAGATTCCACTGATTGCTTCTGGTATATAAGTATTTTATATGTGAAACTTGTAATTTGGGGAAAGCTGCAAGCTAAGTGTGTCAGAGGCAGCCTCCCTCACCACTGTGAGACTGCTAAGACAGAGCTGTTCTCTGCCTCTGTGAACTTGTTCCTGATTTATATTGGACTGTGTAGTGACCTACAGCACCACCTTTCTAGGTGTCCATCTCCTGTAGTGCCAGGGTACCTCTAAGTGCCTCTAGCCAGCATAGTCCTGTGTACATGACGAGTATTCATTCATTCTCAGGCAGAGAAGGGATCTGAGACAGGCTGAGTGCTCTAACCACTTCTCAGTGAGTGGGACATGCAGTCTTCTGCAGTTCTGTGCACCTTTTCTTCACTTGATTTGTCTCCAAGCCCCTGCAAATGAAATGTTTTATACTGAAATAGTTTTGTGCCCAAAGGCTTGCTTTGACTGTTGTAAGAAAAATGAAAGTTTCAGAGGGGTTGCAGCCAAGACCCTCTCCTGTTCTCCCTGTTTTGTTGTCAACCTGAAAAATTGTAATCCAAGTCCCAGTATAATGTCAAATGTAAGGAACATATTCTGAAGTGTCTTATTGTGGTGAGGGCCTTGGAGCTTCTCCCAGGAGACTTTTCTTGCTGGGAGCTGTTCTCTCATGCTTAGTGTGTGATTTAAATGGCAACATATCCTGCAACTACTATAAAATAATGTTAAATTATTTTAGAGCATGCCAGGCCTGTTGGTAAATGTTTCCTAATAATTGATTGTTGGAGTGTTTCTTAGTTGCTTGTGGTAATGTGGTCTTCCTCTTTGCAGGATTATTGGTCTTTTAAGTGGGATCCAACCACTTTCCTCAAAAGAGTGGAATACTAGATTCAGCTAAGGAACACTTTGAAATTATATTTAACCTAAGGCTGCCACTGTTATAGAACATGAAGGGATAATATTCTTTCTCTCTTCTGCAAATTCACATGCACATGATTAATTGCATTATTTATCCATGACTAAATACTGTATAAAACTCTATCAATCTCCAATGCAATTCAGAAGTGATACCTTTTTAGATGCTATGTATAGTCTCTGCTAAGGGTTAATTTTTGTTTCATTAATATGTACTTTTGCATATACATAGAATTCTAATATACTGGAAGTTTTTAACTACTTCTTTTATGCTTGATAAACCTGTAATATTAATTGAAGAATATTGACTAGAGATGGAATATGAGCCAAATGGCACAACTGAGAGCACTACATTGACTTCCTGTTTTCTTACTCTGTGTTTGTGGGATGACTTTCATCAAAGGATTCCTAAAAGCATACAAAGTTGCTTCTGCCTGCCCAAGAATATGGAAAAGTCCCATTGACTCCAGGTTTGTTTACACTGCTGTGTAGGGCAGACATGCTAGAGATTAGCCCTAAATAAGAAGGATTAAATTCTAGAGGTGCAGGAGACAGTCTGGGATACCTAAAATTGGTTCAAGAATAACACTTAAAGATAGGAAAGGTGTAAAAGAATGAATTGGGTGCTCCAAGTTCTTTTGTCTCTGTTAGTGCACTCCTTTCCATGGCCTAGTCCAGTGTAAACCTGGAGCTGACATAATTCTTCCAAACTTATTTTTTATTATCTTTTACTAATTTGGGCCAGTCCATTTCTGTGAAGTAGGCTATGGTGTCAGGTAAACAGGCCATCAAGGCTACTCTCCTCCAGAGGTCTGTGAACCTGCAAAAAATTCTGGCCTATCATCCAAATCATGTTAACTTCCTTGAGTACTTGTGTAGTGTTGGAAGAATACAGGGCTCAAGCTGCTGAATACTTGGTTATCTGTCTGCAGGTAAATTTTGGGGCTGAAGGATTCTGTAATACTGGTGCATGTTCACATGAGACATTAAGACATGTTGCAATCGCACATCATATTGCACGCTCTAGAAAGGCTGTGGGTGAAATACACAAGATCAGATTTTCTGTTCACTGGGTTCTTCTGTCTTGGTCTTTTGAAACAAGTTTTCTTGTAAAATAGTCTCTAAGTTAAACTCTTACTAACCTCCTATGGCAACTAAACAGTTTCATGGACTGGCTACTGAGATCCTTATGGAAAAAAAATCTGCACCAACTGACTCAGAGCAGGCTTTTTTTTTAAATCATGATCCTCAATAATATGGGACTTTGAAATAGTGTTTCACTTTAATGGGCTATTTCTCTCTTCTGCATAATATCCCTTCATTGTCTGCATATTTTTATTCTGGGATGTGTCTTATATTAAAATATATTTTGCCTCAAACAATAACCTCTCTTGCAGACAAATGTAGCTTTTCTGATATTTGACTTTCAAGGGGTGTTCCAGAATAGGGTATAGAGAATCCCTGAGTCTGTCCATCTGTGAACTTCAGCAACATTTGGCCACCTGAATCTGTAGATAGAAATTTCATTCTACAATAGTCATCTTTTCTTTCATCTCATGCCTTGAATATTGCCTCCATTTTGTTGGAAAAATAGGCTTGGAAGAGAAGAGTAGCTTCCCTCTCCTATTTCTTTGCCATCTGATGTTTTGGCTACAGATGGTGGCTGACTAAGGATGAACATCCTGTTCCCTTATGCTGCAGGAAGTCCACACAGGAGAGGTAAGAGCGCAGATGCAAGGGCAGCCTGCTGGGCTCCCCACCCTTTAGAATCTGCAAGTGGCAGCACTGTGCTGAGCTTCCAGAAACTGGGAATGGCACGAGAGGTTGCCATGTAATTCCTGATGCTTTGTGGGTAATTGCAACCTGACTGACTGTTTTTTAACTAATTGCTGCTGTTTTCTGAGGTTGGCCATTTTAACCCATGGTCTGAAATTTTTATGGCTTTTTGGAGAAAAGTAGGTCCCTTTTGACCATATCTCTGCTCAAATGTGATTATTCTACTGGACAAATGTGAGTAAAAATATAGCAGATCTTCAAAGCAACACAACTGTTCAACCTGGAGAAGAAATCCCTGAAGATTTCAACTCCAAATACTACTGTGCCTTGACTGGGTGGATGGAATGAAGAAATAAAGAGGCTCTGAAATGCTAAGCTCAGCTGCAGCAGACTCACCAGCTTTTGCCTGAGAAGATACTGCTTCTTGAGCTATACAGTGAGCACGAGCTATTTAGTCTCCCTTGAGACGGGAAAGCTGTGAACTTTCCAAATAAACCCACAGTTTAATCCAGTTCTGGAGTAATTGTAAGGGCCCTGAGCAGAACTTGAAGTTGTCTGGGCTGGATATGCTGAACTCTTCACTTTTTCTAGTCTGGGCAGCTTGGAAACACGTGTTCAGTTTCAGGGATACTGATCCTCAGCAGTGATAGAGCCCTAATGCACAGGTCATGTCAGAAAAGGTGTACCTTGATTAGGCTCATCCTAGCACAAGGGTTGCTCATAAACTAGTTGCCAGTTAGTATTATTTAATGTATAGGAAAAGATACTAAATTTGCAGGCTAAGTAACTTTTCTGTTTTAATGCTCCACGGATTCCAGTGTTTGGCATAATAAACTTCATGTGGTAAATCACATTTAGGTTTCTTTCACTTGCTTTGCTTTTGCAATTACATTAACAAAGTCCCCAAAACTTACCTGTGCATCTTAAGGAAAAGAACCTAGCTAAGAAATTGTACCCTGGGTGATTTCTTCTTTCTCATACCTGCCCCTCTACTACAAATGCCTGATGTTCAAAAAAGAAAAAAATTTAAGGATAAACTGAAACTAGTTTTAGGAAGCTATATGTCACAAGCAGGTGGATCTAAAAATAGGGTATATCTGCTATTAGTGATAGCTGTTCTAAGCCTCCCAAAGCAGGGTAAGAACTCCTTAGGGCTTCAAGGAGCAAGATGATGGATGTTAAAGTACTGTCATTTTTAGGCATTTTTCAAAATAAGTGGCTATTTTTCTTGCCATTTGGTGCTACAGAGCAGTATTAATGGTAACTAATGCAGTGTAGGTTTAGACAAAAAGTCACAGCAAAGCAATTTTAAAGTCTTTCCAACATTATCTGATATTGTAAATAAATAGGAACACATGATCACATGACCTGATTCATTGGCATGAGTATGGGATACTCATGTTGCCTTAAAGCATATAATTTAAAGTAACTTAAAGAAAAAGGTTTTCCAATGTGCATTCTCAAGTATTCTGTATGTACAGCATTGCAGTGCTTGGCTAGATATTGTGTAGTTTCACAAGTGCAGTCTTTCTGGAGAAGTTCATCAAGAGTTAGACATTTTACAAGTATCTGGTGGTTTGTGATCCTTCCGTTATATTAATTTTATTCAAGGTCACAGGGGAAGCATTGTTTCTATGCCTTGGGAAAAAGCTGTAAACCTTCTAGTAGGGTTTCTTTATAAAGTATTTGCAGCTGTTGATTTTTCTCCAACCCCCCCCTTTCTCCTGTTTTTTGACACTTTCTTCAAAAGGTTAGTAACTTTCAAGAAACATCATAATTCTATGGTATATTTAGCTTGTGAGGTTAAATTTGGCAATCTTAACTTCAAGTAATTCCTTTCTCTACAAAGAGGGAAAATAGAAGAAGACTGAATGAAAGAAATCTGCTAGGCAAAAATTTGCAAATAAGATTGTTGAGAAATAATGTCATTTTTAATTTAGAAAATACAGCTATTAAAACAAATAAACAGAGGAATAATTATCCTTGTGGGGCAGCTATTCTGTGAGAGTTGCAAAAATGAGGATAAGGGCCCACACTTGGTGGGGGAAGGGGAGCAAGACAGAGGATGTTCAGTTCCAAGTCAGGCGAATAATGATACTTCAGCATGTCTAATTGTCTAATGTTGCAGCCTGTATAAACTAGGACAAGCTGTATGTTATAAAAATTAAAAGCAAGCCAAGACTGTTGGCTTTTTCTGTGAGTTCTGCTCTACTGCAGAGAAGTTGGCTTTGATGGGAGCTGTGTTTTCTGCCTGCTTGCTGCTTGGCTCTCCCAGTATGGAAGTGGGGATGTCATTCAGTCAGTTTTGAAAGATGCAGTTGCATCAGCAAGGTATTGCTGCAAAAGACTTCTGAACTTTGTTTATAATTTTGTCTTTGAATTATCTCCAACAGTCCCTCTGCCTTGCCTTCAGAGATGTAAGCTGGCAAGTGCTCAGCATTGCTCTAAGTCATGTCTTTGGATGTGAACTGAAAGTCTTCCTTGTGACCTTCCAAGTTGGCATGTGGAGTGCTGTGCATGGGATGTGCTAAAGAGAACGGGAGTGGTGCTGGAGCAGGGAGGCTTTGCATCAGCTGGCTTCAGGCACTGGAATTGTACTGACTAGGAGCTTAATCTCCCTTGCAGTGAATGCAGAGACAGACTCCTCAAAGGAGAGACTCAGAGCCTACACTAGAAGCTCATCTCTTGCAAATTTTTTTTGAGTTTTGGAATTACAGCATCGGGAACAATGCTCCTAAATATATTAAGACCTGAAAAACTCCTGTTTGTGAAACTACTGAAAGAGATGGGAGATGGCACTGAGGCGAGAAATAATGGAAGCTAATAAAGTGTAAAATATTGCAAATTGCAAAGAATAATTAGCTTGGGAACTTCTGTTTTCCCTGTGTTACAACATTCTGCCTTCCAAACTCACTATGCTGTATCACAAAAACTGTTCCTCAGTTGTCTCCATGGGTATTCATGTCTATTAATTGTCACTGTCTGCTTTTTCCTCCCTGCATTCTTTGAATCTATCTTTTAATCACCTTGTTGAAGATCTTAATTCAATCTGTATATTGTATTTGGTAGTAAAAGCTGGCTAATGAAGAAGTTAAACTGAACTAATTTTCGTGCAGTGGGAAGGGCTTGATGCTTGTGTCACATCACGTTTTCTTGGACTGGGTCATTCAGAGTCTAGCTCTGTTCTAAGCTTTTCCTAGATTAGGGTGCTGTCAGCTGCTCATGTGGTATGCTAGTAAGCCTTATGCATCTCAAGGACTGAAAATGTTTTGGCTCCAGCCTTAGCAAACATTATTTAATTTTTTTCCATCGTAACTTAAGCCTGTGCAAAAATTAATGCAAATTAACAAAGTACTTAATGTAAGACAAAAAGACTTAGTACGGCATCTACTCATGGAACAGAAGTAGAAGAAGCAAGCATTTTGACAGCATCATGTTAACTGGTGCTGAAGCATGGAAACAGCAGTGTTTTCACATAGGCTGTCAAAATATCAGGTAAAGACTTTGGGTTTTGAGAAAAGAAATTCAAGTTTTGATTTTGGATACTCCACTGAAAACTAAGTAGCTGCTGCCCATGTATCACTGTGAAAACCAGTACCTTGGAGAGACAGGAACATGGACACCATAGAGAGGTTTGCAAGATCCTTATGCTTGAACAAGGATTAAACCACTGCCTCTGCTCCCTGCTGCAACAGAACTGAGTTTATCTGTGTTTTTAATCTTTATAATGTCAGGCTCTTTTTGGTTGTTTGGGACTGGAAGTGTGAATGGGAAAATGCTGAAACCTATGAGAGGGCCTGAACCCAAGGGGTTGCCTGGTTCAGGCTGAAGGCTCACCAGACAGAGGTTATTAAGCCATCAAGTTGGAGAGTGTTTATCTGAAGTAAGCAGACTTCGGAACTGCTTGAAGTTGTTCTGTGAGGAGCTGAAGGTCACAGGTCAGATCCTTCATCAGCTTTCCCTGCAAAAAGCTTTCAAAGGTGAGAGCCAGCACTTTGCAAACTGCCAACATAAACATCTCCTTTCATATAATGCTGGCAAGTGTCTGCATATGGAGATATTTGCATATGTCTCCAATTACCAAAAATCTTTTCAGGGTCAGAGTAAAAAGAAAGCCACAAACCTGTATTTTTAAACACCTCGATATAAACCTAAGGATCTCAGCACACATGAACTTTGGAGGGTTTGAAAACCTTATACTGATTTGGATTTTGTTTATAACACATCCCTACTCTAGTCAAGTTCAGTGTGCTCATGCCTTTTAGTAGTTATGCAAGAAAATACACAGAGACAGATTTCTGTAATTAAAATCCTGATTACTGAGTAGATCAGCATGTGATGAGGCGAGAAATGGTGGCTAATATCTGATGTTATCTTCGAAAAAAGAGAGCCCTAAGCTTGAATTTGTTTAATGCTCATTTGGCTTCCCATATACAATGATAATGATCATCTTTTGACAAGAGCAGCTGTGATAATGGGTGAGAGCAGCAGTGTTGCTTGCTTTGGTTTGCATTGCTGAGCATGATATTTAAAAGCAGGGAAAGGCATTTGTTTCAAACCTCTGAAGGAGCATTTTCGGAGTCAAGCTTCACCTTCTCACTTCTGTGGCACTAGGTGCTTACAGAGCTGACCAAGTGTGACCCAGCATCACCACCTGGCTGCAGGCACCTTCTCTGCTGCTGCTGAAGGACACCTCTGTAGCTGGCACTGGCTTCAGTACATATCTGTAAAAAATGTTGAATTATGTGTTTGACTTCTGGAACAAGGGACTAGATTTAATGACCTAAAAAACCATCTGAGAACAAGATATACTTGTATATAGTCAGCATTTCTCATGAATTGGAAGCTTGGCAAAGAAAATCACCAAAATTACTTTATTCCCTCTGAAATTTCAGTGCTTCTGAAAATCGCATCCACAGAGAGCTGTAGTTAGACACTGACAAAGGAACCTTGCCTTAATTAAATTGTAAGTATTTCTGGGTAGTGATTACAGTTATTTTAATTATTTCCTCTAAGTCCAATACTACTGGCTCACACTGGAGCTTTTCAAAATACATCTCTCTACCTAGAAGGACAAATAGTATGCTCTGATCAGTGAACTCATGTGATTTGGGGATGCTGTAGTTAACAAGGATTAGTGTTTCTATGATTTTAAAGATTCAGCTGTCATCTTTCATTTACTTTTAAATCTCACTTTTCTTCTTTTTATCCTGAGGGCATTACAGAAGGAGTTTCTTGCTAAATTTATCTTGGAGTTATGCAAACTTAGAAAAGAAAATTAAAGAATACCCATAGTTCCCACAAAAGGCATAGAGATTATTCAAGCTTTATTGGGAGGGAAAAAAAGGCAAGAGAAGAATGAATAAGATAAATAATTTTACCATGTAGATTAAGAGGACATCCCATCTTACAGAATATTGTATAGAGTGGAAAAATCATCCCAGTGCCTGTGGGTGAGTATGGCTTGCTGGAGCTCCCTGTTGAGCAGTCCCCTGGTCATGCTTATCTATTCCCTATTGCCCCAACTTTAGAACTGTGCAAATCCCCTCCTGTCACGTGAGCAAGGGGATCTGCTCCTGCTCTTTGAACAAGATGACAGCATTGCTCAAATGAGGAGCACTTGTGGTGCCATATGATGGAACATGTTCTTCTGTGTTAGGTTGCCTGATCCGAGTTGCCTGACAGTCCTTACTGTCTCTGCCTAGGGAATACCTCTAATTGGGTACTACACCTCTGGTCACACCACAGGGAATGTGTCCTGCTGTAGATGCCACAAATATGACAGCCAGTATGCATCAACAAGTTATCCACTTTGAATATAGTTTAGCCACTAAATTCAGCATTTATGATAATAGGGCATTAATATTATGGTCTATTTCCTCCACAGAGAGAAAAACCACAGTGTAAACTTCCAAATGCAAAATAAAAATCCTTGATTTAATTTTGCAAGAAACAAACCCCTGCAGAATGCCACTCATTGCTGCTCTCCACTTGGACCTTGAGCCATTGATCACAGCTGCCGTGCAACCAATTTCTTATCCATTGAGTGGTCCATCTGTCAAACCCATATCTCTCCAGTTTAGTGACAAGGATGCCATGTGGGCCAGGGACATAATTTTAGCATCTATTTAACCCCTGAGGTAGTAATTCCCTAACATGAGGAACAGAAAATTTCTAGAGCTGGTTACAAGTAATGCAAATACTACAATGTGCAATGAAACATGCATAGTAGATGGAGCAAAGTTTCCCAGATAGGGAAGGAAGGGGTTTCTTCTTCAGAGAAAAGACTTACTTGTTGTGGAAGGGTCCTATTTCAGTTTGTATTAGCTCCTCTAGCGTCCTATGAAGTACTGATTCAGTGAGTATGGTGTTGTCTCTGATGATTGGTCACTGGTATTAATTTCTGTAATTTTTTTCTCAGTGTCTGAAGTGAAAGTCATGTTTAAGTGCTCTGCTGGGTGACAGCTGCTATAATCACTCATTCTTCTAGGTTTCAAAATTGGTTTATCTGTGTTTTCCTCCTGATATTTTCATACTTCCTGAGGGGTCTTTAAAAGTGCTTCTGAGAGATTGTCTAATTGTCTTTATGTCATAATCCCCCAAACCATTTATTTATGAAAATAAATGTCATTCTAGCTTTTAACGCTTCCATATGTAGCCTTGCCTGTAAAATAACTGAACAGAAATCAAATACTAGGTCCCACTTACGCAAAGTTTGTTTCTCATTAGAGTATTTCAAAAAGATATCTATTATGGTAATATTTTAAGCTATACATATCAACTTCCTCTCAAAATTTGTGCTTTACCTCTTTCAAAGACTTGCTGAAACCTTTCTTCTAACCCTCCTCCAACTCTCATCTTTACTCCTTTTGATTTTTTTATAGGTTTGTTTTTTTTTTTTTTACCTTGCAAACCTTAACTGGTTCTGCCTTCTCATTTAGTTTCTTCCTCCTCCTCTATTTCCAATACAGATTATTCTTTGTCCTTGGAGCTTTGAGTGGTCCCATGTGAACACTCATCTGTTGTTACTGCTGCTTTGCTGACATGAGTGTTGCAGTGTGCAAAACAGGAGAGTCAGCAATGCTTGGACCTTGATTATGAAAAGACCCTCCCCCTGCTACTTAAAATCTCCCTTGCAAACACTGGAGAGGAGGGGAAACACATGGTGGAGCTGATATATTAATACACTTACAATAACACCGATCGCCTGCAGGAGTAAAAAACCCTGAACACCTAACTTGAGAACAAAATTAATTTTAAAATGTAGGTCATATGCTAATACAGCTCCCAGTGCAACCTGTGTAACACCACCAAGCATAAAACAGGAATTGACTGTGCCTTGCTCTTCTTCCTTGTTCTTTTTGCCACTTTCAGTGTGTTTACAACTAAATTAGCTGTCAGACTCAACGGCCACGTTAAAGAGAGGATTTTTGCATCTAATGATCAATAACAAAATGTTTTGCATAATTCTTGGGGGGGAGGGTTTAAGAATATTCTTCCTTCATTACTGATGAGTGAGAAGAGAAAAGTAAGGATTTCTCCCATGATCACAGTGATCCTGGTGAGCAGGCTGTGTTATGCTGCTGTCCTACGTGTCTAGTGCTCTGTAGCAGCTGTGCCCAGATGTTCTGGCCAGGGGGACTGATGAGCTTGGACCTACAAGGTGGTTGCACTTTATGGCTGCTTTCTGTGTGGTGTGAGCAGACTTGGAACATGTGCAGAGTATGACTTAATTTACATGCATAGAGTAGACCCAGAAAAGTTGGGCAGCCTCTTTCCTGCCTGCCCTTCACAGTTTGTGTCTGACTGTTGGCTGAGTATTCAGTTCCAATGGGATGGTTTTCTACTGCTGTTGAGGTCTTTTCTTTATCACATGCTTCAGACCTTTGCAAAGTTCAGGACATTTCAACAAAGGCAGTCACAGATTTAGGGCTGCACAATAAAAACTTATGAATGCCATATGCTGACTTGGGTTATTGGGTTGTTTACTGCATAATGATATTGTTTAATTCAATACAGAGGGATGGAGAGACATAGGTGATAGAAAAAGATGCAATAAGGAGAAATGCCAAAAGAAGAAAGAGACAGAGCTTCTCAAGAACGAGCAAGCAAATGCAGAAGTGGCATTTGAGAAAAAAGTCCAGCATCTCAAGACAGAGGGATGGCTGGCTCTTTGAACTCCTAGGGCACCTATCTGGAAAAAGACTGAATATCAGTGTCTGAGCAAACTGAGCTTACCCATGTTAGTGTCTGGAGGAAATGAGCATGTAGGCAGATAGTGAACATACCAGCTCTGCAGAGCTGGGTGTACTTCACAGTGTGCATTACAATGGGAATTCAGTGATGTCAATTAGTATTACAGAAGTTTATTTTTGTCCTGTTTGGCTGTTTAAAAAAATATTTGTAAAATAATGTTTTCTTCTAAGACAATTTTAAAACATTGCCATTTTGTATCAAAAGGCTTTAGAAAATATAATTCAAGCAAGACATTGTTTCAGGCAAGTAAATTGATTTTTGCTTGCCTTTGCTTTTCGCTTCAGTAATAAAAATAAGGGGATTTATGTGGAGCAAGGTCTCTTGGATCTTCCAGCAAGCAATCAGTCTGTACAGCTGTTAATAGTTGGTTTAGTACTTTAGAAGTTGCCTCCTCAAAAAGCTACCACAGATTTTGTTTTAAAAGGAGTCAGACAGATCACTGGCTAGGTGTGGTCTGACTTTGATGAAAGAGCTGGGAACTGGACCTGGTAAATGAGAGCAGAGGCTTTAATGAGTACTTTCAGCCAGTACAGCAAGTGCATCAGAATAATGCATCTTCCCCATGCTGCCAGCACTGGGCTGCAAGCTGCTTGGCTGCCTGATAGCCCAGGAGCCGTGGTCCCTGCTGTGCACATAAAAGTTGGATTTCTTGGTGGACCTGTAGCAGCCCATTTTGATCTCCTTGTGTTTGGATCTGGAGTAGCTTGGTATTAGTGCTAGCATGTCACAGCTGGCACAGCTGTACTGGTGTTGGCACTGCTGAAAGCAGCAGAATTGAGAAATACTGCCCTGAACAGACATAAGCAAGTTCCTTGGAAAAAGAGCAGAGAAGAGGGTGGTGTATTTTCCCACAGTCATAACACAAGTTTCAGTTAGAGGAAGGACTCCTTAAAAGTTGTGATTCAAGGACCAATAGCCATTTTGTTGGGCTGTTTCTAGTAGAGGTGAACATGTGGCCCCTGGTATGGAGCACGTGAGCAGAGTGTGAGAGCGCTAGTATTTCATTTTTGCTACTACAAAAAGCAGTTTTTGCACTTAATTTGTGAAAGTGGCTGGACAAGGAGGTGTCGAGAAATGGCTTAGGTGTTGTGCACCTGAATGGCCATCCTACATGGATGAACAAGCTACAGCCAATTTAAATGTCTGCTCAATTATGGTGGCGCCAGCTTGTCCAGTGTTCCTAACAGTGTGCCAGCATTTTTACAATAAACCTTCATTATCTAAATTTTATACTTGTCCATAAAATCTTGCTCTAGGCAGGTATGTGATACATAAGATAGCAGGAAGGAAAAAATGCAAATACCCATTACAAGTTAAGTTATAAGTGGGCATCATGATTTTGAAGAAAATATTGTGGCTTGGCCCTACCTAGTAGACTGGAAATAAAGGTATGCTTGCTGTTGGGAAGAGCTGGGACCCTTGTTCTCCTGACTGAGTGGGAAGAGGAGGGTCTTCGCTGGTGACTGGTGGTGGGGTTGTGTGCTTCTCACATTGGCTATCCTGGACAGAATGGCTGCTGGCAGTCATACTTGGCATACTTTGGTGTGTTAGCCCTCAGCTGAACTGTGCTTACCACATCTGCTGTGATACAGCCCTCTGACCAAGTCATTTCATGTCTCCACTGCACTGCCATACTCTCAGCTCTTGCCTGAGATGACATGACACATTTTCCATCCCCTTTAGCTTCTTTTGTCTTTTCCCTCTGCTTTTATCTTTTGTTTTTGATTTGGTTTTCTTTTTCCAAAGTAGGCAAAACAAGAATTGTTTTATGATGTTTCTCAGCATCAATAGAACTCACAAACGAAGTGTTCAACAAACCAGTGTTACCAATTCCCACACACCTCTCTGTTTCTCTGTAGATCTCTGCTCTCTTTCTTAGAGGCGTGGCTTTATGTGCTCTCTCAAGAGAAAGGAGTAATTCAGAACAAGAAGGTCTTTCCCTGGTTGTCATCTGCTTGACTCTCTTGCCTCTATCTCAGCTGTCCAGGTGCTCTTGTAGTCCCCTAAACCCAGCTTTGACTGGCTCACATCTGCTGAAGGGCCTGCTCATTTACAGCACTCTGGTGACACGGACCCATTTATTTGACTAAAGATAGCCCAAACGAGGTGTAATGACTTCCTCAAAGGAGAGCAGCACAGACAGCAAATGACTGTCATAAAGAAAAGGCACCTTTCCTTCTCTTCTGGGTTACTCATTGTTTTTAAAGAAAAATTTGAGCGAGGTATCTTTAAAAAACACTAAATGTTGTGAGAATACCATGTCATACCTGAGTTTATAATCCCACCCAGTTGTGTTTTCAGATTTTTACGTGCAGTTTAAAAGTGCGTTGTCAGTTTTGCTCACTCATTTCTTACACCTGCAAGTGTTCACACTTGTGTAGATCAGGTATTTAAGTGTCAAAACCCTTTATACAATGATGTCTTTGGTTTATCTTCCCCATGTTGAGGTAACTGCAGGGGCCTCTGATTATTAAGTAGTCGGAATTAGCAAGACAAATGTAAACATTTGTTCAAAGGGCTTGTACTTGGAGACCTTAATTAGAGGGCATGAAGCCATTAAAGAGTAAAAACCAGCTGGCCTGGGGCTGGCTGGGAATGCTCGCCTTCACAGCTATAAGCCCAGCAAGTTTCTCTGCTCTCTGCCATTTTATTTGCTTTCACAGAGACACAGCTGGAATATTCTGTTTTTTTTCACAGTTAAGGCTCAGACACTTTTTTTCACTTCGTACCTGATTGATCATGCAATGTTTGCTTTCAGCAGTGTTCTAGAAATATATCTACATGCTTCTTTCTGGCACCTAGTCTGGCTGGCATTGAGATTTGTGGAGATACAAATTTTGTAAAACTTTTTGTATTTCTTTGTTAAAATTCATGCAAGTAATTAAAGCATGGCATGCAAAATGTATGGAAGTTTTTAATTGCGGAGGAACCTCAATGGCTGGTGACTTCTCTATTTTAAAACATACATCCTGAAGAATGTTAAGCAGAAAATATAACAGACCTTTTTCATGATTTTAAAGCATGTGACAAAAGGGAGAAGAAAAAAGTCTTATTTTTTGCAGGTTGAACAAAACCCAACTCACAAACAACAAAAATCTCCAAACAACGTTATAAAACATTGTCCCCAAAACCTCTAAACAAATCTGAAATGAAATGAAGAGAAACTCTTTGCTGTTAGTATAGTACAAATCCTTATTTTACAAACGTTACTTTTGTGGTTAAAAAGCACAGTTTAGAGCAGCTAGGTGCAATAGAGTTAGCTTGCTTTGTAGAAGCTTGTATGGGGCTATGTTTTGGATCTGTGACCTCTTGGTCATCATATCAATTCTTTCTGCCTTGTTTTTTTCCCTGCTTCCTTGTTCCAAGGATTATATGAAACATCTCAAAGGCTATGACAATGATTTGTTTTTTTTTTTTTTTACTTATTTATTCAAGCAAAACACAGAAATCATTCCTACGGGGGGTTCCTATGGGATTAAGATTGAATCCTTTGTTAGGGTCTGACCAATGAAGCTGTTAGCCTGATGCAAGAAAATTAATATCTGGTACGTGGTTTCAAGTCCAAGTGCTGGTGCAGGATAAGGAGGACTGTCTGGGTAGCAATGTTACTAACAGTGCTACACGAATGCAGTCCCGGGGGGCTGTGTCTAAAACACGTAGTGGAATGAGTTATAGCACATGACTGAATGGAATGAATTGGGCAAACCTACTTTGATGGCAAAGTGACTTCAAATGCATGCCTTCTTCCTGCTCCAGAAGGCTTTGGCACATCTGGTGCGTAGGCTACGATCCACACCCATACCCTGCAGGGTCATTTGTCCACCTTGTTTGGTGGGACAGTACTCCCTGCAAAGTTTCCTTTCAGGTGTCATTGCAGCATTGGGTGTTAGAGATTCATGGGGAAAATCCAGAAAGTGCTGCTTGAGATTTTCAAATGACAGGCATATAGCTATTAGCATTAATCCTCTTTCTGTATTCTCCAAAGAGCACTTTGACAAGGGTGTGTGCAGGACAGGAAACACTTGACAGGATTCGGCTCCCACTCAAATCCCTACATTAAAAATGAAGAAAACAGAGACCCTTTCCATCACCATCCCCAGCACTGGTGCAGACAGCCTGCCCTGGAAGGCAATCTCTCCATCAGTATATGTGATGGGGGATGTTCTCCAGCATCTGCCTAAAAGGCCACCCAGTAGTTGTGGAATTTTGAAGAGCAACAGGCACTGAAAATTTTGGTTAAGGCACAAGCCTTAACTAGCATCCAAGAGCCCCTGGAACAGCACTGAAATTAGCACTGTGTGGGGTCATGTGAGCTCTGTGACACCCAGCACTCCCACTTCTCTTTTTCCCTTGCGTGTGTGTGATGGCTGAGGTGCAGTGAGGAAACTCTCCCACCACTGCTAAAAGAAGGATGATCCCCATTCAGTCAGCTGGGCCCCATCAAGTCCCACAGGGTCTACCCAGAGCTGTTGGCTCCCTGAGGAAAAGGGAAGGGGAATCTCAGGGGAAAGGCAATCTTAGCTTGAGAGGTTCTGCACCTTTGGCCTGAGGGCAGTGTGGGTCAATGTTATTTCTAGAGGATTGAATAGGTGCTTGTGCTGAGGTTTTGTAAGTGGGACAGGCAGTGAGGCTGGGCCTAGGAAGTAAGGGCCATAAAGCATTCCTGTAAGGAAGGCAGGCAAACAACTGGTGTGACCATGTATAACCATCAAAGTGTTGTCCTTCCAAGGCTGTCTGAGACTCACATGCTTCACCTCACAGCTCTAGGAAGGGTTGCTTACCACTTAACCACAGTACCTCAAATCCCAACGTGTTGAGTGAGAATTTACCTTGTTCTGGTTTTTGTTGTAATGAACTTCAATTTATTCTAAAGGATCATAGCGAAGTTATGTGTTTTCTTTAATATATATTGCTTATAATCTCTACCTTTAATAGGTAGTAAATGGAAGAAGTTGACCTAATGGGTTGATCGTGGTGAAAATAACCAGTGTTGCACGTGTATAACTAGGTGTACTGTGGACATGAGCAACTGAAGGAGTCTGATCATAGTTCAGCTCATGTCACTGAAGGTACAAATTATGAAAAAATCAGAATTTGTCTCACTATGGCCTTCTTTGAATCCACACTTCCTTGATCCATAGTTGTAGCTGATTTGCAGTTAGTCAGTGACTCCATAATTCCAGACTTTTCTGCCAAAACCCATCAGCCTTCCCCATGCAGTTCTAAGCTTTTCTTTGGGAAGGAAATAATTTAGTTAATTTGCTGAATAAGTATGTGGTAGAGTTTTGTGGGTAAGCCTAAGGGAGAAGATTAAAATCACAAAACACATTTGAGCATCAGCTGGCTGTATGAAATACAAGACAACGAAAGTCAAGACAATGACAACAACAATTTAACAGTTTACTTAAAAATTGGTAACATTTTGCTACAAAACTGCATCTCCATCAAGGTTTTGAAACACTTATGTGTATGATGAGGTACTATAGCATGTCCTATATGAAGGTAATATAACAAAAATAACAACTGAAAGAGCATCAGTTTGTAGAAAGTCTGAGGGTGCTCTTTCCTCCTTTGCTGTCTAATGATCGGTCTAGCTACTGCCGCATGTGAACTCTTAATGTTACATCACCCCAAGGAAATCTGCACTCAACATTTGCATGAAAGGGTCACTTTTAAACAAATTCTGGCATTAACCATGTAAGAAATCCTGGTTTTACAAAAGCTTGATTGTTATCTGCTTCTACGGGCATTGTATCTGTCCCAGGATGCTCAAAGTTTTTAAGCTTGAGGTTTCAGAAGTGAGAATTTGACTGCAAAAATTTCACCAGACCATGTAGCTGACTTGAGCAGGTTTCATCATCACTTGCCGGAAATCCCAATCTGAGGAACAAGATTGGAAGAGACAAGAGAGTTCAGGCTCTCCAGAGGGAAGGCGTATTGTGGGACCACCCTATTCCTTACACTGCGCAGGTTTTTTAAAAACACCACTAAGCTGAAAGCTCTTCCTGATAGAAGCAGCTAGTTACATTAATGTTACTTCACGTAGACCCAATAAGTGGTTCTGACCATGAAGCGATCATCAGCATAGGAACAAGGCTGAAGATCAAATAGGCAGGTCCCAGGAGCATGCAGAAGCATTGTGTTTTCATTACATTGCTTTTTGGGTGTACTTCCCCAATAGTGCTGAAGTCTTATCACTGCAGATGGACACCATCAACTCAGCTGTACATTGTTCATATTCACAGACCCTTCTGTGAAATATCTCCATTTCAGCCTCAAGGATGCTACAAAAATCAAGAGCAACTTGTTTGGGCGGTCTAGGAAAACTAGCCCTTCTAAGGAGAGAAATGAACTTCCCCTGCTTATAAAATTAAAAAGGTAAAGGAAATGGGGCTTTGAAGGGCTTCAGGAACAGGGTCTTTTGTATTTGGCTTGACTGTGGGCAGGTGGCTCTCTGACAAACTGGAGGCATTCTTGACATTATCCTAGTAGATAAGATTTGAATTTGCAGTGTTTAGGCCTGTTAAAACATGAATTGAGGTTGTGACCAAGACTTTTCTTGAAGTTGCTAGCAATAACAATGCCTCTGTTTTTATAGAGTCTGTTTAAAGAAGGATGACGAAAGGGAAAAAAGCTAAACACTCAGATGCTGACCTTCTTAATACTGGCAGGTATCTCAAGTTTATTACAAAAAAAATCACAAGTAAAATAAAAAATATCTAGAAGATCTGATTCTAGAGTGTTTCATTTAGGAATCTCAAAACCAATTCTCCTGTGTGTGGTATTGCAATCTCCTCATTCAAAGGAAGGCAAGCTCTTAGATTAGTTCATAGCTAATATGGCCACTTCTCTAGCCTGCCTGAAAATTCAAGGCTCATGGCATCACACTTTATGACAAAGGAAGACTGAAACCTTTCTTAATTGGGAAATCTTTTACAGAATCTTCTAACTTCAGAAAAGGCCATAGAAAACTTCAAGTTCAGGACTTGAGATAAAATAACATTGCAGTACTATGTATTATATTCTACTCTGTGGTTGAAATGAGGCAGGTATATTTCACCTGTGACAGAGAAGCTGAGACAAGGCATGGTCATGCTGTTCCTCTCAGGATCACAGCGTGGGGACAAACCCCACTATTCCTCACTCTGTTGCACTGGCTACGGAACTAAAGGATCTGCTGTGCTTAGCTAAGTGATGTTTAGCTTAACTTGCTTAGTTAACTGCTAGGAATCTCCTTGAGGTTTTATCTTGGTTCTTTTGGTGCTTATTTGGTTTACACTATCAAGATTCAGAGAGCGTGCGAGTGGCATTTTGTAACTAAAAGGTGTTTTCCATTTGCATTTCCATTTTGCTCATAGCCCATGAATTAAGTCACCATGGAAAAATGCCAAATAATACACCCATTTTTTGGCAAATAAATGTAAAAAACTTGATGCCTCAAGCATGTTACATGCTTTGCAGGAAATTCCCAGCCTCTTACAACAAAGAGACAGCCAGGCACGGTATCGGCTCTTCAGAGCAGATCAAAATTGCAGTTACTTGCAGAGTTATGGAGCTGAATGTCAGAACTCGCCTCTTTGAGCACCATTTACATGTACCCCTTTCTAGGGGCCTGGTATCCAAGGTGAATTCTGTTTGTCTTTAAGGGGCATCATTAAATGAACCAAATATCCATGACAATTCCAAAATGCTAAGAAGAAAAAATAGCATGTACATCTGCATTTTTCAGTTATCTCAAACTGGAGACCCCAAGCATAAAGCATGTTACATAGGTATTACACAGATTTGCATATATAGTTTCTATCAGCTCTTATTGTTTATGTGAACACTCTATCTACAAAATGTGAACAGTATAATTCTATCTATATTTTGTCTAAAATAAAGAATTCTGTGAAAAGGTAACACTGCTGCAGCAAGAACTGTGTTTAAGGTCTCTGCTGCAGCTTTTTAATGCTTAAGGCACTTAGCATATATTTCTAATAAAAGTTAAAATTCTGTATTTCTATTTCACTTTGGTGTGGCTTCATGTATCTCAGCTTGTCCAAAGGTTTTAATTCAATCCCTGTGCTTTGGCTTCCCTCTGGGCCTGAGTCCAGAGGAGCTTTCACTCCAACAACAATAGGTACTAGTACATATTTCATTAGTAATAGGAGAGCTCTATAATGGAATACTTTAATGTGTTTGGGGTGAATACGTAACTTCCATCTCACAGCAAGGAATTTAGGGGTTGGACACCCTGTTATACAAGGTTTATTTGATCTGTATCCATACAGCTTATGCTGATAAACCTAACTGCATTTTGATGAAAAATGGCTTATGTGGGATAGGACTGTGTTAAGCAGAACTGCCCAAGACAATGGGCTGAGCCTAGAAGACACATTATTAATAATGTCACTTGTGCTCTAGCAGAAGGATGTAAATTACCCAACCCATGTTTTCTTTCCATTGCATCAGCCTCTACTGCTTGTTTTTCGCATGGCAGTAAAAAATTTTGGGAAACTGGGCTCGTATACTGACGCAGTTCAACGCACAGCAAGGACTGAGCAGTCTGTGTATGTCCAGCCTCACAAGACATTGCTTGTCTCAGTTCTCTTCTCCTGGTTTCCTGGGTATTACAGTCTGAAGGGTGGAATTCTCCCTAGGGAGACATGAGGCCTTTGTGGTGTACAAGGACTGACCTCTTCTACACAGGCTTCAAACAAAACTAAACTCCATGTCCAAACAGCTCTGATTTTTTGGGGAAAAAACTTCAGAGTCAAATCTGGACTTTGCAATTCCAGACCCTAGGATAGCTTAAAACAATGGTTGTATTTGCACTGTGAGTCATGCTTGGGGTGTGGGTGGGTGACCGCCTAACTGTGACTGAAGAGCAAAGTAAAGCCAGGGGCAGAACTCCTAACCTCATCCTTGTATTTCATTTCCAGATAGTAAAATGCTGCTCAGAAGCTCAGTTAAGCTGATACAAAGGGACCAGGGGGCTTCAACTCCTGCCGCAGCTACAGACCCCACTGCATATTGCCCTGGACCAGTGAGGTTCATCCCTGAATGTCACCTTTGTTTAATGCCAGGGAAAAACTTTGAATAAAGCTGATCAAAGGGAAAACTTAATTCACGCATTCCACAAATCTCTCAAAACTAACTTCTGTAATTTTTTATTGCTCTTATGCCCTCTTGAGTTACTAGAGTAAGTTTTTATTGCATTATGGGTAAAATAGGTGTCTGGACACTGCAGGATGTATTTGTTTTTTTCCCCAATCAAATGTTTTGTTCAAGATGGAATGACCTCATTTTTGCTCTTCCTGTTCACCTGGACCTTATTTCATGTGGCTGGGCACTCAGGTACCACATGGTGATGCAGGAGTGTAAGTAACTTCCTCCTCCCTAGGATCTCAATGCTTTTATTGTGTATTTGGATTACAGTTCCTTGCTTCAGTTTACTTTTTCCCTGCCACAACTCTTTGGAGACCCTGGTAAAATTTGGACTTGTAGCAGTTTCTGTAATGTAATACATAATTTTATCAGATAAATGTGGATATCCTATAGAGCCTAATGATATAAAGGAAGGCGACTGTGAAGGAGGTGCCAAGTTCAGTGTGTGAATATTAGTAGCTTTAACGAGAGAGTTCATGGTGGCAACCCTTTGTGAGAGTCCTGTGTCACTTAGATACAAAACCTTCCCATTCTGACAGTACAAAATTTACTTTGACTTCAGCAGAAGCAGGATATAAAGCTTTAGTTTCATAAAGGAGCTGAGAACTGAGTTACTGATATATATCCATATGACCAGAAACTTACAGTTATAGCTCAAAGACTTGTGCAATGTGGTAAAAATGCTCAGGAAGGCTGTGAAAAGCTTTCTATTTCTCTCCCTTTTTATTCTCACTTGTTTGATAGCCCATGGAGTACAGTCTCTGAGTTATCCATCTAGGAATGCCTAAAAGTTTGAGCTTTCTTCTTAGACTTAAAATTTGGAAGGCATTGTATGGGTTCAAAGTCAGATTTCGCTGTTACTTAATGTCTGTGCAGCGCCATAGGTGATTTGCACAGCCTCTGGCCCAAAGACATTGCAATTTGAATGAAACTCTACAATACAAGGTGCTTAGGGAGATAACAGCAAGCAAGGAACTGGAGGAGGAATCTACTGGACAGGTTTATGAACTGTTTGGGATGCACCATTACACAGCATGTCAAAAACTTTGCATTTTTAAAAGTAGGGCAGTGATTAGCCTGCTATTATGTGGAACCGCGTTGTGGATTACAGAGCTATAGGAAATAGTCTTAAGGAAGGGGTTGCATGAAGCTTGTGGAAGCAGATCCATAATAATCAGACTGTGTGCTGCAGAAATAAATATCCTATTTGACTAGAAAGCCTAAGATTTTTTTCTGTGCTGAAATGGGCAGTGCACTGCTCAGGAGTATTTGGATCTAAAATGAACATGTGAAGTACCTAATACACTTGGATTTTCTCTTCTAGTTGCTTTTGGATTTCTCTCCTACTTGCTTTTGAATTAGCTGTTAGCTAAACAAAAAGCTTGCTTTCTCCTGTTCCACAAGCATCAGCTCATACTCAAAGTAAATATTTCTGTAGGTTAAAAAAATTGACCATTTTATTGTTTATTTTTATTATTTATGATGTTTCCTTTACTAATTTGGATTTCTGAAAAATCTTCTGATTTTTGAAAGACTTTTTTTCCCTCTGAACTCATTGCTGCTTTGCTTCTTTTTCCCCTACATCAGCTTTTTTTTCCTACATCAGCTATAACTTTTGGTAGCAATTACAGGCATTTTTTCTCCCATGCTTTTGGACTGATGGCATTGAGAGCTCCAACCCCTCTAAATATTTTTCTAGGGGAAACTGCCTGTTTTGTGTTCCTTGCTCAGTCAGAATATCAAGCACTATCTCCACTATGCTGACACTCTTGGCTGCAAGGCAAGATGAGTGTTTTAAATGCACTCATAGTGTTCAATTTTAATGTTTTGTGACTATCTGGAATTGATAAAATACCTTGATAATATAAAAACATACATAAAAAGCATACATGTTCTTATTTTATCAAGAATGTATCGTGCCTTGTAATCCTGAATGCTTACAAAGTATTGGTCTTCAGACAGGGAAAAATCTTGGGTATTGCTAAATTAAAAAAATTAACTTTTTAATCTAAAAAAGATGGTACACATAGAAATAAACCAAAATAATTTTTATTAAAGATACTGCTCTAACCTGTTATTGACAATATCCTGGCCCAACTACACTTACAAGCAGATCCAAAGAGATTTCCTAAAGCACTGAGCATTTTAATTCTCTCACAGCTGGCTGAGTTAACTCCTTCTCTGCTATTGACCCTTATTTGTTCTGACATCTTTTAATATGTCTCTTACTCCAGAGTGCTTAGATGTAGCATGACCTATGATATTCCCAACAGTCTGACCTCCTAACAAGGGCATAATGCTCTGCAAGTTAAATAGGAATTCAGGATAGTTTATCTACCTTGTTCTCACATCTAGCCAAGGCTTTGATTTTTAACAGGAAATTATGCTGGAGGAAGGAGTGCCTTACCTACCAGTCATGTAAAAATTCAAAATGTGAGAAACTTCCTACTTTATTTTGATGACAAAAGCAAAGTTTATTGCTGATCTGCAATGGCAGCTTTCTGTTACTCCAAAGTAAGTATCGACATAATACTCTGAAATAATTTTCTGGTTCAGGCAAGTTGGCTTTCCATTATTTACTGGATGATATTGCTATTCTTATTCACTGTTAAATCCAATTTGGGCTTCTGGGCTGAGGGTGCCAATTTTAACTAATCTGACACATTCATTTTACTGTATTGCAAAATATACTAAAAAAAGTATGCCCCTGGCCACCCTGGTAGTGCTGGACTCCATCAGAGATCCTGCAGACCTAGGCTGGCTCTCCTGTGGGATGCAGCCCAGCGTAGGGGAAGGGAAAGGAGGGTAGAGGGAGATGAAGGCAGCCTGGAAGCAACTTCATGCCTTCTGTTTTCCTGCTGCTCCTGCCACTCTTGTGGTGTCTCATGATGCTTTGTGTCCCAGTGAGGTGGCCCAGAGTAATGTTTAAGAGCATGTACTGTGGACTTTGTTTCTGCCCCTCCAACCTGTGGCATGGGTTTGTGCTGGGGCTTCACAGGAGCTTGCACACGACAGCTTGTAGTTGTGTCATGCAGGGCTCATTCGAGGGAATCAGCACCAGCAAACATTGCACTGCCTCCCTTACCTGTGGAAAGAATTCAGTCATTTTTAGCTAGTTTGGCAAAATTTAGAGAAAGGGACTAAAAATCATGTCCTCTGATGTAGGTTTTTTGTGGAAACTGTGCTTTTTGGGAAGAGCACAGAGCCAGTCAGCTTTGCTGCATCTCTACTAGGTGTGTGGATGATAGTGAGCATGTCTTGCATGTTTGCATACCAAACCTTCAGTTTTTTGAGTGTGCAGTAAATTGCCAAGGGCCATTCAAATGTCATGGATTGCCTGTGTGCCTCTGTCTTTGAGGCCAGCAGGCTCTGTGGTGGGCTGCACTGTGGTGGGCCCAGCACAACTCCATTGCTGCCCTTCACCTGGGTTTTCTTTTGATAGACAGCAGGAGGACAGTGGACAACCTCAGGTGGACAGTGAGCCTGAGGCTCATCAGCATCCAAGGTAAAATGTGAATCTGAAGTGGGAAGTGCTCTTAGGATTCCCTGAGAGTAGCCAGACTCACTGAGACCAGTGTTTGGTCAACTTCATTATACCATCCTCAGCAGAGACTAGTAAATGGAGGAAGGAGCCACTGATTAGGGAGCATGAAATATGAGCACAGCTGGGGGTTTTTCTCTTCCTGCTGCTGCTGCTTGGAGCCAAAGCAACATTGTAACATTGTCCTAACTTATAATTTATGGCTGTTCTTTATAGCAACAAAAAAAAATCAGAAAGAAGCTTTCTGCACCTTTTGCTGAAGTACTTTCTCTTAACACAGTCAAATGATTCATAATTAGAAAGAGTAGTGTACTTTACTCACTCTGTTCTGGTTATACAGAAACTCATTAAGCACCATGCATCCAAGTGCACTGTTTTATGTAAACAAGACCTCTCAGAGAGATATAGATGTCTGATAAAGATGAAAAGAAAAACAGGCTAATACCAGGCCACATTAATAATGGCCATGTCATGTTCTTAGAAAACAAAAGTCATCTGCTGTGCAATTATTGCACATTTCACAGCAGGATGGGGGCAAGGTAAAGAACAGAGTTGTATAAGGAAAGGCCGGTTATGGATTTTAGATCCGAATTATTTAGTTGCAGCTAGGTTTGAAATTTTGCATGATTTTTGTTCCGTGATGAAATGGGACAGTCTGTTGTGCTTGCAAGTGCTTGAGATTGGTATTTTGTGGATGTTCTTTACTGAGACCTTCACCATACAGTTCTAAGTCATACTGAATTCAGGTAACCTTCAGCAGATGAAGCTGACAGAATTTTTCTTGTTATGTTTAGGTAAGGTTTAGGTTATTGATGCATTTAGCTGTGGCCTCTGCTGTTAAAAATGTATTTAAACTAATTGGATGGTTCAAGCTTAAAACTGTTCCTCTGGCTGTGTTCCCTTGTGCTGTGTGGATGGTTTGAGCTCTCTGAGGCAAAGAGAGGCACAGGCTTTGACCACATGAGCTTCACAGAACTGCCATGTTCTCTGTGGTTTTTGGAGGGGGCAGCTCTTCCAAGCTGAAATCAAAATTTGCTCTGCTCCTGTCTGCTTTTCTTTATATTAATTCTGATTCTTCCGTTTGGAATTCAGAAACAAGAAAATTTACATGAGAAAAATGCAAGTAGAAATGGCATGGGGAGGCTTTAAACCCAGTTTTATAGAATTGAGGGAATGGGGTTTTCCCTGGGTAGTGAGCCCTTGGGTTTGCTTAAATATTGAAAAACAGAAGTCAGGCCCCCAAGCTCCACAACCTGTGGAAGATCATCCAGCTTGCATAACCTGAAGTAGCAACATCTCAAGACCGTAAACACCTCTATAATATATAGCTATGCATAAAAATACTTACACAGTATAAAAATGCATGCATATGAAGCTGCACCTAATAAACAGTATAGTGTTTTCTAGTAAAAAGCAGGGCCTTGGGCTTGACCAGTGTGAAAAAATATAGGATGTAACTTCCACCATATGATTTGCTCCATTCCAAAGTAAGCTGAATTTAACTTAAAATATGTCATTAACAGCAGCTTGCATTATCCACATTAAGCGAGGTAAAGGTCAGGCACTTCCACTGAGACTAGATAAACATACCAGAAGTATAACTGCTTGCATTTGAACTGAGATATTACAAGCACAGTTTACGTAAATATTTGTACTAGTGTACTTTTATGAACTGAGCCATCTTAACTCCTTCCACAAATAATCATAAAAACTCAGTAAACTCTAGGCTGTAGGCACTTATGCCATGCCTTTCACTGACAACAGTGCTCCTGTGTAGCATAATAGGCCTGATTACCACCAGAGCTGAAGAAAATGCTTCAGCCTCTTTGAGTCTCTTTACAGTCAAACTCTCCAAGATGTTTTCTGAACAAACTGCTGGTTTCTTTGTTCCCTTTTCCACACATTTAGTGGCTGTGGCTGATGCTATGTGTTCATGATCAAGAGCTCCCATAGCTCAGTCTTTGTGATCACAACATTTCTTCTAAATGATAATGAAACCTTGTAGGGCAATAGGGTATTAAAATAAAGACCGGATGAATATAAACATAATTGATAGATTTTGGCCTTTTAGTGTAAATTACCTGTTCTTCAAAGTAATTTGGTTGATTTAGTTGAGGTTTTTTTTTGGTTTTTGTTTTTCTTTTTTTTTTTTTTTTTTTTTTTTTTCTTCTTCTGAGGGAATGGCCTGAAGCTGTGTCAGGGGAGATTTAGGTTGGATATTAGGAAAAGGTTCTGCACCCACAGGGTGTTTGGGCACTGGAGCAGGCTCCCCATGGCAGTGGTCACAGCACCAAGCCTAAAGAGCTCAAGATTAATTTGGACAATGCTCTCAGGCACATGGTGTGACTCTTGGGGACGGTCCTGTGCAGGGCCAGGAGTTGGAGTCAATGATCCTTGTGGTCCCTTCCAGCTCTGCATGTTCTGTTGGTTCTGTGATTCTTTGTATTGTTGTTCAGCTTGTTTTCTACCTGTTAAATTTCTGATGGTGTCTAGAAGTGACTGCAGTGCTCTTGTCTACAGAAGTATCTTCTGTTGAAGGTACTTGTCACTCTTTCTACATCTCTGTGGTCAGAGGCTAATGGTCATAGAAGTGACAAACAATTCTCAATAAAACTGAAAAAGTGTCCGCTTATGCCCTGGAGCCAGAAGGGTCCAAGTTCCTGAAACAAAGATTCAGTTTCAAGGAGCCTTCCTTCAAGTAGTTTGGGTCTCAGAACAGGTATTTACAAGAATTGCCCTACAATCCAGTTGGGGATGGGAATCACAGCGCAAGGTGTATCTGCATCCTGCATATTTTCTGCCGTTGGAGATGCATAAGCAATAGATTCTCAACTGTTGTACAAATGCTTCAATAAAAACCCAGTAGTTCTCCAGTGCTGCCTCTAAAGGACGCTCAAGGAGAGAGCTGAGATATTGCTGGGGTGTTAACTTGAATGGCTTGAGTAAAGATAAGATAATATTTGCTAGGTAGGAAAAGTACTGTGCTGGTGCTAAATGATTAGTGTACAATTTTGCTTTACATAAAATGAATCCAGCAGTTTTTACTTCCTCAGATTACATGTAAAACTGTATTTTCCTGCTGTCAGATGGCAAATGACACTCCTGCTCTCGCTCCCAAGAAGTCTGACTGAATGGAGATATGCACTAGGTGAGTAACTTTCCTCTCCCAATGAACTGCACACCGAATTTCTCAAGTGTCTGAGAGCCATCCAGCCTGTATCTTGGAGACCTAAGGTAGGGGAAGCAGCGCATGCAGTTCACTACATGATCGTGATTGTGACCTCTCACTGCAAAACCACGAATGGATGGCATAAAACCACGTGGCAGAGAAACTTGGCAATACTGGCCTGTGCCCTCCCTGCTGACTTATGTCCCACTACAGATGCCATTTTGGACTGGCACAGAAATTTTGATTGCTGAGCTTTGTCCCTGGAGATAGATTCATCCTCAGCCTGAGAGTGCGTTTGAGCTGCCTGCAAATGGCACACACGCAAAAGGCACAGCCCAACAATCCTTACACTAACCTATGTCTGTGCTTATGAGACTTGTAACACAGAGTCCCCCTCAATGAAGGCAAATCAAACCAGTGCTGAGTGTGTTTGAACACCCTCCTTAGTCCCCAGCATATTCACTTTCCACTGCTCCAAAATGTAGCTGGCACAGAAACAGTTCTATGTCTTCCCCCCACCTCTTTTTTTTCCTGTTTTTATTCTTCTCTCCCTGTATTTCTATCATTGTGCTGATTGATCATCAATGACATACAGGTTTTGGCCTAAGCTTGATAAGCTGGATCCTGAGGATTTGTCTTGTTTGTTGAATATCTGTGACTCAGATTTTTTTGGGGGAAATCTATTGATAAATTAGGCACAACAAAGTATTACTGATCATGAGTAGTGTTATTTCAATGCAATGCTATTATGGAACATAATACTAAAAGCTTAATTTTCCCCTGTTGAATACTTGCAGACATAGTCAGGTGGTTGCTGGGAATTAAGGACCAAAGTAGTCAAATTGAAACTGAAACCCGCAAAAGCCGATTGGTCTTTTGGTTTTGTTAATTGTTTACAAAGACTGGGGTTGCTTGAAGTAACCAAAGTGCCAGTGTTTTCTACTGGAAGAATTGAAGTGGGCCAAGTGCCTTTCATAAGTATCTCCAGAGGATTTCTTTCAATCACAAATCAAACACAGCTAAAAGTAAGAAATGCTGCATGCCCATAAGATCCACCCACAATGGAGTTAACAATGAATTGATTTTATGCCAAACTGTGTTACGTCCCAAACCAGCAGCAGAATTCAAACCCACTGCATTGGGGAACAATGCAGCTGCCTGAATAGGATTCCTCCTCCCTCCATGGTTGCAGCATAGTGTATGTTTCGAAAGACAAGGGCTCTACTTTTGCCAAAGAAATTGTCATTTCTCTTCGCAAGTTTAAAGGCCAGAAAAATCAATTAAGACAGAAAAGCAAACAGGTCGTGGCAGCAGAATGGCCTTTCTAGAAGGCACTTGGCACAAATCAGAGCAGCAGAAATGCACTGGTGGCAGCTTTTAGGGTAGCCCTTGCCCCTGCCCCAGCCCCTCTCCTCCCTGTTCTGTTAAAAAGTGTCTTGTGAAACAACTGACTTTTTCATCCAGTGCATTGAAATCCAAACACCACTGCATGTTGGACAGGTATGTTGCTTCTAATCTTACAGATTTAAAAATGAAAATGTGAAAGCAGAGGATAATTGGTCAATTTGTAGCCAGGAGGTGGTACTTGTTTGAGATACATGCAGATTGTGCTTTTCTCTATCAGCGCAAAAATCCCAACAAATGATCTGAAGGAACAGCCGGCACTGGGGTGAGGATGTGTGTGTGTGTATGGTGTGCCTGGTAGGGTTTTTTTACTCGCTCTTGCAAAGCACAGGCCTTAATGAGTTCCAGGGGGACAGTGGCTTGTCAATCACAATATACTTTTCAAGTAATAGTCATCTCTGCCCCATCACAGAACCACAAGGCATGAAATAATTAGAAAGCCCAGAGTAACTGCTCTGTTTTACAAGAGCAAAATCCTTGTGTGGATCATTTACATAAACTTGTCACTTCCCATTACGGTTCTAATGCAAGCTGGGTAATAATCATGGGACCAGGAGAGGGGAGGTCAAGGTATGATGTTCCTTCCTCCATGTTTGAAGCACAAGGTACGCATGTGCCCAGCTTTCCATCCCCCACTGAATTAATGTAAAGTATCTTTTATTTTCCATTAAATAAGAACTATTCATGCTGCTATGGTAGCAGACCATGTGCAGCCTTCTCTTCTTAAGAGAGAAAAAAGGCTTTTGCGTCAAGCCATTGTTAGGGGAGAATTCACTTTGAGGAGCATTTCAAAGCTGATCCGATTGGGGAAGGAATAATGTTAAATATTTGGTATGAAATATTTATAAGATGCACACACGAACATCTGACAAAGTAGCCTGGAAAATACACATTCTCATCTTTGACAATTTTAGCTCATTCCCTCTGAGTGAGAGGGTGGAGAAAAGGTGTGTGCAGAGGGAGAATTGTGTGTGTGCATAAATGCATCTAAACACTCGCACACATACACACTCAGGGGCAGACACACTCGCATACGAACGCCTGAATAGGTTGATGGGATTTAAGGCAATCTGCATCTGAATACTGCTCTCCAAAGATGGTGGCAATAAGGGCTTGCTGAAGTCTGTTTTAATCACTGTAAAGGAGGAAGCTCCGCACTAATGCCTATCACGAGGGGCATCCGTAGAGTGATAGAGGTGATGGCTGCTGCTGTTGCTGCTGCTGTTTTCTAGCAACCATTTTGTTGGTGTTCTTCACAACTGTTGTCAGGCATATTTTTGTCACAAAACAAACAAGACTCTGCTTTTTGCACAGATTGACTTTCCCCACATGCATCCCCCCATGGCTGTTTCATTTCACTTTTATTTTGAAAAATGAGTATAATTAAAGATGTGCAAAGAGAAGATTTACTTATAGGCAATCAGAATTGTTGGGTTTTTTTTATAATTGCATCTCTTTCAGATAAAACAAGGCAAATTTTTTTTTTTTTCCAAGGGTCTGGAAAGGTTTCAGAAAAATGGGTTATCACCTCATTCTCAGTCCTTATGACAAGGGATAAAGAGAGAATGTAATGGCTCACTCCTTATGGCAGTCACAGTGAAATGCACAGGGATGGCATATATTAAACAACCAGGATAAAGGAAACCATGTGATCTGCTCTCCTTGTAAGGGGATCTAATAGCTCTCTTTTAGAAACCTTATTTCCTTTTCCTTTATTTATTTTTAGGTTGTCTCTTCTTTGCTTACCCCGCTTGTATCAGCCATAGGATGTTGTTCTCTGATGTAAATGCCTGCTTGGTTTAGGCTGTAAACAGGTTAGAGCAAGACCTTTGTGTCTGTAAATATCCTTTTTACACATCAGTGCTATACACATATTAATAGCAATGGTCTTGATGAACTAAAAGGCTGTATATTTCTCTTCCTACAGGCTTGGGGATTCGCTCTCCCTTTAAAAATTGCTAGATCAAATGCTCTGGGCAGGCTCCATGCATTGTACAACATGTTTTTATGTGAGCAGGCAGCTCAATAGCAAGGCAGCATCGTTTGCCCTCATCTGCCAGCTTTTGTCTTTGAGTGGAAGTGTGGGGCCTGGTGAGAGGTGGGATATGAACTGTGTCCAGACGCTGTTCCTTATCTCTGAGATCACCAAGAGGGAGGGCATTGTTGATGGATTTAAATCAGCTTTTTCTCCCCTTGTGCACAACAAAAGTCTAAATCCCTTTTCAGGCCAGATTGCTCCATTTCGCTGCATGGGCTAGGCAGATTGGAAACATGTTTGTCACTCAGCTTTTCTCCCAACCTAATCAGTAGACACTGGGGTGGTGGGATTTTGGTGCTCAGTGTATCACCCTTTAATCTATAGAGTTGGCCTTTAAAAGCTGCTGATGCTGTTGCTGCTATGTGTGAGCTGCTGCTGTCTTTCATTTCTGAAGACAGATATAAAAATAATGTTAACCACGAGCATAAGCAGAGGGTTTAGCAGGGATTTGAATCCAAAATGTGATACTTAACACTGACCAACTTGATTTGGTCTAGTAGAGCAGAACCCCTTATTCTGTTATAATAAAGTGTGTTGTATATGGAGATGATGGCAGTGGGATTTACTGCGTCTGTATTTTAGCTCTGCTGCTGAATGGGCCTAAATGGTGAATAACCACAGGCCACAGGAAGCTATGGTTGGAAAAAGGTGGCGTGGCAGATTTGTCTTTGGGTTTCAAAGGTCTCTCTGATAAACCCACAAGCTCACTGGTTTCTTTGCACTTCTGAGGTCCATGGCATGCCATCCCCATCTGTGCCTGGTACCACAGTCCTAGGGGGACAAACTGTTACAACGAGAAGGTATGAAGAAGCAGGCCAGCTCTTGTGAGTTTGCAGAGGTCAGAAGGATGCTAAGAGGTAGAGTTATGTGATAGGTGTGATGAAGGATGTTAAAAGCACTAAAAGAATGTGGGCTCTTCAGGGCAGAGGCTGCAGCTCTGTTTACACACAAACAAATCTGTATCTGCTTGCACACACACAGCTACTTGTTATGTTAAGCACAGCCTGAATCAGATATTGACTGAGGTCTCTAGACAAATATAAGGTAATTCCTTCCAGGAAAGATATAATTCATTGACTAGGTATGCAATAACTTTTCTAATTTTTTTCTTCCACTCAAATACTCTGCATGAGCTACCTGCATTCTCTTGAGCCACATTTGCACTGTTCTGTGGTATTGTAAGGTACAGGTAGCACGCAGAATTGCCCCATGTAATGCCTTGTTTGGCCACAGGAAGCCAGATACAGAAAGAACAAGGAACTGGGGATTTGTGAAGCAATGATGTTCAAACTTACCATTTTGCTGCGAGGACAGGCTGGCTGGGTTTTTTAAGAACCCATTTTGTTTGCTGATAGATGGGGAGGAAGGCTTGCTCCTGCCAGTCTGGCATCCCAGATTCCCAATAGCTTGCCCCTGGGGGTGTCAGGTCCCTGCCTGGAACTCCAACCAACCTGAAAGAATAGGCAAATTTTTCATTTCTTCTTTCTCTTTTCATAATTTAAAATACAAAAGCATTTTTGAATGGAAGTTCCATTTTCAGCAAGCTTGAGTTCTTTCTTTTTAGTGGTTGTGAACTATGCCAATTGTTTTAAGTGCTGAATAACTCACTTTAGTTTTGGCTACCCAAGGACAGCAAGAAAAATACCAGTCTTCTTTCTGAAACCCTCCTTTGTTTTTGGGAAAGAACACAAAATTTTCAAGACTTTCCAGATTCTCTTTACCCCTAGTAGAGGAGAAGAAATATAAAACAAGGCACAAAAAGGCAAATTTCCCCAGATGTTTCTACTGGTACTGATTGTCCCAGCCCTTGTTCCTTGCTGATTTAATAACTGGGAATGTTTAGCAATTTCCAGTATTCAAGGACAATATTTCTAATGAGATGGAACGTCTAACGTCAATATCTACAGTACGAGCCTGTGGCCTCTTTGTGAGTTAGTAATGATCTTTCTGAAGATGCCATTCCAGTGGGTAATTCTAGAACTGGGAGCTGAGGAACTTGATCTTACAGGCCTTTTCCAGCCTAGAAGATTCTATGATTTCCATGTCTTGCTGGATGGGCCAGTAACAGAGAATAATTGAAGTAGACCCTAGGTAGGATCTCTGAATAGGTGAGAGGCCATGATGGAAGTGCTAACAATGAGAGAAAAAAATGTGAAGGGGTGTAACCCACGTGTCTTGAAAAATATAAACTTTCCTGCTGGTCATAGTATAGTTAATGGTCCAGTTGGCTGACAGGAGAGCTTTATAACCCATTTGCCTGGTGAAACAAGTGTAAGCAGTCCATACAAGGACAGGATGGAAATGAGAGTCTGATTCCAGCAATGGGAACCAGGGAAGGCAGGTGCTCTCCTAGCTGATCTCTCTTTTAAAGCAACATGTAGATACGTATTTATATATATTTATAGCCAATTAATTAAACAAAATTCCTTGCAAGCTGAGACTGCACAAGACTCAATCAAGAACTGCCTTTTTTTTTTTTTTTTCAATTCCCATGTTCAAACAGAAGTCCCTAAGAAAGGAGGGCTAGATAATCCATGCAGAAAAGTGTTAGCTTTTCAAACAGGTTGTTTACAGAAGGTTTTAGTTAAATCATCTCATCGATTAACAAAAATTTGGTCTCTGCCTATGTGAGTGATGGCTATTTCCAGTTGGGTTGGCAATTAAATGGGGAAAAATTAGAGAAGAAATTCAGCTTAGCTTAACTGAAAATTTTAACAAAAGTTTTACATCTGCAGGATAATCTTTTTTTTTCAACTAGGATGTAAATGGATTTTTCTTATTCAAGATAAAATAGTGTCAAATGTAACATTTTGTTTAATGGCCTCTTTAAGGAGAGGAAATGACAAAGTAAATGCAATCCATTTCATCCAAGATTTTGGTGATTAAGACCCTTAATTTGTGTGTGGGAGGCCTGGATTACATTTTTTTCCTCACCTTGAGGACATTTGAATTGATATCACTCAGATATAAGGGCATTATTTAAGTGGAGGAGAGAGAACTTCTTAACTCCTCTTAGTGCTGTGATTTTATTGGGAAAATACTTGAAATATTTTGGAGGCCACTGAGAGAATAATTGTGGGGCTTAGTGCACTCACCTGGGAGGAATAAGATCTGTGCTTCTGGCTGCATTACACCGACTACTTAATTTAAGTGTGTAAATGTCTCCTGGAGCAGGGACTGCAAACCTTTTCTTTTTTTTCACCATGACTCATCTAGCTTTTTAGTGATGAAGTTGTTTTGCTCACTGGGCCCTGAACAGAGTTTTATTCTATGTTAAATATGCAGATTGAGTAGGAGAGACTGTGGCTGTGTGAGCCCAGACGGGCAGCCAGGCAGGTGGGTTAATACCTGCAGACTCTGGCTCAAACACTGTCCAGACAAAGCAGAGATGGTACCCAGGTCAGCCTAGTGCCTGAGTGACAGCACTGCAGCTACCCTGGAAGACTTATAAATGTAGCAACAACTTTTTCTTTCTCTTTTTAATTTTCACCAGACAAAGCTAAAAAATATTGGCCTGATGTTAAAAATAGCTGTGGGAAGACAAGAAACCACAGTTAGCTGAAAAAACCCTTTGCTTGGTTCTTTTTTTGATGTCCTAGTCACAACTGCAACTTGAAAAAGGTAACTAATAGTTACCTTGATTTCTTAGTTGTTTGCTTAAGAAAGGAAAACTGAACTTCAGTATGGTCCTAGCCTTCTTGTCAGATCAGAAAGTGTATGAAAAACATTGGGACTATAAAATGAATAGAGAAGACAAAAGGTAAATGAGCTTTCTACTTGCAGGAGGACATTTGTATTTATTTCCCTTGTTTCTTGCGTTTGGGGCTGAATCTTGGGGCACAGCTAGAAGAGTCAGTGCAAGTAGCATGATATTAGCGATGGAAGCATTTTTAATCAGAGATGTATCTCAGAGATAGTACCAATAGATTGTTAAAGTTTCCTTTCCCTTGAAGTCTGAAGGGAAGGAGGGACAAAACACCTGAATAGTGGCAAGAGCAATCCTGTGTGGTCAGAGGGATTATCTAGATGAAAAGGACTTTCTCACAACTGTGGACTGTTTTATTCCTTTTCTTGCCTTCTTATTCTTCCTGAATGAAAAACACTGAGATCGATTTTATCATTTTCCCCCTGCTTTTGCACTGTAAGACTTTCTTCTGCTCTCATGTTAGTGCTTACCCTGCTTTCTTCCGAAGCACAGGTCCCTTCCAGAGTGACTGCTATCAAAAGATTCCCTAGCTGAGAAGTATGCCAAAATAAACTGCTTGAGGTCCCACCTCCCAAGACTTTCAGGAATTCTAGCAGAGACTGATGAGTTAGATTTGGCACCAATTTCGTATTTTAAATATATTATTTTTCCCCTCTAGGTCATGGATATTTAGACAGATGTGTTCAGAGATTTGCAAAAAATAAGGGAATGACAAGGTTAGCTTTGTGTTGTATAAGTGACCAAAAACGCCAGTCACTGCTGCAGCAAGTGAGGAAGCCATCGGGGGCCAGCTGTTCTAGGCTGTGGTTGGAGTTTTTCTTCTTTCTGGTAGTAACAGTCTCTGTTCAACAGAGGTGTTAAGACCCTTATGGCCTGAATTCTTGCCAGTGTCATTCCTTTACAACAACTCATTTTACCTTTGTATTGCCTGAGTTGCTAAAGTGTTTGCTTAGGCCTCATGAGAGACTGAACCAGGCATCTGACACCACCTGTGAAAATCCCACTTGTAATGCCTTCACCTCTGCACTTCTGCTGGAAGCAAAGCCTTTTTCCTAAGCAGAGGTGTGATTCTCACTGCTGTGGCTCCAGAGAAGGAAAGCCTTTTAATCGAAGTGTTATACCTGAATGACTGTTATCCCCGCAGGAAAAAGAAATAAAACCCCTCTCATGGGACCAACAAATAACTCATGAGTCTTTCTACAGAGGAGCAGCAAGAAAAGCATGTCACCTTGTCTTGTTTGGCTTGGCAGAGCCACAGTGCTTGTGAGAGGTGAAGCTGCTACGACTTGCCTCCCCTGCTCCCAGAGCCACGCAGCCTCTCCTGCCAAAAGCGCTCTTCCGTCGCAGCAGTGCGGCAGGTGAGCGTCTGCCAAATGACAAAACACAAACCTCCTAACGAGCAGCTGAAGGTAGGGTGGGGATTCCAGATAGAGACAAATCTATGTCCCTCAGGAGATCTGGTGCAAACCGATCAGTATAAGAAGTATTTCACCACTAATTAAGTTTTGATCCTTTGGCTTCACTTAAAACAGTTTGAGAGTATATCAAGTTGGAGAGCAGGTGCTGACTGGCTTGAAAGCACTGGTCCATCAAATCAGGTAAGGGTTTTATATTCAGAAACTCCCTAGAAGGGAGACTGTAACTTGCTAAGTGATAGATATACCCAGACCCTTTCAAGTATAATGCATTATTGACAGAGTTATAATGCTTGTGACTTTTATTTCCCCAAATGCTTGCAAAATTCCCCTCTGCTCTGAAAGAGCCTCCTCTGCCTCATGTTCTGTCCTCTTCACTTGTGTGTATGGAATGAATGCCGAGGGAGATATATAGCCAGGTGCAGCTTGGAAATCCCAGGAGCAGTTGCTTCTGGTCTTTTTGCCTTGATTTGGAATCCAAATTCAAACAGGAAAGTCTGATTTAGAGGACATGCCACCTCTGTTCCATTGTCTTCAAAATTTCCAAAGATTAAGAGCAGAAGAAAGTTGGATGCATAGTGTCCCTTCTCCCCAGTTGCCAGAATATTTAGAGAAATGGTCACCTTTTATTAGTAGCTCTTAGGTGTTCTTGACTGACCAGAACAAAGGAAGGCCCAGCAAATGTGCAACATAAAAATAATTAGCTGCATATGGAGGGAGGAACTGAGATAGAGGTCATTAAAAACTTGAGTTATGTTTTTCTGTATCTGAAAAACTTCTTAATGATCTCTGTGCTACAGAGAACAACAAAGCAGATTAGAATAAATAAAAGCAGTACCATGCCTCCCTACTGATACAGCTGCCTGAGGACTGAATACAGAATGGTACATACTTACAGCAGGTTGCAGTATGACCAGCTCCAATTGTTCCAAATTGTAAGCTGCCTTAGAATCACAGTCGAAAATTACCTATTTTTTTTTGTAGTTTTCTCTCTGAAATTTGGGTCTCTAATGCTCACTTCGTAAAAAAAGAAAAATTTTCCAGTGTCATAGTACTTCATTTCTGAGGCCAAAAGGATTCTTCACCAACCTCATCAGTTGAATGAAAGGGAAATTTAAGAGAGAGAGAGACGTATTTACAGTTACAGAAGTCATTCTTTTACTATTCCCCATTGCATGGTTAGTAAATTGGAAGTAAGTGCTTATTAGAATTTCTGGTGTGCCTTCAAATATATGCTGTTCACACTGAGAATCAGAACCTGCTAGTGTACTGGCGATCAATACCGGTAAATGGATTTCCTTCATCGTAGTAAGGTTTTGAGTAGGGTCTTCCCCCAAGTGTTGTGGTAGAGGTGCAATTATCAGCTTGTTTCCAGTCCTCTGGAATTTGCAGACAGCTGACAGCAGGAAACTTCTTGGAAAAGGCAAAAGCAGCAGCACAGGGATCTTTTCCTACCCAATAACTTTCCTTGTCCTGAGAAATCTTTGCATGGCTTTCTCTCTCACTGTTGAGTAGTGCCCTTCAGTGGCTTGAGGTATGTGGTGCTTTCAACACTTGAAGAGGTTTTTCACACTACAGTCCCTGAACAGTTAACACAAGGCTAGTGGGACAGCTGTTGTCTAAATCAATAGCATTTTTTGGATGTAATTGGAGGCAAAATTTCACCCTGCAACAGATAAATTAAGTCGGGTGAGCCTTGTACTGAGCAGCAGATCCATGTTCTTCAGGCTCCACTAGTAAAGTGTCAGTCATGAAAATCACTTATGCTGATTTTGTAATGAGAACTCTTTGTGTCTGTGCTTCAATCATAGTCCTTTCCTACAGTCTTCCTAACCAAACAGAAATAGTGGAAGGATTTTTTTTTTTCTATCTACAGATCTGTTGTAAACCATCTGTTAGTAAGTTATGACAGCTACACCCACTGAGTATTTCACTGAGTCTAAATATCATAAGTGAAGGAAGTTGCTCAGTGTGTTGCATGGATAAGAAGTGGCTGAAGTGTGGCGTGACAGAAATTACAACACACGGGTTGCAGAGCAGCCCTGTGTATATCACAAGAAACATGCATTGGTGCATGTCCATTGTTATATAGTACCTCTGACATAAAAGTGTGAAGATTTTCTGAAGAAATTGGGCCTAAATAGTTTGCAAGGTGAAGGATCTATGGGAAGAGTCCTAAGAACCTCTTTCATCTGAACCACAACACTACAGGTCCAACATGGTTGAGCGAATTTGCATTTTCCTTTCATCAGGGGGAGTGAAAGAGGTTTAATAAATTAAGCAGAACATCCAACAGCACTAGGCCATGAGCTCTAGTGGTTATACCTTTCATTTCCTTTTAATTTGGAACAATGGGTGATTGTTAATGGTGTGAGCCCAGAAGCAGAGGTTGGGAAGGAAATAAGAGCATAAGATTGTGGCTCTCCAGTTAAAATCCATTTGTGATGGCAGTTCTCCATCCTGCTGTGGTCCTTTTGTGAGGGTGAAGCAGTGAGGATGAAGGCTGCTTAACATTAGTTTCCCTGGGCTTGGTATTGGGATGTGGTGATTTGAACACGAGGCTGTAGTCAGGTAATGTGCCCCTTCCAACCCATTCCCTTTGAGGTAGCACCCAACTACTTCTAGCCACAGAGCACCATTTCTTCCTTTCTCAAAGCCCTTTTAGCCAGGTGAAGCTGGCACAAGAGGTCATGGAGCAAGAGAGAGGCTGGGTGTCAGCTTCTAGAGACACAAAATGCATGTGGATTAGGAAACCTCAGTCTTGTACACAACAACTGAAATATGTAAAGTGATTTGGGCAAGCCCCATGAAGGCATCTTCTGAGCATGGTCTGCCAGTCTACCGTCCTTTTTTGGCATTGCCACCACACAACCAGTAATCTGTTGCCTTTCACTTTCTGGTTGCTGGCAACCCTCTCAGATCTACTTTAAGTTAGCGAGTCTGTTCTAATGTGAAAAGGGTGAGAAAAAGGCCCCAGGTTTGCTTAGTTTTTTCCTCTTCATTCACACATTTGGTAAAGCTTGGTTGAAATGGCCGATTAGTGTCACTGGCTTTCTGAAGTTATTAGCACATGGGTCTGAGTTTTGGCATGTCTAAAACTGACCCATCGATTCCAAACTGTAGCCACACTGAGTGGCTCAGCCAACGCTGTGTCAGATACTGGCAACAGAAATAAGGTATAAGTTATGCTCACACATCCCTGTACTGAAAGACCATCTCAGCTGAATTCACTGAATTGTCTTCTACACTAGGTTTTCCTGCACGAGGCCAAAAAAATTCATGCACTCAACTTAGTGTTAGGGGCCACTGAGTCTTTCCCAGCTAATATTGCCCGAGTCTTTCAATGCTGATCAGGGTGTGGATAATTTCCTATGGAAGAATTGCGAGATGCTCTTCACCTAGAAATAGTTTTTGAAGTGTTTCTTTTTATTCCACACAAGTAAAATAATGTTTGAAGCTGGTGTGCTGGAGGAAGCAAGCTAAAATAATCTCAGTTCTTCCTGGCTTTAAATGCAGCCCTTTCCTTGAAAGGGCAGGAAACCCCACACATTGATGTACTGCTATCAGTTCTTGGAGAAGCCTGAGTAGCCTGAAAAAAATTTTGATGTAATCAGCACTCTCCTCGCCGCTGCCTTCCGGCCTCTCTGGGATGGATATACAGCACCTCCAAGATATGGCAAATGTCAAGTTGCTTGCGAGGCCACGTCCCCACGTTCGAGCTTGGAGCTACCAGCTGGCAGTGGCAGCAGCCCTGTGCAGTCCGGGTGGTTGCAGCAAACAGCTTTGAAGTTCTGCCCTTCAGCTATCTCCTGTTGCACGCAGCTTGTGATACATGAGTCTGTGTCCTGCAGCTGTCTCCGTTTAAGTCAGCAGGCGTTTGAAGCAATGCTGGCCACCCCAGGGAAAGGGGCAAGAGTTGAACAAAGTGTTCATCTTCAATTAAACCATTGGAATGCCAGCACAGAGTCTAATTCCCTGTCACTTTCTCCTCTAAAACCAGTGTCGTGTCTGAGCTTTTTAACAGGAAAGAGCAGAGGCAGCTGTCAAGGTCTGCTAGTCAGTTCAGGTTTGAACCAAAAGGAAAAATCAATAATGGTATCAAATGATTTGTAAGGGGGATAAGCTGAGTTTTAGGCAGTGATTTCAGCAAGCTACAGCTCCCCTTTAGACTACTGTCTTCAGTTTGAAACTTTGCTGCTGAATAGGTTAGAGGAAACAAACAGGGTAATATCCAGGAAACAGAAGGGGTTAAAAATGTTTCCTTGAAGTGAGCCAAATCCAGCTCTGGTGTAAGTGCAATTCCTTCTAAAGTCTGTTCTGAAGCTGCTGCTGAAGATGGATTGAAACCAGCAGTCCACATCTCTGCCTTGAATTGAGCTCTCTGGTTGTCCTCACCAGGAAGGACTTAATTATGGAAAAGATAAGCTAGAGGAAAGTATGACCCACCTGGCTGTTGTACCCATTTAGTCCTGGGCTGAACTTGCTCAATTATCTCTTTTTTTTGTCTTTCTTGCATATCAAGTATGGCTGCCTGTCTGGAGCCACAACAAAAGCAGTAACAACAGACTTTGACACCTGTGTTTCCTCCAGCTGTGAGTCTCATCTTTGTTTCTACAAACAACTTTATCCGCTTGAGAATGTGGGACCAGTTCTCAGAATTACAAACGCTGCTCTGCAACAAATGGTCTCCTAGTTTGCTATATCTGTTCAAACGTGTGCTTTTTGGTCTAACTTCACCGTTTCTATGAACTTTACATGCTGCAGGGTATGCTCCCAACTTATGGAGTGAGTTTGATACAAATTGCATAACAAAACAATTTACAGCGCAGGCTCTTATGTTTGAATCCATGGTTATGTTCTTAAGGGTCTGACTTTTTCCTCTCCCTTACCAGCTGTCCTCTGTTAGTGACTAGTGCTGATAACAGCCCTGCTGAGAAAGCAAATGGTAGAAAGTAAATTGCTTCTTTAAAAAAAAGGTGGTGGGGGGAATGCAGGAGTAAAGTGGAAAAGAGGGTCAGAAAAAGCTATTCTCGGATACAAACTACTGTTTTGCCTGGATAACTAGACTGGTAATCTTTGATAAGGCAGAAAGTTTTGTTGTCATTCACAGTAGAAGAGTAGCAAAGGAATTTATGGTATGAAAGTTGTCTGTCTTCTAGTGCATCTGTATGCACCATGTGCTGGGCCACTTGGCAGGCCAGGAGATTATGTAAAAAAAAAAAAAAGCAGCTTGGGAAGTCTGCTGTCTTTGTTTAATATATCAGAAATGCTCTTCTTCCATAACCAGAGCAGCAGTGTGGTATCAGAATTTTCAATACAGGGTAGGGAACACATGCAGGAGGAATGAAAGCTGTCCTGCTCCCATTTAATGAACATTCAAAAGGATGCTGAGGATAGAATCAGAATGATATGGTGGGCAGTAACATAAGAGCAATTTCTGTAATTTCTTATTCTGTGAAAAGTATTTTTTGTTTACAAGAAAAGGAGACAATCCAAATAAAATTGCATTGTTGTATTTGCCCATTGTGTTGCTGTAGGAAAAAATAGTGACGATATAAGAAAAGTCACTGCATTGCTCCAGAAGGTGTAGTCACGAAGCCAGGAATGTGGTATGTAGTTGAAACCTTTTGGAAAGCCTTGAAAATCTAACCCTTAATTTCCAACACTGAATGAAATTTAGGTCATTCTGATCCACCTGCTTCCCCTCAATGGGTCTGAGAGAGGAATTCTGTCTGGGTAGACACATCTCCCAACCTAGATAATTAATTACATTCATTTATTTTAATTTAATTAAACCAGGAATAATTTTACATCACAAATTAGTTGTCACTATTTTACTTTTTTTGTAGTGTTTGTATTTAAGTCAGCTGGAAAGATCAAATAGACTTGTTCATTTCCCTCCTCGCTTGTAGTTGTTTTTCAGTCTGCTTCCTGTTCAAGTTTTTATGCACGTTACAGTTTGCTTTTTATTTAAACTCTACTGTATGTTTTCAACAATATTACTTAAACCGTGTCTAATCCTGCAAGCTTCTTTCATGCCATTTGTGGTCTGCTGGACTTTCCAGTCTCTTTCATAATTATTTGGAACCTTAAGCATGAATTTGTAACTTCAGATGTGCAAAAGAGCTTACTATACTGGTTAGGACTTTTTCATTTGAGTTACGTCTGATCTGTAGGACACCATTTTATAGCCCAAATACCCAATTTATAAATATGAGCAGATAGCAGGTGATCAAATTTGGACAATTGCTATATCACTGTTTGAGAATTAATGGGCAGCCTGGGACTCCGATCAGCCAGTCTTTAAAGTGCTTTGTTCTAGCAAATAATGAAGGAGGATCCTGATAATTTCTCAGTCTATTCTAGGTCACCGCTTTCCATATTTTGACAAGAAAGAATCCAAACCTTGAAAATATACTTAGTTTAACCTGGCATATTTGTGCACATATAAAAATCTCATCCCCAACCTGTGTGCATCTTCTAGTCCCTTTATATTATTTTTCTATATAAGGTGCAGAACACATACCAAGCTCAAAAATGTATTTGCAGAAACCTCATGGTCTTTATGTGACACTGTTTTAGATGGTTTTTCCTACAACAAACAGAACTAACTTGTCAAAAAATATTAAGAGAATATTTTCCACAGTGGGTACCTCAGGTAAGCTTGTATTTCAAAAAAAAAAAAAAGAAAAAAGATTGGTTTTTATTTTGACAAACATAGTAAAATTATCTCATTACACTCAGAAAGCCTCCACAATTTCACATAGTCTGTCTTCATATAGAAACTTATGTAACATGATCAGGAAAATACTGAGTCCATTTTTTTAAGTCCATGAGCTTTCTTCTCATTTTAATGTTGTAGGACTTTCTTGTAAGGATGGAATACATGTAAAATATTATGTTACAAAAAAAAGGGGATTTTCTGCTTGAACTGTTTTCTGTCAGGACTAGTTCAGATAGGTTGGGCAATGAAACAATTGTAAATTACTATTTTTGCCTGTGTTTCTGACTTCTCAGCTGGTTCTGCCCATCTCTAATGGGCAACAGTATTGACGACTGTGCACTTGCCTCTGGGTCTGTCATGAGGCTTGGCTGGAGCTGGACCTTCTGAGAATTGGCACAGCATATTTTCACACGCTGCAAAAATAATTTCTTGTGCTAATCCCTTGTGGCATTTACATATTACACAAGACCCTCTTTATAGAAGAAAAAACCAACATTTTCCCATGACCATAGTTAATGTACTGTAAATCTGTGTACTGTTGGATCTGTGAGCCACATCTCAGGATACTTTTCCCTCCAGAAAAGGACTTGGAGTAGCAGTTTGCTCTCGATCACAGAGGAAAGTTCTGGTGTGGTTAAAATATTAGTTCTAGGCTCTAGAGGTCTGACTTAGAATTTCTGGTCATCTACTGATTGCCTTGTAAGCAGATGTTAGGGCGCTGCATGAACAGAAACACAATACAGGTTATCAGTGAAAGACAGAAAATTCAAGAGTTTAAGAACATCTGTTCTCTGTCTGAGTTCATCGAGCCCTCTATCCAGGGGGTTACAAGAAGGTGCACAGAGAGGAATAAAAGTAAGGAAAGAAATATACTTCCTCCAAGTACAAGTACACTCCCAAATCCCAACATTTCATAAACCTAATGTGTGGTTTTTTACTGTTTGATAGCCCTAAAATATCGGTTTCTTCAAGTTTCTGGTACAGGTTCCCTGTCAGGCTGTGCAAACTCTTCCCATCCACAATATCCTTTTGCAAGGAGTTCTGTAACAGACAGAACTGCCACCTTTTATTTTTCCCAAGCCTTGTTATTGCACATTTCATCTTGTCTCCCTTATTTTTTGAGCTGGAAGACACAGCATACAGTCAATTTTTATCCATTTTTTTCGAAGACACTCTTTAATTTGTTCACCTCTGTTGTGCATTACCTGTCCAGGTTGTCTCTTCTCCAGGTTGACAATTCTCAGCCTGCTCAGCTGTCCTGTGAATTGCATACAATGATGGCTTGTAAAGCTTTTACTCTAGTGGGAATCCAGGAGAGGATCTGGCAGTGAAATAATTTCTCTCTGTGTGTGTATATATATATATATATATACACACATATATGTACGTACATATACACACACATATACGTGTATATAAAATACAATGATGGTTTGAAAACGGTACTATGCAGCACAAGACCAGATTTAGATATTTATTCCAAAGCTCATATGAACAAGATAAAACCATATAATCATATTCTTTTGAAAACAGGAGGAAAAGTGACCATTACCTTGTAAATGATCTTGTAGCTTCCTCCTGCAGGCCCCCTCTCTTACCTGAAAAGCTTAAATGCCCATTTATGTAAAAGCTGAAGAGCTGGCAAAATGCCCACTGAGAGCAAATGTTGTAACCGGGCAAATGCCCAAAATCTCTGTTATGCATTTATTTGAACTTGTCTCTCCACACAGTTGATTTTGTTCAATCTTGTTGAAGAGCACAAAGACTGAACCTCACTGCTGCTCAGTGACTTCTCACCACTCGACTCACAAGTGAAATCACAGGTCAGGTGGGATGTCAAGACCTTCTGACTTTGTGTGCTCAGGCTGAGTACATCATGTACATCTCTGTGGCTTTGGGGACAGCTGGGGAAATGCCCACTGAAGGCTTTGAAAAACGTGGTAAACTTGTGATGCTTGATTTGGTGCTAGTACCTGCCATGCTCATGCTCTGTGTCAAAGGCAAGCAAATTCAGAAACATGTTACAGAGGCTCTGAAGATCCAGTTTCCTCCCCAGTGACCCCAAGGTAAACATCCCTCTGATTCCTCACTTGGGCTTATCATTTTTACCCTTTGCCTGAGCTGTGAAACCTATTGTTTTTGCACTGAGGGGATAGCACAACCCAGGGCAGGTAAAGTGTGAGAAAACCTTCAATTTATGCATGATATACATAATGACATAATTGTGTTCTTTGCTGGGAACTACAAAAAAATCCCAATTTCTACTTGTTTGGTTGGCTTTTGTGGGGTTTTTGGTTTGTTTGGCTTTTTTTACCATTCCTGACTGTTGAACTGATGATGCTTAGGAAAGGCAGCTCAATAGTATTTGCAACCCAAGTGAAAAAAGCTAGACCCAGCATGGGCAGTAGGATAGAGCATAACCCATTGCAACCTAATGGAGCAAATTAATGCCTGTTTTTTAACAAATAAATTGGGTTTTGACAGATAACTTTGCTTAGATCTTTATTGAATTAATGTAATCTAATAAAGGTATTTTTGTTGGTGGATTTGGCTAGGAAGGGGTTGTATGCATGGGAAGAACCCTTAAAAGAAGGAGCAAAAGGTGAAGCAGATGAAATGGGGCTGATGTAGACTAATGGAAAGAGTGAAGCTCATATAAGGACTAGGTTAAGTCCCTGGCTGGCCGCTAGAGAGAAAGTCCTGGCACAGCCTGAGAAAATCTTCTACCTCAGCTCCTTGTGCTATTGCTCCTATAGGAGGAAGGAGTTTCTTTTTTTGTGCTTGTTTCCCCAGTCTCTGTTCAGGATCACTTGGATGGATTTGAAAAATGGAACACAACTGCTCATTTCAGGACTAGGGTATAGCAGGGAGCAGAGGTGCTTGAGTAGAGTCTAGTTTTGCCTGCCTTCCATGTGTGTTTATGCAGCCATCTCTGCCTTGCTTGGTTCTGAAGCTGGATTTTTCTGAGATTGCAAAAGGCATCCCCCCTCCATTACACGAGCCTCACTTATTTAGAAACTATGTGTAAGGTTCTGCTCTGCTAAAACAGGGCAGAAATAATGAGAAAAGTATTTGTGTTTTTAAACTGCACCTGTTCCAGGAGTTCTCTTTTTTTAAAAAAAAGTTCTTCTTTCTCAGAACCAAATTACAAATACCTTAGTCTTTTGCTGATTGAGGAGTGCAGCCATGCTGAAATCCTCTCATCCTCTCCTCCTTCTACCTTTGCAGGGACAGAATGAATAATGCTGTGTCTTTTGTCCACAAGGTGATAGATGCAGAAACTATTTAGGTGCTTAAATATTGTGGTAACAGGGTACCAGATGAGCACAGAAGCTAGTGAGATTATTTTTCTCCTTTTCTTCTTAAGCTCTCATTTTTTTTGTTCCTACTCCTGCACCATGATTTGCATGCCTATAGGCTGCCTAAATCCAATGGGGTGGTCAGTGAAAATGAGGCCCTATCATATCAGATGGATGCTTCTCCCTCTACTTTGGTGACATGTTTGATCTTAGCTCAGACCAACTTTCCTGTCCATTAAAGAACTTTGCTTGAGCTACAGACAAGGAACAATCATATAGTCCACTCTCATGGCTCTGATGGAAAGGCTCTAAATCTCCAGCAGAGGATCACCAACAAACTAAAGAAGGGCTACTTAATGATGCATGAGTTTGTCTGGGTCCTCAGTCACTGCTAAAATGCTCTTGAATCATCTGTGCACAAGTGCTCAGAGTTACTGTGGAAGTGGCACAGGTTTTCACAGAAATGCTCCTGTGCTCCCTGCTCATGGCAATTGTCTTTCTAGAAGCCTTGAGCAGAAAAGCATCAAGACAGTGAGATGCTGACTTTGACTGATCCTTCTGAGCTGTTTTTGATCAAACACAGCCTTAAGCCCATGACTAGGAGTCTTTTTTTTTTTTTTTTTTTTTTTTAAAAAGGCAACAAAATGACAAACCAGAGATCTCTTTTAGAAGTAAAGATCTGTCTTCTAGTAAACAAATACAGTCTGGCAATTTTACCTTCCCCTGCAATGGAACGGTTTCAGCTAAGGAACACAACCTTTCACAATACTCAAATAAAGTGTGTAAAAATACAAGCCTATGTGGTTCCTATCTCCTCCTGCTTCACTTTAACAATAACCCTCCATGTGACTCCCTTCGTTGGCAAGCTGCTTACAAGAAGGCTGCCATTTCTGTTGTTGACATATCTCTTACCTTTTACTCCTCCAGACTGCGTAGCATATTTAATTAGATTTTTCAGCTTTGGTATGAAGTTTAGGAAAAGACAAAGATAATGTTCATGGGGAGAAAAACCAATTCTTTTAAAGTCAGCTTCATTAACTATCAGGCTATACAGTGAGGGTCACTTTGCCTAGACTGAAATAACTGGATCTCCCTAATTGCATTTTACTTGAATTATTTCTTTATTTCAAACATGTTATGCTTGTTAGTGATTTAATATGACTGCAAGCACAAATTAATTATACCTGGTAGCTAATTGTAGGAAAGCTATGGTGATCAATGTTTAAGCTTTTTTTTTAATGTCTACCTTTAGTATACATACTTGGATCAGCTCCCTCCCAATCATGAATAAATATTTGCTGCTTATATGTTCCCATGCAAATTGGATTAATTTTAGCATATTCATGGCAGAAGGACATCACTCATGCTAGCCTACCCTCAATATTAAGCTAGCTGAACAAGCAAAGGTTGGGGGCTTTTTTCCCTGCTTAAGTAGTGAATGAATGAGACAGACAGAAAATTCAGCACAAGTTTGCTTATCCCAAATGGTTTGGGGGCATCCAGGGTGTTTTGAGAGATGGAGGTAAAGTCAATCAAAGAATTGACAGAGAAAAGCGACTCATCCTGGGGCCCTAACCTTGAAGAATTTCAGTTAAGCACTGCTCAGCTAAATAAAATGGTAATTGGATAAAGAGAGTGGTGGATGTTTGGGTCAGGATATGGACAGAACTCTGCACATGCCTGTAAGGTTTTCTCTGTACATTTACAGCATCTCATGCAGCCTTTGTTTCTTCTCTGACACCACTCACCTGCCTTGCATTCTGTGGTGTAAATGCACCACAACTTTGGCATCAAAGACTCTCCTTTCCCCCCATTTAATTATGTGCCATTTTGGATATACTTTCTTCCATGGGGCTGTAAGGACAAAGGAGCTCTACCTTTTCTGAGCCATGCTCAGCCCCTGCACACTGACTTTGGGAATGTTGGGAGCTGATCTGCGTGATGCTGACTCTCTTCTTGTAAGCAAGTGGTAACTTTTTCCCAGAGCTACGTCCTGATGGTACCCTCTAAGTTATGTATTTTTCAGGGGTTTGCTTCTCTTTTTCCAGTTCTCCTAAAAACATGGGTGGGTCATCCCTTACTGGAAAATGCACAGTTGAGAAATCCTCATCTCTGCATTTGTCAGCTGAACTGAATTGTGGAACAAGCCTTGAAGTGGAAAGCCTTTTTAGTCAGAGATGTGACTTTTGGCTTTGTTTTTTTTTTTTGGCAGATTGATTGATTGTAGTAATGCTGTTCCTTCTGAGACAGCAAGCTGCTGAGGACTTGGACAGTGATCTTGTGCCATGATACAGTATCAGGAACAATCTGGAGAAAAGGCACAGGGGTCAGGCAATGTTGTATCATGAAAGTCAGTAGCCAGCTCTAAAGGCTCTGTACTGTGGAGACTCTTATTATTCACTTATCATTGACTGAGAAAGGCACCATCATGCAACAATATTTCGGGTGTTCAGTGCTTAGATGAGGTGGTGTGCACAGGAATTTTAGGGTCCCAGCTCTGGGCCAACAGGATTCAAAAACCTCAGCCAGGATTCTGAAAATACCTGAGAAAATATTGGGATTTTGGTATCATCACTCAGACTTCCCCTTTCAATGGTTACGGTAGCTTGATACAAACTGTATTTACTTGGTTCCTGATGTCTTAGAGGATACAAGGCCTCTAGGCCCACGGAAGAAAGGACAAGAACAAATTCAGATTTTGATTTTGAGTCCCTTGATCTTTGACACCAAAACAAAAGGATCAGTGCTTCTCCTGCTCCTGTGGTGAGTGCTGCCAGCGTGTTGCTTCCTATCCTACAGGACAGGAAGCTACAGAGCTGAATGATGTTTCAATGCTGAGCTGATGGTAAGCTCAGCAGTGAAATGGTCACCATATCTTAACTTCCAGTCCTCCTCAGAACAGCAAATCTGACATCTCTACATGAGCACATGGACGTGCTGGATGATCCATGATTTTGCAGCTCCTCCGGTGTATCCTGTGCATGCCTGCCTCCTGGGATGTCTGTGACTCTGAACTCCTGGGATGCAGCAAAGGCTTGTGTGATATGGAGTCAGTTTTTGCATGGTTGGTGGCCATTTGTCTGAGATTTCCAGATGTTACACCTGTTAATTGTCTGGAAATCTGGTGAAATACTGCCCAAAGCAGTTGAATTGGCCAGCTTGAAATGTCTTTTACATGTCTAATTAATTTAGTGTGCATGTAAAAACCAGGGGGAAAAGTGTGAGCTGTTAATAAAAAGGCTATAAATTAGAACTCCAGACCTTCATTTTCACATTTCTTGTATCAGTGCTACTGTTCTGCCAATGTGCAATAATGAATATTCAGCAAGTGTACTTGTCTTTACATGACATCTTCTGCAACATTTTAATTTTTTTTGTGTATGTTAAAAGTCAGTTGCTGACTCTGTTTCCTTTCTGCCCCACACTAGATTAGATAGTTAGTGATGACCCAAAGGAGTACAGCAGATCCTCACTGATTACCATTGCAAATGACACAGGATTGGGGAAAAAACAAAGAATTATGAAGAGGCCAGTGAAATAGACTTTGGTGCATGAATTGATAAGTTAAAGGAAATGCAATTATTTGAATTTTTATACAGTCAGGATAGGACGGAATATGAAGGTAAAAATATTAAGGCTTTGACAGCAGAATGCGAGACTGTCTGAGAAGTGATGATTTTAGAGCATGGTGGAAATTTTCCAGTCAGAGAGCATAGCACGGACTTCATGACATTTTCTAAGATGTTAACCATAGTTGGAGAGATGAGCAAGGAGAGGTAAGATGTAAACAGAGAATGTCACAGCAAATCTAATTGGGATTTCTCTGCAGTGTCACATTCTGCCATCAACAATTCAAAGAAACTGATGATAAGTTGGAGACAATTCAGGGAAAAGATGAGATTGCTCAAGGAGAAAAACTCCTGTAGAGTGTGTAGGAGCTCTGAAACTCACTTTATAATTCACCAAAAGGCAAATAATATGAATTATCTTGGTCAGTGTCTGCCAAGACCTAATGCAGTACAAAGTTTGGAAATAGACTCTTCCGTTTGGTAAAGGATCTTACTGCTGGAAATTGAAGCAAATCATGTTTTAACTAGTGAAAATGGGTGTATTTCTAACTGAGAGGGTAAATACGCACGGGAACAGGTATTCTTAATAGAGAAACAGTTACAGACTATGCAATTCCTTTTAAAAAAATAATAAATTGGCAGCATTTCTTTGGAAGCAAAACTAAGGGGAGTATTGTTGCCTGTGAAAGGGAACTCATTCCAATTTTACAAGAATGCTTATTCAGCTAAGCTAATTTATCTTGACCAATAGTATATAAAATAGGAGGAGTTTTTCTGAATTTTCTACTGTCTTAAAAATTCCTGTAAATATTTAATGAATCCATGGAGTTTGATATTTGTGAGTATTTTGTGCCTTACCACTACAAAGTATTGAACTATGATGGTGTTTTAATGAGCCGTGGAATTTGGTCCAGGTTTGTCTTGTAAGTGTCTGTCTGTGGTCAGCATTTCCCACTGGATCTTCAGCCACAAGGAAAGATTATTGCTGGTGCCTGTCATTGATAGGCCACTGTGAGATCCTGGCATTTAGAAAAGAGGAAAAACAGCGAACTGAAAAATCCTACCCTGCATTATTCTGGAAGGACTTTGTATTCCAAAGTAACTGTATTTAAGAGAGAGGTTTAGCAAGTGCACATTTAATTTTTTTTTTGGGGGGGGAGGTCAAGAAATATTAATCTAGACATGTGGGACCCAGAATTTCAAAGAAATGTAGGGGGGTTTTTGAGTACAGTTAACATGATGTACATGATAGTGATGCAAAACTAAATAATTTAGAGTCATCTGAGAGAAAATTAAAATCTCATTTTATGAAGAAACTTTTTATAGTGTCTCTCTTTAAAAGTAATCACTCCTAAAATGAATTGAAATGTGTGTTTTAAACCACATTTTCTAATGCTCAGTCATGCTGACTGCTTCTGAAGCCTGCATTTGGAATCAGAGATTGCACATTGTCTTTTAGGAAACTGTAAAAATATATCAGAAAGGGGTTCTGAACATACGGCAGAACCATGTTTTCTGTGCTCCAGTCTATTGCACCTTCAGAGCTGATATGCAAACAAATGCTTTTCCTGGTATGCTGGCCTTGAAAGTGCAGTCTGGATCAGAAATTCAAAGAGTCTTTTCTCTTTTAGCTCTGCTTTATTATCTCGTTCCTCTTCTGTCCAAATGGGGGAGGAAGAGGTGAAAAGGTTGAGCAAAAAAAAAAAAAAAAAAAAAAAAAAAAAAAAAAAAAAAAACCAAAACAAACCTCATAAAGTAATTAAAGATTCTTCTAAGTAAACCAGCTGTCCTGCAGAAAAATCAACCTTATTTCTCCATATGTTTGCAGTAGAATGGTTGGGCTTGCTTTAACTTCTGTGATCCCTGGCATGGATTACTCAAAACTCCCAGGTAATAGTGGCTGATACTAGACATGGGCATGCCCTGCTGTGCAGCTGGCAGTTATCAGAATGTATTGCCTGGTGAAATGTTCTATTGATAGTCTGCTTTCATCTTTCATTTTATCAGACCACATTGTTTTCCAGAATTTTAACAGGATTCTCTGGTCTGGAGGACTGTGGTGTGAGCATCCACAGTGGTAACCTCCCTGCTGTCAGGTCACTACTGTCCCCCCAGGAGCTGTTTTTGAGGTCACTTCTGCAGCCACAAGGGTTAGAAAGCTGTTGTAGTTGTTCTAGAGCAAAGAAGAGTATGCCTCATAAATAAGGGACTCTAAGGAGGAGGAGTGGAAAGGAGACATCAAATATCACAACATTCACAACAAAACTATGCAGGGTGACCATGCTGCTTTCTCTCGCTGTAGAGATTGTCTGGACCTGGGAATGACTGTGATTTCTGTTAAAAACAAATCAAAACAAAAAAAACAACACACACACACACACTAACAAAAAAAGAAAAAGGCAGTTCAGCCTTTTTTTGGCTGAGGTAGACCTTGTATTTCTTTCCACTTGCCATGTTTTTTTTGTCTGCACATGTGGGCAATCTTGCTCCCCTCTTTTTGGCTGGCTGCTGAGCATGTTTTCCTCCTCAGTGACAATGCTTGTCCTCCTGGAGCTGGTTGTGCATTAGCACTTGTCACGGAGGGAAAGCCTTAATTCCACTAACAAGGCAGAGGGGATAGCGTGCCTCTGACTTCAGCTCTGTGTTTTTGTTGAAATGAATGCGTGCTTTCCCATTGATACACCTGCCCATCAGATAGGTTCCACCAGGTCTGGGCTTGACCCATTGTTCTACCAACAATATAGTCAATTCAGTAGTTAATGCATGCGTGAGATGAAAGCTGAAAAGAAATATCTCTGCCAGATATAGGACATGTTTTGGTGCTCTGCTTGCTACAAAGAGAGCATACTTTATAGTATTCAAGTTAGAAGTTGTAGGAGTTGCCACAATATTTTTCAATGCCAAAGGTCGTGTCTTTGAATCTTCCATGATAATAAAACAAGCTTAGCCCTTATGAGAAGAAAGTGACATCACTTTTCCCTGGTAAATGAGCTTTTAAACAGGTAGAGTTCAACTTGCTGTTGGCACCAAAATGCACAGCAAAAGATAAAATTAAAATTTGAGTATATGCTTTTGAATCAACATGAATAAAGAATAAAAAAAAGGCGAGCAAAAATAACGTATCAAATGGGAGGGAGATAGTTAAGGCTATACTTACATGATGTTTCAAAGCATGAATTGTCATATGTGTTTAAATTATGACTGTTCCTTTATTCTCAGAATGTGGGTTAGATCTTGAATGTGGAACAAGAACTTAGCCTTTTTTCAGAACCTGCATTCTTAACAAGTTATTCTTAAAATGAAATTGTTTAATGAAATTGCTTTTAAACTGCTGTTTAAAACCATGCATTATTAACAGATGACCATACATAATACAACACAACATTACAAGGTAACAAGAGCTCTGCTAGCCTCATGCAGTTTTGAATTTTACCACTTTTACTTTAAAATACAATGTAGGAGCATTCAGCACTATATAGTCTTTGTTGGAGGTCAGTGACATGTCTAAAGCACAACTCTTCTGGCTCAGCCTCAGCTCTGGGAAGTTCAGGGTGTTTTGCAGTGAGCAGGTGGGCGAGTAAGGCGTACACTGCAGGGCAGATTGCACAGCTGTAAGATGTGGAATTCCCCTCAAAAGGATCGGCATGTCTTTGAAAATGAATTCAGCACTGAAATAAAAAAAAAGATTTCTGGTGCAGGGGAAGAAAATGGGGTTTGATTAGTTTCAAGTTAACTCTTTTTGTGTTTATTTTGTCTTCATCTCCCTCTCTTTATTCCTTTTTCCCAAGAGATGGTTTTCAAGAGAGAATACAGGGGACTTTTAATGTTTAAAAGGTGGCACCGGGCTGTTGGAATAAACTCTTCAGTGCAGCCTGCTTCTTGTAAACACAGAGCCTACTGGAAGGCAGTGCATCTGGAACACTGGATTCTGCAAACCCCATGTTTTCTCAGTATCTATTAAGAAATACATTCATTACTTATTTTCTCCTTAGAATTCTGTAAGTAATTATTTTTCATTGTATATTTTTGTGGATGGTGACTAAACAGTGCACAAATTAGGAAGAATGGCTGCAAGGCATTCAATGCTCCATGCTCTAAAGGGCCTTGTGAGTGTGCAGCACCTAGCAGGATTTGAAATATATATTTAGCATTATAAAATTGTGTTCTTACTTATTAATTCATTGGCTGCATGAATGAAAGTACTGGGATTTAAATGCTAGATTTCTTTCCTTATATCCTTGAACTCACTTGCCATCAGCAACAGTTCAAGTGCCAGGTAAGACCTGAGCAGACACACTCTCCAAATTTTTGCAAATGCTATAGCTTTCTGCCCTCAGAAACTACTATAGGTGGGAGCTAATGATGATAGGCCATGTGGAAACAAATCATCTGCCAAGAACTTCAGAAGTTCTTATTTTATTTTGAAACACCAGAGTTTTCTCTGCTCTTACTGATCAATGTGAATAGTTTCATGGCAGTGCGACAGCCAAAGGAAACATTGCTCTTTTGCATCTGATAAAAATTTTATTGCCATATCAAGCTCCAAATAAAACTCCTACTCTTTAAGCAATTCCTGAAAAACACAAATTAATTTGGGTTTGAATAATACCCCCAACATGTTAAAGCTGCCAACAGAAAAAGGAACAGATAATTAGGAGATGACAACAGACAGCACAGAGCCAACAGAGGAAAAACTGGAACACAGCTAGACAGCAACACTGGCCATCTAATCCATTAACAGCCTCCTAAAATTGTTTTTCTTTTGCATTAAACTGGCTTAAGCACAAAAAGACATTACTGAAGTTTTAATCTCCAGAAGAAGAAATCTCCTTCTGCCTAACAGCACGTGGCACACACACACAAATGTGACTTCAATTAGCACTGCTGTAAATTTTAATTTAGCACTTCGTAGGAGCATTCAGTAATGTATGTAAGAAACAGGGGCTGATGCTCCATTAAAGACATTCCATGCAATTATCCCATTGATCTGTTGATCCCTTGATTCACATTCATGGGGTGAACAGGAGGCGGGAGGATTTAGGAATTTAGAGCTGATGAAGAACACTGGAAGAAATTTTTCCCCTGAAGTCTTCTGCACCTTTTCCCTGTAGCTGCACTTTGCCTGTTATCAATGTGCCATTTCCACCTTACTGATGTGTGGAGACTCAGCTGCCCTGTTTCTGTAGAGGCTGGGATGTTGGGGGTGTAGCAGCATGGGCTCTCTCATGCTACCCAGCCAAGCCCGTTGCCATCTGCAAGTGGAAAGTTGTTTTATTACCATGGAAGATTCAAAGACCCACAACCCACCCAGCCTCCTCTTTGCAATTGCTGCCATTTACTGCCCTTGAGGTTAGAATTTTGTCTGTCCCATGGACATTTGTTTTCTCTAAACATGCCTTGAATGACCCACGGCACACAAAAGCATTCTCATTTATTTTTGCACATTAGCCTGTGAACCTGACAGCAGCCCAACAGGTTAATGGTGTTAATTATTAACAATGATGTGCATTTTAGTGCTTCACAGTGGTGCTTTCTGGTTGTGACCATGCAAAGTTGACTTGGAAAGTCTCCAGTATCCAGCTCTGTCATGGTGTACCTGGTTCTCTTTTTTTATAGGATTATCTTGTGTGGGTAGCATATAGGCTTAGTTCTAGCAGCCAGCTGTGATTTGGGTTTAGCACATTAGAGCACCAAGAACTTGTTTGTTGTTGTACAGAGTTATTCCCTGGTGGTGATGCTTATTTGTGTTTAAACTGCCGATGCCCACATTTATACAATTTGCATTGTTTAAAATGTCACTATTATTTGTTGAAAAAATTTCTGTTAGGCTTGACAGAGTGCATCCTGTGATTTATGCTACAGCCTTGTGCTATGCCATTTTAGTGAGGATCTTGAAACAGGGCCCTGTGGTTTCTTTTCCCCTTCTGCTGTTTGTTCTGTTCTTTAATTACATTCATATCAGCTACTTTGAAGTTAATGAGACTGTTGGGATATGTAAAAGAGAATCCTGTATTGATTTCAGTCCTAATATCTTATCTTTGCATCTTTTTCTTCCTGAGTGTAATGTGTTCTGAGTCACAGTTGCTGACATGTTGTGATGGGTGCAGTAGTTTTGGCCTGACACAGAGCTTTATCTCACAATCCAAATGTAAGAGGAAACAGATAAACACAAAAAGCCAATCTGCCTTCTCATTTGCCTATTAAGCCTGGCATCTAAGGACTATAAGATATTAAAGTTGCTGGGTTTCATATACATCCTAGGCTATACAAAATACTTTTTTCCTGTTACTTTACAAACAGGCCTCCTCTTGACTTCTTGTCTTCCTCCCCTACTCAGAAAAAAGGAAGAGTCATATAGTGCGTGGCAGGTGATAATTACAATGTTTGGATACTGGTTTTAGGTACAATGCAAGCAAAATTGTTGTTCTTATGGCCATAGGCTAGAGCCAGCTTCTTCAAAACAGTAAGAAGGTGACAGAAGATAGTCTGCTAACACGAAGGGTACAAGTCCAACACCAACTGCTCACCTAACTGCTTTGGTACCAGGAAAAGAATTTTGTAAGCCATCAGATTTTATCAGACTTTTTTTTTTTTTTTCAGCTGAACAAAGTAAATACTCGCTTTGTGGCTCTGGAACTTTTTCTGAACTTTAAGCTCAAGTTCACCTGTTCCACTGCCAGATGGAAATCCCTGCAGAAATGTTACTGAGTAACTCTCTTCCAGCTGCCTTTTCTTGGTTTTATTTGGCAACCCAGAAATGCCAGGGACCAGGATCTCAGCAGACACACATTCTACTCCACAACCTGGTTGACCAGCTGAAGAGAGCAAAAACGAATAGCATATTTTTTAATCAAAGTCTTCAGGTTTTTTTTCTTTCAGTTTTACAACTCTATTATGCATGTGCTCTCATTCAAAAATACTGTCCTATTACATTTTGGTTTTGTCTTATTTACAATTAAACTGTGATTTACACTTGTGATACCAGATAATTTGGAGCTACATGAGAAGCCTGTGTTGGCAGCAAAGCATTGTAGTGTTCAGCTTGGTTTCAGTTTACAGAGCATTTCCAAATTCACCCCAAACCTATTAAAGCATAACTCAGGCAACAGAATTTCATCCTGGTTCGCACCAGAAGGTTGAATTTGGATGTGAAATAGTATCAGTAGTACCTTGTGTGAGTGATGACACTCAAGTGTCTAATGACACCTGAGGCTGTTTCACTCCTGATATTTTCTCCAAACCATTCACCACAAGGCTTATTCTATCTTCCTAAGGGATCAACTTGCATTGTCCGTATTAGAAAACTCTTTACATCTTGAAATTGTTTTACTAGTGTATTGCATGGGAATTAAAAGGCAGGAATAAGGTTTAGAAAGTTCACTCCTGGCTGTGGAAGCCTTGTAGAGTGGCAAGGACCCTACACAGGAGGGTATGAGCAGAGTCAAGAGATGACTGGGATGTAGGGACCTGTAACAACATTCTGTTAAATTTTCTATCCAATAAAAGATTTAAGGACATTCTCAATGTGAAGTAGGCAAGGATTTTTTGTTTATGTTCTTTATAGAGTTGTGTTCTTCTAGTGCACAATACAGGTAGAAATGCTTCGTCATATTGGCAACTAAAAGTATGTTATACCCAAGGTTTAAATACAGTAGTCAAGTTCCTTTCTTGAATATTCCAGTGGAATTTCCAGTTTTCCTTTTTTGTCTCTCCTGCACTGAAAAACTTTGTCATATTTCAGGAAGGCACCTAAAAATTACCTGTGGATGAGGATGACCTATTTAATAGTCAGTGCTGAGAAAGGCAGTATGTTCAAAATCAGTTTCAAAATTAAGTGCAAACATCAACTGGCCTTAACACGAAAGCGTATTTTTATTTTCCTTTGAGTAAGAAGTCTTCCTCGGGCAAAACGAAGCTGCTTCAAATCCCAGAAAAGGCAGTATCAGTTGGAAACTAGTGTAAGAGTTGCTATACTGTAATCTATCAGTGTTCTGTAGCAAGAAAAATTCCACACACTCAATACTGTGTATTCACTGTAAGCTGTATAATTTCTGTGTATGAGACCAGACTCTGAGGACAACTCTTTTCTATCCTACATTTTTGACCGTGTAGATCACTTGAAAGGCCACTTCCCTGGTTTCTGTCTGCCTTGCTCCCTTACAAAATGATGTTTGCCATCTTCAGAAAGCTCTCTGAGATGTCTGGATAAAAATCTCTCCACCAAGTCTTAAGTATTTTCAATTATGTAAACACACACTTGCCACACGTATTTGGATGGTATAATGTTTTAATGATTTCCTCCACTGCAGATTTCTGTGAATTCATTGTAATTTATAAAACTCTGTATTTTTCTATTCACAAAAAACCCCGAACCAACCCAGCCCTGTATAAACGCTATTCATACATTTATTTATTTTTCACTTAAAATGAGATTATGCCTCGTACAATTCCATCTGTAAAAAGTGTCTTCACATGTCCTTTTAGAATGAGCTTATCTAGCCTATTAATCTTTTCTAAAATTCAAGCCTTTCCTACACTATTCTGCAGTAAGAATATATTTTAACACAGAAGTGAAATTCCCTCAGTACAAAGTGTTTTATTCTATAAAATTATGTTGTCAAGCAATGAAAGAATAAAATTTCCCCAGATAAATTGGGCCATTGTAGCATTTTTTTTCTATTTCTATTCCACAGTACGGATTTTACGTATGATTAATCATATTTTTATTATGTAGTGGCAGGAAGCTGGCCTAAAATTCTACAATAAATATGCTTCATTGTAACAAGGAAATCTACTCACCACCTGAATTGCTTAGGATTTTGATTCCTATACAATAAATATGAGGCACTTGAGGCAAGAAAAATTATGACATAATTGGCACAAGTCCCATCTCCAGATGGAAGAACTTCTAAGACTGACACATTAGACTCACATAATTTATGGGAGAAATAAAATAACTGAACCCACCTCTGATTACTCCACCCAGAAGCAAGGTTTAAGCAGGCATGTTCTTTGAATTAAACCCAAATTCTTCCCTGAAGTCTTGACTGAATTCAGAAAACCTTGTTCTGAAAGATACACTAAGGGCAATTGCTGCAGTTAAACCTAAGCTGTGGGACCCAAATGCAGTTCTCAGAGCCTCTGTAGATTTGTTTCTGCTCCTGCAAATGCATCTGAGAGATTTACATTTCTCCTGCTCTTCCAATATCAGAGTTCCTACCAGTCTCTCTTTATTCTTGCAACCCTTTGTGTAGAGGAAGAGGATTATTCCTCAGATGGCGAATGGCAGGACACAATAATGAAATAACTTGTTGGGGAGAGGGAATTGAACCTGTCTCATGTACAAGACCCTACTGTCCGCTTTGGGCAGCAGCTGTTCTGGCTTATGCAGAGCTTGGGCTGTGTAAGACGAGGCTGCCAGTGCATGGTGATGCAAACCACGTGTGTGACAAGCCAGCTGGATGTGTCTGTGCACAAGGACAGGCTTACCAGCACTGGAGGTGGCAGGCAGGAGCAATACTTGAACTACCTAGGAATTGACATGATGGTTTAATGAAACCATCTCATACCAAACATCTTTTGGGAGTTGCCTGAGAAATGTCAATGCTCACTTTTCTTCCCATCTCTGACTCCCTTTGGTCACAGAGAATACAAGCTGAAGAAGAAACATGAGTATGAGGCCAATAAGGGTTGGGAAGTGTATTTTGGTAAGTGTGTTTTCCTAATCCTTTGTCCTCAGTTAAGGCTGTGCTTGCTTTTGTTCAAGACAAAAAACATTCTGTTAAATATTTTCCACTAGCACTCAATATCACCAAACTTGGGTGCCAATGGCCTTCATGCTAGACTGTAGGGTGCATTTTCATGACAATTTTAAAATAAAGGGTTAACTAATTTGTTACCTCATTTAAGAAACTATTACATTCATAGCTTGCCTCAATATGCACACAGATATAAGGAGATGACTCTTTCAGTACATGCTGCTGCTTACAGCAGAAACAAGTGTTGGGTGGGAGGCCAGACGTGGTCTCACAAAGTCTACTACTCTCTGCTGCCCACATGGCAGTCTTGCAGTTGAATACAGTCGCTGGAGTTTAAAAAGAAATTTCCTTGTTTCTGCTCACTGGCCTCTGAAGTATCAACAGTTTGAATCTATCTGTGAATGTCCAAACTAAAGGTGTGACATGCTTTGTCTGCAAAGAGGCAGGAAGTTGGCATCCTGCCTAACTTTCCCTCTGTTCCCAGCTTTTATGTGGTAAAGAGATTTATGGGTTTTTCAGTTGCTGGATTGTTTGGGTTTGGTTTTGGTTTGGGGATTTGTTTTGTTTTGTTTGTTTGTTTTTTAACCATTTAGGTTGTGCTCCTAGCTGAAGAGTGACACTTTGGATTGGAGGGTGTACAGAAGTAAATGAGATGGCTTTGGTTTGCCCTACTCTGGTAGCTTTCCCACTGTAGCCACCCTGGAGCACAAGAGTTGTGGTACTCAGCCAACCCCTGCCCTGTATCCTCTTGGGATGTAAAATTCAAAAGATGTTTCAGGTTCTGAGGGTGTTTCTGCTACACCGTCAGCTAGTTGCAGAATTGTGATGAGAAGTGTGGCATGAAGGGAGGGCCACAGTCTTCTGGGTCTGAGCCTGAAAAATGGGAAAAAGAGGAAATGAGGAGGAGAATGGGCACAACTGTAGGGGTGCTCCTCCGTCTAATAGGAGTTTTAACAACTACCTTGGGAACCACCTGTGGTTTGAACAGCCAGTTCCGCTCAACTGTACTGAACTGCCCCCAGAAGGCTTTAGCAAACACCTTTACAGAAACATTTGTAGGATGAATAGACAGCAGAGATTTTTCTTTGTTTTTTAACCTTACAATTTTGAAGTTGGCCTATGCCCTAAAAGTTGGCAGATTCGTACTCCCTCCAATTTGATCTTTTTATTGTAATTATGATATTTCATTTTTAATTCCTGCTGTTGTGATTCTTGTCAGCCACAAAACTCTATGATCTCTTCTGAAAATGGTGTTTGGCTCTTGGTCTCTTGGAGGATACAGTTGGAGGATAGGAAATCCTGTCCCTCTACCAATCCTATTCATGTGGAAGTTTCTAAAAATAATGTTTATTTCATACTTTAATTTGTGTTTGGCTCTGCTCACATCTTCTCTCATCCCCTTTCTGTGTGCTTCAGTAATTCTATTTTCATAATGTACTTGGAAATAAAGGCTGTGAAAGGGTTGAACTAATGATCTGCCTGGTCAGGTGGTCTGAACATTTGGTCTGTAATATAGTGCTAGTTTGGATCATACAGTACCCTCTGAGGGTTCTGTTGTCCAATCCCATTGCTATTCCTATAAAGACTTACTGAAATGTCCTCTATTGTTGGGAAAGGACTCCTTTGAAGCGGATTCTTTAAATATTACTCCATATTTGTTGAACTAAACTGTGGCCTGAAATAGGGAATATAATATTCTATTAAATTCTGGTGGTCAAGTATCTGTAAAAGTTAATCCTGCCTTCAATTGCAAAATACATTTCTACCTGGTAACAAGTGTCAGAAGAGCGAGCTAGCTAGAAATCTCAGGAGCACACCTTTTGTTGGATGTCAGAGATGAGAGATTCAGGAGCTATCCCCATACAGTGTGAATGTATTCACTGCTGGTCTCAACAAGACATGAGCAGACCAGGTTGCAAGACTTCTCTGCATGATGTGAAGAGAAGGGCATGAAGCCCTTGCAAAGCCATTTATACCTCACTGCTGAGCTGGGTAACGAGTACTGGAATCTAGCAAGGCTGGATGATATGCATGGAGGCCTTGGCTGTAGCCCAGTGAGGTAGCCCTCATTCAGTATGTCTGATACCACAGCAAGTTTGTCTTTTAAAAGAGGGAGCATGCCAGCCACAGCAAGAGAATGCATGTGTGCTCTGAAGGTGGTTTTCTGCAGCCTCTGTAGCGTGGAGTGTGTTATTGTGGGTTGTTCTTTCATCCTCAGCGCTAATCAGGTCAGCTCTGTGCAATCCCCCAAAGATGCTGTGACTCGTGTTTGTGTTCTCAAGTTGTCAGTCTCCTTGGGCACATTAAAACTTGGAGGGGATTAGCATGCAGTGCAAATATGACTGCTGAACTTTCATACTGACTGCTTGAATGGAAGGTCCTTGAGCTTTTACTATCTACCTTCCTGCAGTCCCCTTTTCTAGTTATTTCATGGCTTGTAACTCTGTGATGCTGGTAATACATATGCTGAAAACTACCAAGAGACCTCTTGTGATCCTCATTAAGACAAGACTTAAAACTTCTTTGAGATTAGTTGAAAGTCTGATGAACACGCCCCGCTGAAAATACCAGGAGGAATTTTTATTCAATCTTTCTGCATTCATGCTTAGGCACCTGAGCTGTCTGTCATTTAGCATTTTTCTTTGCTTAAAATTGATGAAAAGTAATTTTATGTACAGTGAAAAGTAACTGTATGAATAACAGAGAGAGACTTGGAGTACAAGGAATGCTGTTCTTTGTGTAAGCTTTGCTAGGTTTTGGAGGGCAAAGCTGCTACCCGTTCCTTCAAGAAAGGAGTCACTGCTATTTCATGCAAAAATTCTAACTGAGCCACGTGTCATCTGTACTTCTCTACAAGCAAAAGGCTTATGAGGAAGAAAATCTACATCTAGTATTGTTGGTGCTTCTGTAACACATTGTCTCTTCAGAAGCTTAGTACAAACATTAATTCATTGAGGTGATTGCTTTGCCCAGGATCACTTGACCCTTTGCTTTCAGTTCTAGAGCTGATGTTGTACTTGAGTTGAACTGCCAAACACTCAAACTCAAAGCACTCCATGAAAGTTACATCCAGTGAACCATCACCCTGTTGAAGGATGATGTGGATTGTGTAAGATTTACGGAAATTATAGAACCTCTGGAAACTGTATGTGATTACTCTAGCAAATAAGAGCAGATAAAAAGATGACGGAATGCAAGATAATTTTCTATTTGCTCTCTGGGATGATACTAATAAGCCTCTTTTATTTCCGTGAGGCCAGTTTTGTTAGAAATTCTATTCAAAGGCACAGCTGGCAACAGCTGTCTGTAGTATGAAGTGCCTATTTTAGTGCTTTTAATTCTCTGATGTCTTAAGTTAGAAACATTGCACATTCAACGTGGTTTCTTTTGCATGCAGGCTATAAGGAGTAGTTAGCATCTCAGTAGAATGGCCGTCAATTATGTTATTTTATTGTACGTCCTCCATGCCAGAGAGCATCTTACTGGATGTGCCCTAAATAAGAGAAAAAGCATAGTCTCAAAGTGTTAAAAAAGCACTTGTAAGTGAAGAGCAAAAAACTGTAGGCTGAGAAAAAGGAAGAGAGCAAACAAGCAGGAGAAGTGACAGGCAGAGGTCTTGGTGCGGTAGCTGTCAAACCGTTACCGCTCTGCGCACTGTGCCCGATAATGATCTCAGAGCACTTGTATCGGCTCCCTCCACAAAGACGCTGCGTTTGATCAAAAACTGATGTCAGAGTGCTGCAGTTGTCTCCAGGAGTTTTAAACGTGGATGTTTGTACCCTAAGAATGCCAGCTGTGCTTGAAGATCCTTGGTCTGCCTAAACCAGTGGCAAACTCATTGGGACAGAGGGAATGATAGTGGCTTGTTCATGCGTTGACAAGAAAAAGGAGGGAGGACTCTGTGGTGCTGGCCTTTGTGGTCGAGTGCTGATCTGCTCATTACTGACTCTTTTACCAGCCTTGCCAGCACTCTAGGCTGGGCTCTCCCTCTTCCTGGGGTCAGGAGGAGGCACTCTCTGATCTTAGAGAAACACTCAGGAAATGGTTTAGCAAAGGCAAAGAGGCCTCAATGAATTTCCATGTTACAGAAGACTCTGAAATCAATACTCTGGCCCAAAATAATGGAGCTATTCATTTTGGTAGGGTGTGGGTGGGAAGAGACTAGGATCTAAAAGACTGCCAGATATTTTAAAGGCCCTGCACTATTTCTGCAGTGTGTGTCTAAGAGCCCTGGCCAGCCTCTTCCATAGCAGGGAGGTACTAGCAAGTAGGCATTCTCTCCGATTCACAGCTGCTCTCCCACTCCACCTCTAATGGTTATGATACCTGCTTTCCTTCATAATCTCATCTGAAGCTGACTTTGCCTTCTTGGCTGACATCCTGCCCGACCTCCTAGCCCCTTGACTTCTTTCCCTCACCCCCCTTGACTTACAAGCCCAGAGCAACACTCCCACTCACTCAAAGAGCCTTGCTTCTGTTTTCCCAAAACACTGGTCCTCCTCTGATCGGTTTGAGCACGGCTTTCTCTCTCACCTCTCCACTTCTTTCAACAAAGCATATTTACCCTCTGCCCCTTGCCTCACCCTGCCCTCTTGAGACCTCCAATCCATTAATGTCTATCACTTTTTTGTCACTCTCGGCATCCTCTCCCTGCTCTCTGTTCTCTTAAGTGACCTCAGCTATTGCTTCTCTCCACTTCAGTCTTTCCTTGATCCTCAGCTCTTTCTTCAGTGCCTCATCAGAAAACCTGCCCCATAAACTCACTCAGCCCAGCTTCATGACAGCAGCTATCACCACATTGTGCTTGTCGTCTTCCTTATTTGTTTTGCTTCTTCTTCCCTCTATGTCCCTGGCCATGACTTGAATTCAGAAAACACTTTCCTTAAACTGTCCTGTCACCTATCTCTCCTTCAGATCCTTTTCTGAAATCTCCTTATGTTTTGATACAAGAAACATTTGGGATAGCAAACATACATTGTTCTTCTAAGCATCTTCATATGTTCCATTTTTCCATGCCCTTTGTTTACTGTCAACTATTTTGGTGTGTTCCCTCATACTTGAGTAATATATTCTTGCTAAAAACATGAAAATGTAACAGTGAACGGATACATCCAGACAAGAGAGCTGAACTTTTTTCTTGGTGTCTGAACTGGAGGAAGATACTATACTTCACTCTTTCAAGGAAACTGAGTCTCCCCGGTTTGCTAATTTATCGATCAGCCTGACCACATACAGCTGCTATTGGTGGGAATTGACACTGTTTTTCCTCTAAATTTACCCGAAACTGTAATTTCTGTAAATACCTTCTGTGCTGTGCTGGTTTTAGCTGGGCTAGAGCTAAATTTCTTCACAGTGAGAAGATGGGGCTAAGTTTTGGATTTGTGCTGAACACAGTGTTGATAATATAGAGGAATTTTTGTTATTCCTGAGAAGGGCTTGCACAGAACCAAGATGTTTTCATACTGCCATGTTTGTGAGGAAGTTGGGGGTGTATTGGGGGCTGGGAGGAGACATAGCTGGGACAGGTGACCCCAACTGACCAAAGAGATATTCCAGACTGTCTGACGTCATGCTCAGAATATAAAGTGGTGGGAAGAAGGAGGAAAGGGCGACATTTGGAGTGATGGCGTTTGTCTTCCCAAGTAACTGTTACATGTGATGGGGGCTTGCTCTCCTGGAGGTGGCTGAACACCTGCCTGCCCATAGGAAGCAATGAATTCATTCCTTGTTTTGCCTTGCTTGTGTGCACTGCTTTTACTTTCCCTCTTAAACTGTCTTTACCTCAGCCCACAAATTTTTGACCTTTTACCCTTTTGATTGTCTTCCCCATCCTGCTGGTGGGGGAGTGAGCAAGTGGCTGTGTGGGGCTTGGCTGCTGGCTGGGGTTAAACCACAACATGTGCCTTGCACTGTTTTGCTCAAAAATATGTTTAAAAGGCTCTACATTGTCTTTTCTGCCTTAGCAAGTGAATTAATACTGCCAGCAGCTGATTCCTGAAGAAGGAAGGCACTGTAGGGAAGCACTCTCTATCATGTCCCCAGTTGGTTATTGTTATAATATCCTTGAAACATTACCAAATTTGCTAACAGTGATTAGCAGTGAGTCCTGGAAAAAATACAATTTTCTCTGCTCATAATAGGTTTATTCAGAAGCACAGCAGCAGCCTGGAAAGGGTTAATGGAGGCTTGTCTGCCTCTGAGAACTGTTCCTGCAGCCCAGGCTGGGTAGGACAACAGATAGAAGGCAGGAGGGGGCTTCAGTCCAGTTCCTCTGAGATGTAACCCTGCCACAGGACAACCTGCTCAGGGCAGGCACAGGGCTGCAGTGTGGGGGCCCACCTCTCATCCTCACCGTAGCTGGCTCCAAACACTCTTGTCATTCATTCTTTGTATTCAGCATTGCTTGTAGTTTATTCTACTGTATTTGTCATGATACAACTTCTCTGACTCTTTACTGTAGAAATTTTTCTTATTTATTAGCTTAGGATAAGTTTCATATATCTCAAATACTTCTACCAGGCACTTAAAGTATCTATTTCTTGCTCCTTTTTCTGGGGTTTATATCAATTAAATTTTATGTACCCTTAAATTAATATATGTATATTTGATATTTTCAGAACCCTGAGGTTTTTGACTGCTATTTTTTAGAGAGCTCTCTTTAAGTTTAAACCTGGAACTCGTTCAGGAGCTAATTATTTTTTTACTTCTAAAAGAAATATTGTCCACAAATCTCTACAGCAAAGGAAGAGCATTCCTTCTAGAAGGAGTCTTAGTAGCTGAACTTCAGTCTCAGTATTTGCTAGGAAAATTTAGCTGAGTTAGCGTAAAAATATTAATAATTTTAAATTAAATTATATTTTTGATGCAATCATAAATTTGAAAATAATCCTTGCTTTCTACTACTGAAGCTGGAAAAGTGAATAGCTAGAAATAATGCTGATTACAAGGACTGAAGAATAAGCTGTAGAGCTCCACAAGGAAGTCTTGATTGAAGACAGCATTAAGCTCCAAGGAAAATGGAGACCTGGAAAAATCTTTCAAAACTTGTAACTTGAGAATGTTTGCCTTTATGGAAGGGAAAGAAGACGGATGATGCTTGAACTAAGCCTGAAATAAAAGTGCCTTTACCCTTTCCTCATGATTAAAGCTTTTTAAATTTTCCTGAAATACTGTGATTGTGCTTAAATATATATTTGCTTTTGAAACCTGACTAGTTTCAGGAGGTTCCCTGTCTTAATTATAGAAGATTTGTGCTCAGTTTCTCATGTCACACCCCTGTATTATAAAAAAAAAAGAAAGCTGGAGCAAATCTTGCAAATCTCAACCCAGGAATTGAAGAAATCTCTCTAGCTAGTAAAATGGTTAAAAACCCAAGAGAAACTAGTTTGAAAATGAGGAGGATTAAATATTTCTACTTTCAAGGCCACTCCTCATGAAGATGTTGGTCCAGCTCTTCCCTCTTTGAAGCTTCATTCTAGTTGTGGCCCTGGCTGTCAAATTGTTGCACCTGCTTTTCTTTTTGATGCACAGTAAGTTGGAGCACTGGAAATAACTATGAGAGTGCAGAAGACTGTGGAAGACTCAAGCCTTCACACCCAGGAGAGTAGTAAGGGTCTGCTGTTGGATGTGTCCCAGCCTAGACCATAGTGATTTCTCTTTGAGTGAGCCAAGCCTCCTCATTGCCTTAAGAGGAGAGCACCTCCTTCTCCCTCCTACCTGCCAAGCAAGGGCATGGACAAAAAAAGTGCACTGAAGCAAAAATGGAAGTCCCCGTGCATTGACTGTAAGAAACACAGACTGTAAGTCTCCACTCTCTCGATTACTATTCTTAAAAAAAAAAATCAAAACACAATATGAACAGAAAAAACCCTGTAGCCTAGGACAAGCTCTGCTTCTTTGTGTTTCATATTTGGAGAGAATCAAAAAAAGAAGTTATATTGAGGTGCCAGTGAGTGGCAGCTTAACTGAAATAATCACAGTAGTCCAGACAAAGACAGTAGTGCTTAGACTTTGATCAGCACCTTTTAATCTCTCCTATGATAAATTAAAAAGGTTTGTCTTCATCTCCAGCTACTGGAGTTGGATCCAGTCTGGTGCCCAGATGACTCAAGTCTGGTGTCCTGTCAACTGTGAGGAAGTTTGGCTCCAGGACTACTTTGCTGTTGCAGTCTAGGGCATAGAAAAACAATACAGACTTTGGATACATTTCATTTTGATCTCTGGAGATCCAACAGACTAGTCATGACTGTGAATGTGGCCAGTTTGTAGGAAAATTGTCCCACATGCTGATTGTATATCTGATGTCCAAATCCACTCTGTGGATCAAAGGGATATCTGCAAGGAAACAAGAAAGGAAGTAAATCTGAAAACAGCTCTGAAACTTGTACACAACATCTGAAAGGATTTGGCCCCCTTATGAACTGCTGACAGTTTTGCCACTGCAATCTGTGTGAGAGCCATCAGAAATAGTGGAGGAAAGCAGAAGACCAAATCAGAAAAGACTTTGCCTAAGTCTAATAAACTGAAAAGGGAAAGATTTCACTTCCACAAGCACATCTGCACGATGTGACTTGAGCATGCCAAAGACTGAACACAATGGCACACACTGAGGGAAGACAGAGTAACTAATTGGCAGATGACCAATTTCTCTTAAGAGTAATTTTAGTGATACTGGTACACCTATACTTGAGTGACTTTGCTCCAAAATAACAATTTAATTTGATAACAATTATTAAAATAAAAGTAGCTTCACAGGACCTCTTTTGTGAAGTCATTGTAAACAGTGAATGGAGAATAGCAAAGCCTCACTTTGCAGTTCTGAAAGGTATTAGTTGGGTTGGGAAAAATAAATAATTTATCTGTGGCCAAATTGCAAGAGAAATTATGTGTATTTGGCCATTTCTCAACAAATTGTGGCAGAAAGCAGCAACATGAATATTCTTCAGAAACTTTAAAAAAAATGTTTCTAGGAGGGGATGGAAACCAGTTCAGCAGGCATTGATTCCCATTCTTATTACTGTAGACATCCTAAATTATTTTGTTCTGGCCTATAAGTGGCTGTGTGGCATACTCACATTCTCTCTCAAAGTCATGTCAAATTGATCTGATTTCTCTTAGGTACAGAAAATACATCTCATAAGAGGAACAACCCTTTAACCTTACTTTGCCTTTACTAAAGTGTTTGACATTCTCAAGGGCATAAATGTCATTGATTTAAGATGATGTTATGAACAAATGGGGGCAAAACTGTGCTCAGAGAATGATGATCCGTTCCCTGTCAGATGGAGGAATATGTAAAGCACAGCTGAGATTTGAGATGAGTCTTGTTCTGCTTGATGGCTTTCATTGCTAATGGTAGGCAGTTACACGATGGAGTACAGAGAGTCCTTACTGCAATGACAGCAAGCCAGAAAGGAAGAGTGAACACTTCAGAGATGAGCTTTGGAGTATAAATGATCTTGATGAATTGGCAGCATGGTCTGGAGGAAGCAGGATGTTTTTCAGCAGGGGCAAGGAACAAGACAAGCTCAGCACCAGGAACTACAGCTGCTGGAACAGGGAGAGCAGAACAGGGTAGGTAGCAGTGCACAGAGGGACTTGTACTCCATGGTTTGTGTGGCCCCTGGGCAGCTGAGCTCTGAAAGTGTTGGGTCTCTAATTCCATGGTTACTTGAGCGTGTTGTACCTGCTTGGGGCTGATTTCTCAGGAGAACTTAGGGACCCAGCTTCAGCTGGAGTCACTGAGCTTTACTCGTAAATACTTTTTAAGTATCTGAATCCCTGTTCCTCATCTGTAAAAGGCAGAAGATAATATTTCTCTTCCTTACAAGTGTGCTTTTAGCATAAATACATTAGAGATTGTAAAGAATTAAGATGCTCGGTAATGGGGATCATATTAGTACTTCAGATAAAGCTGTTTCTCTTTCCTCCTTGCACCTCTCTACATGGCAAATCAGACTGAAATTAATCCAATATAACTTTCTCATCCTTATAGTATTTTTATTCAGGCATTTACATGCTTTACAATGCTGGGGTTTGGCACTTCTCTCCTCTAGGGCATGGCATGGAGAAGCGCTGTCTGAGAATTGTGGATAAGATAGGACAGAAAATCTGAGCATGTGGATACCAAAAATGTTTCTTGGCAACAAAAATAATTGGAGAACTCCCAGAACTTCCTCTTCTTGCATTTGACAGTCTTTTTTTCCTTATGACTTCATAATAGAATATCTCAAGTTGGAAGGGACCCATAAGGATCGTTGAGTACAGCTCCCAGCTTGTGATAAATAATCCAAAAGTGGGATTCCCCCTCCCAAATTGGTTCAAATAAATCTCTAATAGCCACCTTTTGGAAGTAGGCACTTTTAAGCAATTTTGGTTAAAGCCTTGCTATTTGCTAGCCTTACCTTAGGCTTCAAGAAATACAGGAACATACACGTGTATATGTCTCCAGGGATTATACAGTGAAAAGAAGCAGCTCCATGTGTGGTTCTTCAGGAGGGTTTGAACCAGAAGAGGACACTCAATTATCAAGTGAGGAAACCAAAGATGGATGGAGGGAAAATCTGCTTGAAGTATGTTCAGAATGGTCCCAGATAAATATTCAAGAAATCAAAGAACCCATGCAAAACCAAGAGAAAGGGCTATTAGAAGAGAAGCCCAACCCCATCTCCCCTTCTTTTGGTAGCAGAAGAGTAGGAAGCTGACTTGAACATTTTGAAGAATATTTTGAATTATGGGACAGTTCACATTTTGATCCAAGTATCACTTCCCCAGCTGCTGAGGAGGGATGTAGGATAATGACAATTAGTATAAAACAGCACTGTCAATTTTTGGTAGGGGATTTGCATAGTAGCAAACCAAAATGCTTTTACTACTTACGTATCTTCTGTTCAAGACAGTTAACATCAGAAGCAAGGTGACCAGTGGTGACTTACAGTAGTGCTGCTGAAGTCCCGATCTGCTGGCTCTTCCCGTTCCACTCAGGAGAAACAGGTCAGACCAAACAAACGAGAAGTTTTATGTGCAGTCTATTTTCAGCGAGTGAAATAGCTGGCTGTGCTTGAATCTGAAGCCAGAGGAACCAAAGGGAAAGCATGAGAGAGGGAGAAAAAGGAAGTCATGTCTGTCTGTTGTACGATTGAAGTGGTGTTGCCTGTAACACTCAAGCAGGAACCAAGGTGTGTGTTGGACAGAGAAGTAAATATTTGTGGCGCTTTGGTTTTCAGGAGGGTTAAGAACCAAGACTTTACAAATCTGGTGGAAGAATCAGGTTGCTTTGATGTGGAAGTAGTTCTGGTCTGTACTGGGACTTGTGTTTTGTAATTTCCAAAAGCAGCTATAATAAATATATGTTTTAGGGTGGCCTATGGAGAAAATTATCCTCAGGATTTTAATATTCAAGGAGAGTCATGCCTGTGAGGGCCCTTCAAATGCACTGGGTCTTCTAGGGCAGTTTCTGTTCCTGTGACTGGGCTCACTGTTAACACAGCAGCAGGCAGAAATTCAGGCAGAGTGTTCAAGGGCTTTATCTTGTTACTCTACCACACTGTGATTTTGTACCTCTGAAGTCTCTTTGAGTTCAGTGGCAGCAGATCCAGCAGCCACAGGTGAGCAAGCCTCAGACCACCAGACAGAAGCAACTACCCAAAGGTTTTAGGGTTTGCCCATGCTGGCAGGATATATGAATAGCAGAGCATTGCTCTTGTGCAATTTTAAGTTGTTCGTGACCAGATGTACTTCTAGCACTGCATAGTGCAATTGAGGCTGCAGCCTTCTGGGAGAGCACTCTAATTCATTGTTATTATAAATCCAAGCCCAATTACTATGACTTGAGGCCATATCATGTTCACTGCACAGAGAATTCAAGTAGGGCTTTGCAAGAAACACCTGCATGGCTTTTCCAAGTGGTTGCCAGAGTATACAGTGGTCGTCAGCAATTAAAAGATCAGGGAGATAAGGGGCAGGATGGGCTGCAAATTATTCATACCTTTAAATGTGTTTTAGAGGCAAAAATGTAGTTATGTAGCACATAGCACCATTGATCATGAGTGTCAGGAGTGCTCAGAGTATTACAAACCAATATATTAGGTAGTGTGTTCTTTAATAAGTCTTTGCAAGGAATGGGAGATAAGAGGGTGAATAAAAAAAATTGGAAACATCTTAGGAGTTTACATATACTTTCTGAAGGAAGCTTAGGGAACTGCCCTCACAGAATTTAACTTCTCATTTGACAAATGTTTCTTTCTTAAACTCAATTTTTGTGTCATCCTTGATTTCGAGGCTGAAATATGTCTGTGACTGTTTGTTTGTGAAGACTCTTTATGCTTTCTCACTGTACAATTGTGAAGTGTCTGAATGTGCTTTGATTTGCATTATTTCTTTTCTGTCTTTCTTCTCATCCCAATTTTCAGCTCCCTTTTGTCCTGAGAAATTAAATAATTTTCTTTGTTTGGCAGCAAAGTGACTGCCTTGTTGGAGTAAAGATGTTTTTTTCAGCTGTGTTCTCTTGCTGCCAGCCCCAGGCCAGACTCCCTGACAGGTCACCCTGTGATGGGACCAGAGTCCTCTTGGGAGCAGTGAGAGCGCTGTTATTCATGGCAGCGCCAGGGAGGGGATGCCAAGGCCAGCTGGCCCCCTTGGTGCCCCCCGAGGCAGCCTGGGCTACGCCACACGCAGAGTGCCTACGTCAGGAGGCACAAGGCAGCCAGCAAAGAGCCCACAAAGCAGAAAGGCAGGCTCCTGCTGCCAAATATCATGTCCTTATGCTCTGCATGCCTCATCAGACACCCTGCAGCAAGGGTTCATTATTCAGCCTCTTCCTTGCCCTGCTGCATGAGCAGGAGGTTTGCTGCCAGGGCTGGTGGCCCCTGCACCACACCAGAACCCATAGCCCAGCCCCAGATGAGGTGAGGGCTCACTCTCCCACTCTGCAGTGGGCAGGGAGGTACCTGGAAGTACAGGTAGGCTCTGTGACCTTCCATGTTTTGAAGGGAGGGAGCAGAGCTCCAGGAGCAGCTGCAAGGGGGGGCAGCAGGCAGGCCAGCAGAACAGATGTGTCCTGTGGCTCCTGTGGTGCCACATTGCCACACACAAGCTGTCTCCCCACTCTCATCCAGACATGGCCATGCTGGACAAGCCACAGCCCCTCCTGGGTTCTGTGAGTCACTCCCCACCTGCAGACTTGCTGTCATGTTACGTGTTTGGTTGTAGCCCCTGTGACTTATGGGTGAGTCAGGGCTAGCTGCTCCTGTTTTCTCTTGCCCCAAAACACAAGGTGAGCAGCAAAGCGCCTGGGGCTGTCTGAAATCTCAATGATACCAAGTTGTGTGGGAGTGTTGATCTGCTGGAGTGTAGGAAGGCTCTGCAGAGGGATCTGGACAGGTTGAATAGATGGACCGAGGCCAATGGTATGAGGTTCAATACAGGGAAGTGCTGGGTCTTGCCCTTTGGTCACAACAACCCCAGGCAGTGCTACAGCCTGGGGAAGAGTGTCTGGAAAGCTGCCTGGTGCAAAAGGACCTGGGAGGGCTTGTCAACAGCGACTGAACCTGAGCCAGCTGTGCCCAGGTGGCCAAGAAGGCCAATGGCATCCTGGCTTGTGTCAGGAATATTGTGGCCAGCAGGACCAGGGCAGTGACTGTCCTGTACTCAACACTGGTGAGGCCACACCTTGAATCCTGTGTTCAGTTCTGGGCCCCTCACAACAAGAGGGACATTGAGGGGCTGGAGTGTGTCCAGAGAAGGGCAGCGGAGCTGCTGAAGGGTCTAGAGAGTAACTTATGTGAGCTGAGCAGCTGAGGGAGCTGGGGGTTTTAGCCTGGAGAAAAGGAGGCTCAGGGGAGACCTTATTGCTCTCTACAACTACCTGAGAGGAGACGGGCCAGGTGGGGTTGGTCTCTTCTCCCAGGTAACCAGTGATGGGATGAGAACAAATGGAATCAAGCTGCACCAGAGGAGGTTCAAGTTTGATAGCAGGAAGAACTTCTTCATGGAAAGGGTTGTTAAACATTGGAATGGATTGTTCAGAGACATGATGGAGTCACCTTCCCTGGATGTGTTCAAAGAGAAAACTGCATGTGTCATGGAGTGCTCAGGTCTAGTTGACATGATGGTGATCAGGCAAAGGTTGGACTCAATGATTTTGGAGGTCTTTTCCAACCTAAATGATTCTGTGATTCTGTGAATGTGCCTTGCAGGTTTAAGGCAGGGGTGCAGATGAGGGCACTTCAGCATGAGGGTAGTTTGTTGGGACTATGCTTGGAGAGAATTTAATGGAGAGTTACAGAAAGTAGGTGGCTCCTGTTTTTCATACAGAGTGGGAACTGGGCTAAAAACAAGGTAAATGGAAGGCAGAGGACAAGTAGTGTTTATCCTTAAATGATGCCAGGCTTCTCAAACCTACTGTGTGTGGCCTGTCTGTGGCTCTTTTGGCTTGTCCTCTTTAGGTGAGCATAAGCCCTGTTTTCTGAAAAGATGTAGCAGGCTTCCCTGGCTCTTGTCTTCCTGAAGCCCCTTGCTTTGAAACCTGACCCTTGTGCAGCTCTCAGTAATGACCATTCCACCAGGGAGGCTGTTACCTGGTGTAATGCCTTGAGACCCTGGTGAAAGTCCCACTCTGGAGCACCCGGATTGCTTCGCTAGCAGCACACTGGCCCACATGGCCCATGGAATGTGCTCGCTGCTGCGTTGAGAAAAGCCCACAGCAGGACACCTGCCAGATCCTTTTGGACTTTATGTTTCTCCCAGTACTGTGGTGTTCACGTGCATTCTGTGCCACATCAGTGGCATTGTCTCCACTGATGGGCATGACCTGTGGTACAATGCAATCCTGTGGCAAATCCTAGGACAGCAGGTCACCAAAAACGTTGCTTTTAAAATGTAATATACAGAAAGCAGGAGAGCCTGTCATATGCAGCACGGTTTCCCTCTCTGTGAGTTATTCCAGGAGAAGATTAGTGCCTCTTGCTTCTTCCAGTGCCTTGCCAGTCTTCCAGTCCTTCCACAAGAAGAAGAAACACAGTATGAGGATGGGATGCCACTGCTATGAGTGGATTGCTGTTGCCACACAGTCAGGCTGCATTTGGGGAAAGGGACCACTGCCTGTTTGTTGTGTTCTAAGACTGGAGAGTGTGTGTGTCCCCTTCATGCAAACCCTGACAAGCTGGGTGGTCTCAGAGGAGACTTTTAACCTCTCTGCACTTCTACTTCCCCTATGTATAAAATGAGGATAGTAATAATTAACTCTTTCACAGAGGAACCGTGCTTTCATGCCCACAGAGTGCTTTGAAAGGGTAAAATACTTAGCACTATTGTAGCTTTTCAAATTTCAGCTGTATTTCATTGCAAGTATTAACAGAGAGTGATATATTGGTTTAAAAACATATTTGAAACTCTTGGTAATTAGGAAGTCAGGCAATGGCAATTAATGCTCTCAGACATGGTGCTACTGCTCTTCTCCAAACTACAGCTCATTTAAAATGCTAGCCCTATAATTTATTAGCAATATTTAATACCTCAGTGACCATAAACCTCAGTGTTTTATTACCACTGATTAACATACGTTTGATGTTCTGCCCAGTGTTACACAATCCAAAACAAATTACTCTCAGGAAGCTGGATATTATATAAATACAGAAAAGCAATAAATAATGCATCGAAGAAACAATTTTCTGTGGGTTCTAACATGCCACAATCTCTTCAAATGACTTAGAATTCTTAGGCAGTTTCTCAGTCCTCCAGGACTGTTTGCACCAACGAACACACTTCACATCATACTGGCTGCTACCCCTGCTGCAAGTTTGCTGGTGATTCCTGGCGCCCTGTCAGCCTCTGACACTACAGTCTGATCATGCCTTACCAGAGGAAACCTGGAGTTGCTTGGTCAGAGTGTCTTCAGTTATGATAGTCTCCTTAATAAGCTACAGATGTGTGAGAAAAAGAAAGGCTCTTTCATATTTCAGGATGCTTTTTCCCCTTCTCTCAGTCTGGTGTGAAGAAAAAGAACTTTGCAAACACTTGAGCCCCTTTAAGGCACAGCTTGGATAAGAATAAGGGGTGAGGAGAGGGGAAGCTGATGGACTTAGGGAACACAAACTGCCTAGAATCAGGTTATTGTCAGCTAGGCTTGATGGTGCAGCTGTGATAGGTACCTGTTGAAATTACATTATCTGGTTAGATTTTCATTGACAGTGCCCCAAACTCTGCAATTATCCATGGTTTTAGAGGCTCCAGTTAGAACTAAGAAGCCCAAATGAGGTAGGTCCAATTACATAGATGATTTACACCTGTACAACCCCACAGCTTATTTTCCTGAGGACCCGCAGTTCCACTTCTCCCAAGACCAGAGTTCATATGAAGAGCTAGTAGATGTAAGCAGCAAAACCCCAGACTCAGGTCAATAGTGTCTTCATTCAGTAGTGCAGGCCTGGGTTTCCTCTTCCATTTTAAAGAGCTAGATGCTGCAACTTGTAGAAAATGAGGATTTTAATTTTGTTTAAACCCATATTTTCACTGCGAGGAGGGGGATAAAATTGTTTCAACCAACTCATCATATTTATTTTAAGAGAACAAGAAAGCCAGTATCGCATCTGAGAAAAATTGTTCTTCCTGTGGTAATACAGATTTGTGCTGAAAAGCCTTTGCAATGGACCAGGCAGATACTGCCCAGACACAGAGTAAAATATTGCTTGCTGTCCAGAGGAACTTGCTGTTTGAGTCTGTGATGCAGAAGTGGGAAACAGGGAAGAAGAAACAGTAAGATAATGACCAAGTTTCTGGCTGCTGTAATCCAGCCCTGGCTCCAGCACGGTGAACAGATTAATGGCTCCTTTCACACTTCTGCTCAGCCATGCAGTATTAAGAACCTCAAAAAATGTGCTCAAAACCTCAGCCTCAAAAATGTACTGACTCCACACCCTCTGTTTTCCTTAAAACTTTCTCTTGCCCCCAACATGTTCCAGCGACAGGAGGTTTTAGTCATTTAGCCAAGTTGGGTCAGTAGTGGATGTTTTGTTTCAGTGGCTGACTTAAAATTTGGTTAGGCCAAACAAAATGGCTTATTTTCTTTCTATTGGTGTAACACCAACATGAGAGAATTCATGTTAGAGTCAATGTTGACGGTTTCATTTACCTTCAAACAAAAAGATTTATTTCAGTTTTTAACTATTTAGCTTTCTTTCCTACTCTTACATAGGGCAGCCTTTAAATGAAAATGGCATTGCACAATGACAATTGAAAAATCTGTTTTAAAATTTTGAAAAAACATTTTCAGCATCTTTGAAATTGAAACTTGCCATGTTTTGTTCTCTGGCTCTTGAACAAAACACAATTTTTGAAGAACTTACCAAGAGATGTGTTTGTTGTCTGTCTATTCATAAGCCATCTAATGAACCATTTCCAGGACCAAACCTAACACTCCCCTCTTCAAGGAGTTTTCTGTCAAGTCAGGAGATGAGATCGGAAAATAAAGTTTTTGAAACTGTGTTGCAGGCTATTTACTATACATCCCAAAGTTTTCACTTCTTTCTTCGTCCTCTAGCAATATAAAACAGTTTTGTGTTGGCAACAGGGAGAAGGGTTAAACTTCTGTCTTGCTGTGACCTTGCTGTGTACAAACTAGAGACCGGGTGCTGCAGATTCTGTATGTAAAACTTAACACTGCCACAAATGTAGGCAATTTCAGCCCACATTTTTACATTCCTGGGGAGCATATTCGGAAGCTGAGAAAAGCTAGGAGGTTTTACTGGAGCTGGTGCTAAGGTAGAGGACATCCAGCTCTTTCTCTAGCTCACCCCTACCCTATCTGAGAGATTTCTCTCTCTAAAACTCCTCTCATGAACATCTGCTAATTTCTCTTAGAAATATCAAGAATAAGGTTGTGAAAACACCAATTAAAAATTCACAAAGAATTGCTAGTGACTTGTTTAGCATTTTCTGAAGCAGATGAGAGATTTGGGCGCCAAAAGATAAAAGGATTTTGACACTGTGATTTATATGTTAAGAAGCCTCCCCCTCCCCCATTCGCTTTTTATTTTTTAAACTCCCCTTAGTCCTACTGCCCTGCAGCATTCGTTTTGAGAGAGGCTGAAGCAGCTTTTTATTTTCTTGTGACTGCATGTCAGTGCCTGTTCCTTAATTCTACATCTGACTTAAGTGCATTCAGGTGACTCATAACTTTGGGCTTAGGTTTTTTCTCTTTCTTCGTTTATCCACAACAACAATAATATTATGTGGGAAGATTTTTTTTCCTTCCTATTCCATTACATTGGAAAGCCATGTGAGTAGTCCTGATATGAGCAAATAATAAAATATTAGACAAGATGGTGAGAGGAAATGAGATTGCACTTTTGTAATAGTTGGGTCATGAGTTAAGCTCCCTGCTGTTGTTATCTGGATTTTTACTCATCCATGTAGACTACACATACTGTCAGGCTATACTGAAGTGATTTATCTTTCTTCCATTCCTCTGTCATGGCACAGAACTCTATGTTCTTGTCAGTCTTGATGCCTGAGACTAGGGTACCCAAATTACAGATTTTGTGCCATGACAAATCATAGCATCATAGGATGGCTTGGGTTGGAAGGGACCTTAAGGATCATTTAGTTTCAGCTCTGCTGCTGTGGGTCTTTCACTAGACCAGGTCACTCAGAGCTCCATTCAACCTGACCTTCAACTTTCCCAGGGATGGGGCATCCAAAGCTTCTCTGGGCAACCTGTTCCAGTGTCTCACAACCTTCAGAGTGAAGTATTTTTACCTAATATATGATCTAAACCTACCTTCTTTCAGTTTGAAGCCATTCCCCCTTGCCCTGATGCTACATGGCACTGCAAAAAGTTCCTCTTCATCTTTCTTGCAGGCTCCCTTCAGGAAAGCTTCAATTAGGTCACCCCTAAGCCTTCTCTTTTCCAGGCTTGAGCAAACCTATGAATGGACTACGAAAATTCACTCAGCCACAGGTGTGCACTGGGACAGCGAGCAGTAGGGACAAGCTGCAGGAGCTGTTCTTGTTCACAGTATCCACACTGTTCTCTCCTACCTGTTGGGGTGGGTTACTGCAACTTATCTGTGGAAACTGCACATACAACTTGTGAGAAGCAGGAGATCCTGTGATATCTTGTATACTTTCGTTATCTCAGGAGCAGGCATGGCTGGATCTTAATGAGATGTTTGTGGCAGACAGGAGCTGTCATTTACTCTTTTTCTCTATGGTATTAAGCTCAAAGGGTCTAGCTGAGGTCAGAATATGCCACTGTAGCACGAGTATATAATACAAAGTTGTCATCAGCTTCTAAGACAGTAAGCAGGGCAGTTCCTGTTTTTGTGGGACCTGGAAAAATTCACTTTTGCAAGGAAATATATATGTCTAGATTCAAAAGAAATGTTGTTGCCACTATTGGAGGAAGTGTCCATTATCACCAGCATGTTCAAACAGCAAAGCCGAACTGAGCTTCCGTCAAAACATGAATCGAATGTTTTCTCGATAATTTGGAAAACAACAGTTTGTCTTTGTATTTCTGTATCTGTACTATAGATATGTCTATGTCTAGCTATACTCGTTTGCTTAGATAGCTACAGGTGTCCAGGAGCTCAGCAATATTCACTTATTAACAGTACCTAAGCTACTGAATTACAATGTTATTCAAAGTATGGGGAGAGGAATACTTAATAAAGATTACTGCTCATTTCAGCCAATTGCACTTAATGCAGGGTGTGGATATGTTTGGAAGGGAACGGAAAACAGTGAGCTTTGTGCCACATCTTTTTCCTTTCTCATCTCAAAGCCGCTTTGCGCCCAATCACACCAAGAGCAAGGAAGTGTTTTGTTCGTGCTCTGTATATTCCTGGCTGCTGAAACCTTTTGGTTTTCTGTGTCACATGTCCTAGGCTGAAAGAGTGACTGAGAAATGTGTCAAATGAAATGTATGGTAGTCTCCTGAAGTCAGTGTTTAGCTAGTGATGTTCCTAGATATCAGAGTTGAAGTATGTATTCCTGAAAAGTGTCAGCCACACATGCTGGGTGGCTGTGGTATTTTTTAAGTATCTGATGATGTTGGCTACTGTCAAAGTCAGGCCACTAGTCAGATGTTTATGGCTGTTCTTATGTGTGTATGTGTACGTGCATAAATAGCAGATGCATGTAGGGTAACTTGCTAAAGGCTTTTTCTAAAACTCAATACAGAACAGGAATAATGCCTGGCTTCTGATCTGGAGCTGCCTGCTCCAAGGCGCTCTGCCAAGCATGGTTTTCACTCTGGGACTCAGCGCAGAGGTTTACCTTGGTACTCTACTCACCTGTGATGCTACTGCTTCAAAGAGGTCTCAAGAGTGCCCCAGGCCTGACCTGAGCTGGGAGCAAACCTTCTTGGCCTGTGGAAGGCTAAACAAAGTCAAATGTCTTCCTGTTTCAGTTATTCAAGGTAAAAGCTCTACATGGGTTGCCTTTCATGCACAATAGTAAAAAGGCTACTGTTTGTTTTTGCGCCTGCTTACAGGGATCTCACTGATGGTTTGCTTGCCATTCTCCACCCAGGTGAGTCATGTGGGAAGTCACTTGAGAGAGTCAGAAGCAAACCAGGTGCAGACATTATCTGGTTTTGGTATCTCTTATGTAAGAATATAAACAGAAGGAGGTTCTCCTTGAGTGATGCTGGAGAGCAAGTTGTCTTTGAACTGTCTGCCCTGTTCATTCCAAATATGTCTTGGCAGTATTGTTAAGGATGCATTTTGTGTGAACCTTACGCCATATTCCGTACATAACACAGACATGGCTTTCCAGAAGTCTCTTCTTACAGGCAGTGGGCTGTAGGCTATGTCATCTCCCAGGTGCATTGCTTTATGTTAATCTTATGAAATGCAAAGTTCACACATGCTTGACACATCCCTATGTGCAAAAAAAATCACACCCTGAATCCAAACAAATACTTGTAAATAACGGCAAATATAAGTTAATTTGTCATCTGCAGCCCCAGTGAAATTACAGCACACAAGTCAGACAAAATGAAAATAACTCTGAAGTCCCAACCACCAGGGAATCCTGAGCTCAAGCCAAGTCTCCTTCCTGTGCCTGCCTTCATTGTGTGTGTTCAAGTATAAGACTGAGCATTGTGAAAAGACCTTCTGAGAGACAAACATGCAGGGTCTTTTTTTCAAAACTCAGCCACAGTCTGGCAGTATGTCATACTTCAGGGAGCTTCAGCCGCTCTCTGGTATTGCCATCTTTCACGGGACTTTTAAAGGAAGACCTTTTGATCCCATGTTGTAGAACAGATGAGCAGCTATCCAGTCTCATCTGGCTTACAGCAGCAGACACATCACTCATATCTGTCCTGTATTTTGCAGCCATTCTAGGCAGCGTATTGCAAACTAGATTGTACAATATAAAATTCAGGAAGACAAGAGTACCATAATTCCATTTTTGCAGTAACTGCCAATATTTTTAACAACGGGCTTCCTCAAGAGACTTCCAGACTTAGTCTGGGATAAAGCTTGTGGGTAGAATGTCTGTCTTCCCAGGGAGAAGGAGGGGTTTGGGCAATGTACTAATTTGTTCTTTCATTCAAAATAAATGCTGCTTCATAACCCAATCAAGGAAAGAAATAACACCACCCAGCAAATAAACTTTTCTGGAAATATCCCTGCTCTGGTTTTGGAAGCTGGTTGAGTTTGTTAGTGCCAGAGTGCTTGGTTTGCCTAAGTCAAAATGGCACCCAGAGAGATGTCAGGAAATGAGAGGCAGCTTCTTGTCACTGAGTACAAAGTGGCCTATTGCAGACAGATATTTCAGTAACCCTTTTGTGATTCCCTGGAGTAAATCTCTTCTGACATAGGTGATTAAGCAACTTCAGAAAGGAGGTGAGCATCAGCAGTATAGAGGAAGTTCCCCACTGATTTTTTGGGCAAATCGTGCCTGTACATTCCATTTATCATGTAGCTGAGGTCTTCTTCACAGCAGTATATTTTCAATGCAGAGAATAATTTTAAGCTTATTTTATCACTCTCTTTTTTCCCCCAAGCACACATAACTATAAGTGCCCACCTTCACTTGTGAGGTTACGAAATGAATATGAGGGTGGATTTTGCCCACCAAGTCAAAGTGGTAGTATTATCCCTACTCATTAGTGAGGTAAGCCATTGTTAATGCCTGCAGAAGCTTTCCAAGCTCAATTAAGTTGTAGCACTGTAAAACAAGTGTTTGCAATAGGGCAAACTTGTTCAGCTCACATCCGGCCAAAACCGACAGTGAGTAGTCGGCAGACTGCCCGTATTTAATTACATTATCCTCTGCCTGCAGTGTACCACAGGCCTCTGGAGGAAATCCAGGGCCATATATATTTTGTTTATATTTGCTTGTAATTTTTAATGATTGACTGGAGTTTTGGAAAGTTGTTATGTTTAAAAAGCCACAGCTTTGGAAATAGATGTGTTAAGACTTTGCATCTTGGCTTTAAGGAGTTGCACTATGGTAAAGCTGCCGTGAAAGAAGATGGGGAAGAGATTCCTGCCATTTACACCAACACAGCTGCAAACACATTTTGTTCTGTTTGTCATCAGGTCTTGTTTTTATGTGGCCTTAGTGGACGTTGTTCAAAGTTAGTTGGTGTGACAACAGGGTTACATGAGAAATACGTAGGTTTGAGGGAAAGATGGATGGCTTATGAATCCCAAGGGAGTGATAGGCTGATGGAGACAATTCAGACCATGGAACAGGTGTTGCTACTGACCCCACTATCTGTCCTTCTCAGTCTTGTTCTGCTGCTGAATCAGCATAAGAACTCTTAAAATTAACAGCTCTAATGAGGGATTCCCAGTGACCACCATGTTCAGATCACACTTCTTCCCTTGTGATAAAAGCTGTAGGATTTCGGAAACTGGTTCCTGAGCTACATGTACCCTGTACAGAATGGGACCAGTAACTGAGGGTGGTAACCTGGCTGGGCACTCCAGGCTAACTCACCAGTGAAATATGTATGTAATGAAGGGGGAAAGAGAAGAACGAACTATTGTTTTGAGTTGTAACTCAGCCATAGTGGTCTGGAGTCTGATTTCCAAAGGGCATTTATTGCTCCCTCATGGCTGACTCAGCAGAGAGATTCAAGACTAGACTTGTTGGAGTCTGTTTTTACTGAATATGGAACCTCCAGAGGCAAAGCTCTGAGCAAGTAGCCTCTGTCTAATGATAACATTGTAACTTCACAGAAGTCATGTGCAATTAAGCATGATGGAATAAGTTGCTTCTATGCTGGAGTTGCAGTATCATCCACTATTCTGAATAAAAAGTTTTAAAAGCAAAATTTGGAGAAAAAATTTGATTTTAATTTTCCTGCCTAGACATTTTGAGGATAAATTCATTGGTATTGCCTTAGTGGGTAAATCTATGAAAATGTCTTCTATCTGCATGTGTGAATCCAGTAACAGAGTGCACGTATTTGCGTGCAGAGTCACCAAAATTGCGTGTACTGTTGAGTCACAAAATCGCATGGTGTGCTGTTCTGCGGTTACCACTACCTGTCTGCAGGAAATGCAAACTCCTTGTAAGATGTGTCCTTCGTACACTACTCAAAATAGCTTTGCTTGGCAGATTGTTATATATCTGGGTGGTTAAACAGCTAGAAGGACAAGAGTTCCTGGAACAAATTTTGCATAAAAAATGGCTTCTAAGTCTTCAGCTGGAATTTGCTTCTGGACAGCTCTTAAAAATGAAGGTCTATAATGATTTTGAAAGAAACTTTCCAAAGTTGTACATCATTTTTTTTATGAGTAGCCTGAGGGAGAGAAATTTAAGAATCCCTTTCTGGGTTTCTCAGATTACCTGGATTTCATCATACGTAATAAGAAAATTATTTTGTATTAAATATGAAAGGTAGTTTTCAACGGTTAGAACTTGCTATACTTTTATGATGCTATAACTTTAAAATTTTATTGTGTGCATGTGAGTAAGATCGCCACTCTTGTTTTTTTTCTTAAACAAAGGGATTTGATTTTGTTGGTAGTATCACCACTCAGTGCTTGCCAGGACTAGACCATTGTATGTTGGTGCAAAATAAATGTAGAAAAATCCATTCTCACCCTGCCAGTTTGGTTTTATCTGCCTTTGTTACAGGTAGTGTGGGTCATGGCACTGTACCTTATACAGGGCGTCAACTTTGGCTGAATTCTGAGTCAGCCTTCTGGATAGGCTTCAGTAGGAGCCCGAGTGACATTTGGTCCATGAACTCATCTACTACACAGAGATAGATTTTATTTCTTGAGCACTAGCAAATGTTCAGTTGTCAGCAGTGACCATATGCTATTGACTCAAAAAGATCCTGAGGTCAGTCAGTTCATTTAGAACTAAGTGTAATGGCATGTCCCAAAAACAGTTGCAGAAAATATTTGCTTGTTAATTTTATTTATTTATTTACTTGAATTAGCCCCACCCATTTGAAGAAAAACAAACCTGCAGAAGAGGTTGTTGGATGTGCATGTTCTTGCAAACCTTGAGAAAGCTTCTGGAGTTTTAAACTACAGCAACACTGTATGCAGAGAGGCAAGTGGGTGCATGTGCTGGCAAATGGAAAGATGGCAGTAAAATAAAACAAAACAACCAAAGGCAAACTCACCTCCTTGAAGAGGAGAAAAGTGAATATAAACTATATCACACAAATTAATCCTCCATTATATCATAGGTGCTTGCTTCTGAATGGAGTTTTCCAGCTGTCTTTCAGTATATTTGTGTATCATTTACATTCTTACGCTGTTGATGTTCACTAACTCATAAAGCTTTCTAGAATTCAAAATGAATCTCTTAAAACCTTGCTTCAGAGGAAGCTGACTGTCTAGAAAGCATTTGGGATCTTATTTTAGTTATCCAAAGGCCAGGCAGATAAGAAATTTCTACAGCTTTCAGGTGACTTCTGGAAATGCCCTTTTGTCCATAGGGATGTACATGTTTCTTAGGTGCAGAGATGTTCCAGATGGCTTGGTGTGAGCTAACTGGCAGCAGGACAATGCATGCTAGAGCACGACCAATTCTGGCCCCGTAGGTCATATTTTACCATAGTTATGACTACTGAGCCTGAGCTGATCCTTCAGATCTCCCGAGAGAAGAGTCTCTGGCTCATGTATATCACTACTGAAGTAAGTGGAGGTGTGCACACACTAAATCAGGTTTAGCTGAATTTACTAACAAGCCATGGGTCCAGCTTTTCACATCAGCATGTTTTGGTCTAGAAGGAGCTGGTATGCTCCAACAGTGGCTGTGTTGTGACAAAAGGTGCTGGAGGAGGTGTGTTGCTCTGAGGGGGCTGTAGATCTAGAAACCCCAGACAAACCTCCAAAGTTCTTAAATTCTACCTCAACAAGATTTCCAGGATCAAAACCAGTAGGTGTATCCAGCAGAGTGACACATTTTGTCCTGATTTCTTGGACCATGGCACATCTGGACCTTCATTAATTCGGTTGGGATTCAGGTTTGAATGCAGCATAAGGCGAGTCTAGGGTGAAGTATTTGGTACCTCAGCATGTCATTGCCTTGTGCATGCCATAGTAACCCTTGTTTCTTGAGAAACTGCATCCTAAGTCAGAGAGACATTTTTCACACTCCACCTGAAGTCCACAGCTGTTATGCTGATGAAAATACTGCGAAGTGGATTTTGTTCTTTCTCTTAGTGTGTTCTGTTTTCCCTCTTTTAATCTGCTATAGTTTTGTGGCAAGGGTGTTTTTATGCCCAGTTCTTCGGCTGGGATGAATAAAACAAACAGAGGTCAAGTGACTAATTCAAACCCAAACAGTGCATCAGCCATTCAGCTAGGCTTTTGGAATGGGCTTAATGATTTTTAACTCTTTGCTGTAGCTGCTGCTTTAAACTGTTCCCTGTTCCCAGCAGACTGGCTACCAGGTACCAAGCTACTAAGGCTAGCTGGCTCATTCCTTGCTTTTGAAACCGTTGTGGTACAAATGACCGTAAACCCTGGGAGAAGTGTTTGCATCCGTGCATGGACAAGTATAGTGCACACTTCTGTGTGTGCCTATTCTCTGAATCATCCTGGTGTCAATGTTCAGGGCTGTGCTGCCTGCAATTAGTCATCAAAAAAGGAGAGTCTGCCTTATATATGGCAACTGTATGACTGATCCTTGAAACTGAGGTGGTTAACTGGAGAATATAGTGACGCATCCGGAAAAAAGTAGGTAGTGCACAATAAGCTGTTTGCAACTTCAGAGGCCTGTGATAGGGGAAAGGAGGCAGAATTAAAGCTAGGGAGGTTAAAGTGCTAGACAGCTGACTAAAGCTGATGTCCAAATCAGAGTTGGGAAAACAATGGCCCCATACATCTCCTCACCTTCATCCCTTCTGCAGGAGCCTGGGGCTTTTTTCCATGCTCTTCTTGGGGTTCATATCTCCTTCTCCTAGACATGGCTATCTGGAAGGGATAGGGATGAACAAAAACCTCTTCCCCTTGCAATGCTGCTTGGTCCTTTTGACACAGAGAAGGGGTACTCCCCACCTGCTTCTCACAGTGAGCTCAGCACTCTAAGGCAAATATTGAAAAGCTACTAGCAGGCTGTCTTCTCCCAGTTTGGCCAGCAGCATGGGGAGACAGAGACAATCTTTTACCAGAATTAGTAACTGTGAGGCCTTGGAAGGGAAAATACCCATAACAAGAGGACCTTCTACATGACTCCCACAAGAGAGTTTGAGTCTAAATGACACAGCCTTGTCCGTAGCAACTTGTCTGTTCCAGTTTTATGTGACTCAACAATAGAGCTTCCACTGTTTCCCTCGCAAGACTCAAAAGAAAGCAGGTCTTACAGACCAGATAACCCTTCCTTATTCATGTGGAATAATCCCAGTAAGAAGTCATTCATGGGTAAAGTAAAGAGAAGCTGTCCCTAAAACAGCTTTCTGCATATATTTGAGCCAGTGGATTCCTGCATGTACGCTGTTGTGCTTGTGGAGCAGAGCACACAGACTAGGGGCAGCCTGGGTGTGTGAATGTAACTTCTCAACAGTACAAGCAAAATACCACCACAAACAACTCTCCCCTTCCTCCCCCATGACCTGCCCCCATCTTTCCAGGTTCTGCTTGAATGGAGAAGTAGAGAAACAGTTCATGGCAGGAGTTGTGCTTGCACAAACAAGGAACAGTATCCCCCACATGTAACACAACAGCCTCTGGTAGGTGTTTCAGACTGCTTGAAACCTTTAAGCCCTGTGTTTTAGGTGGTAACTATCCATCCGAAAGAAACAAATCTAGTTTGTCTGTCACTTGCACTCTTTTCTCTTAGGAGTGGTGAGGTCTGTGACTCATTATGAACCCTCAACAAGAAAGAAGTATTGCACACTTGAGTTTGTGAGCTTTGCTGAGCTTTGACTATCAGGTTGTGAATGCAATGATAGTCCCAGGCTCTGGAGAGAGGCCCGTGAAGCGCTGACAGGTGTCTTGTCAACCAGTTGACACGGCAGTTCCAGCTTACCCTTTGGCAATGTGCACTTTGGATGAGTCAAGTGCAGTGGCCTTGATAACAGAAGGGACTGCCTTTGGCACAGCTCCGTAGCTTTGAGCAAATACGCTCCTATACACTGCAAAAGGATGCCAGGTAGATGATGTCAGAGATGAATCCAAAACCTGCTCCTGCTTGTTTTGCAATCCTTCAGATAGATTGGGGTTGCGATGAGTGAGGCATGGTTTGATAACTTGTCCAATGGGACAGCTTCAGGGGCTGTGTGCAATAATCAGATGAGGAGTGACATGCAGAACAATGAGGAACCCCACAAGCCTCATCAGCCAGTCTCCCTGAATAACAGCTTGAAAGGATTAAATCTTTGGCTGGTTGCACCTTACATTCAACCAGACCATGTGCCTAGAGACAGCACAGCATGATAGTGACAGCTCAAATTAGTGTTCTTTTGCTGAAGTTCTTAAAATCACCAGAGTTAAAAGGAGATCCTAGGGTCAGATGTGACAGTATCCAAGAGTCTGTTAAGTTTCATAGTTGATAAAGAGCAGAGACTGTTACACTAGCTGTTTGTGAGGAGAGCAAAATCACTTTGAGCCTTCTCTAGATAAAGTTTAAAATTGATTCTCAAGAAATCAATCAGTGTTATCAGTATGGGATTTGGATCAGGACTTCTTGGGCATTTTCAAATTATATTGGTGCTTTGGTTTATGTCAAGATCTTTGTAAGTGGTTAACTCTTTTAGGACTTTTTCAACTGGTCTCATACACAATATCAGGCCGGTACTTTCACGACCATATTTTCTTGGACACAGTATATTAAGATAACAAAAGTGTCAGCTAGTTTGCTTGAGAATAAGAAGATAGTGTCTCCATGCATTATGAGCAGGTAGCTTTTTTTGTCGTGTTGAAAATGAAACTAACTTCTTGGACAATTTCTTGGCTGGCTGTTCCCTAATGCCAGTGGGAAACACAGGGCAGTGTTGACTGTTTGACAGTCAGTCTTGCTACCTGAACAGTCAGCATGACCAGACAAAGCAAGGAAATATTCCAGCAGAAAAGCTTGCAGTGACAATGAAGCAGCCCAGTCTGGGACCACATCTGCTGCTGCAGGTTGCTTGGAACATTTGTGTTAGGAGTCCTTACTGGCTTGAAAACATGATATGATCTAGCAAAATACTTCACTTTGCATTCATATGGATTCAACAAGGAGTAGTTCAAGAGAATCACAGGAGTGACCTGTGGCTTATGTAAACCTACTATGGAAAACTTGTGTATATTAACTGTGGAAAAATTTGATTCCTGCAAGAGTAGGAAAGGCTTCTCTGTAAGACATGCACAATTTTATCTATTGTTATTAAGTGCCTTGATTGAAGCACTGGGGGCTTCATTTCTAGATAGAGGTACATCAAGTCTGGTACAGCTTCTCACAATTAACCAAAAGTGGTGTCTGTTTCTGTGAATTACCACTGAGTTGAACGTGACTTGTCAAATAATTTTAAAGGCCTCTGTGTACTAGCTAGTCTATTGCCATGAAAATCCCATGGAGAAAATGTTGTGAAGTTCAGCACTTTAATCCTTTTTCTGTGGTAGAAAGCTGTGGTAGATGCTGAGCTATCCAAGGAATGCCTGTCTGGGTTTTGGCACAGAGGCTTACTGGATTGTTCCTATCTGTGTCTGTGAGAATGATGCCAGCTGCAATGACACAGCAGTCTGAGAAGGATGGCACTAGCCCCACCAATTTTACATTTTTTTTTGTAACTTGGATACTTGGTTCCCTAATAATTTCCACAGTTGCTCAGAAACATCATAAAGCTGAATGAACAAAAAGCTGGTGGACACACTATACTTTAGGTAAATAAGAGGTAATTCATTTAGGAAAAGGTGATCTTAACCAGACTACATTGTTCTGGACTCTGAACTGTATGTTATCACTTTGATAAATGAAATTTTGAAATCGTTACCAGCGATTCCCTGAAATTCTTGGCTTAATTTGCTGAAGCTAATAAAAGGCCAGTGAAGTTGTGGGCATCAGAAGGAATGATATTGTGAACAAGACTGACATTTTGCTCCTGTTCAAAACTGATGTGTCCACATATTGAGTGTTGGGCACAGTTCCAGTCTCTGCACGTGGAGAATAAAATAGTGGAGGTAGAAAACACCCAGAAGAGGATATCTAAAATGTTTGACACAAGAGAGCTGTCGTCTTACAAGGAGAGATTAAAAATGCAGAGACTCTTCAGACTGGAAAAAAATGTTGAAGTGGGGTATGATTGAGATGTGTATGGGGATATGAAAGTGATGTATAAACTAAATGACAAACTGTTAGCACATCCTGTGACACTAAAACTAAGAAGCACTTTGGGAAACTAGTAGAAGGGAATTTAAAAGACATAAAATAATCCTTGATAAGGCAGGTAATGAACTTCTAGACTTTCTTATCCAAGATATTTTGCAGGCACAGTGTCAGTAAGTTCAACAAGTGATTAGACAGATGCACAGATAAGAAGTCTATAAAGAGATATTAAAAGGAGCAGGTAAGGGAGTATATACCCTGTAGCACTAACACCACTGCAGTTCCTGAACAGATAAGAGGGAAAGAGATCACAGAAAGAGGTCTCCCTAAATAGCATCACTTCATGTCCTGTGGTGTCCTTGCCAACGATCTGCTTTTTACACGCTTGAGTGGGTCTAATTTCATGACAGTTTTCCCCTCAGCAATAACACTGTGTGGCCAATCCACAGCAGATGCTGATATGAAGTGTGTGTTGAGATTGGTGTTAGTGCACTTATGATTACCATATGCTGCATGATACCAGTTGACTTCTAACTTGGTACAATTGATGTAGCATGTTTCTTTGTGGGGATTGCTCTGGGGCTTCTCTGCCAATGAGATGCTCAAGCTCTCTCAGGCTTTGGGTGAAGGGGAAGAGATGTTCTGTAAGGACCAGCACAGAGAGGATACATTCCTCATTTTCATAAAGTACTTGTGGGAAATAAAGTTAGGAGCTCTTGACTGCAAGGAGGTCCTTAATATAGGAATTACTGTTTAAACAGAGCTGTAGTAAAAACTTAACCTTGTAACTTCCAAAGGTTATGACCCCGGTAGTGTTAGAGATAGGAAAGAGCAATATTGACTCTACTAAACAGGCTTATTCAAAAAGGGAGGATTTAAGGTGTCTCCAATGGCAATTGCCACCACTCAGCTGGATCTGACTTCCCTTATGCAACTTTCGTTAGCCCATACAAATCACTTCTAGGGACATGGAGTAAAAGTCTCTTCATTTTCTTGCTGAATAAAATAATTGTTGTCTTTGCATCAGCAGGCTTCTGTATTTTCCATGATTCTTTTCCTTTCCAGTAATGATTCTCAGTGTCTTGGAATGAGTGTCTTGCTAAATAAAGACTATCACAGATGTCATCCCCAGCCTCAGCAGAGACTTGGGTGTTTGCTCTTGGCAGATGATACTGATGTGGCTGAGTTCCCAAAGTTCCAGTGGGTTTCTCAATGACAACTGTGATGAAAAAATATGTTGTAGGGGTTTCCAAAACATAGATATCCTTTATGTATACTTGCATTCATTCGGTTCAAAAGACCTTTTCCTGGGTGACTGTGGAGTATATTATAGAATCATAGAATGTTTTGGCTTGGAAGGGACCTTAGAAATCACCTAGTTCTAATCCCCATGACTAGGGCAGGGACATCTTCCACTAGATCAGGTAGCATTAAGGCAGGGGATTCAAAAATCTCCTTCCACCTCATCATCTCCAGAGGAGACAATTTCTCACCAGGACGTGGAAATTTCATTGTTCAGATATACGATGCAGTACGATGGACAACCCAGCTAACAGCAGCCACATTAGCTTTCTCATTCTGCTTGTGAAATTGAAATCTGTGGCCAATGACTAATGATGTAGTAGGCAACAGCTGTGCCTTCAGCAACAGGTCTGCTATTTCTCTCCATGCGAGGCAAAGTGAGAACTATGAGAAATATGATGATGACAAATGTCTTAGTTCCAAAGAACTATAAAGGGAATAGTCTCTTTCTGATTTGGACTGTCTATCTTGTTGGCTTCAAGGTGATGTAAAAGTCATGCACAAGAACCTCATGATACCTCTGAAATTCCTCAGTCCACCCCAGAGTTGTCATCTCAAATTGTAGAAGAGCACATTTGTTTGTATCCCGCAGTGGCAAAGCTTTAAGTGGAAGGGCTTGCTGGTTGAAAGACTCCTTTCACCTCTCAGTGGCTACAGAAGTCTTGCTGCTTGTTCCTATTTCTTAGCAGGACCCAGTCCTGATGATCAGCAATTTGACAGCTTATTTATGGGAAAGATTGCAGAGACTTGAAGCAGCAAGCAAACAACTTTTTTTCTGACAGCACTATGAGTTACAGCAGTGAATGAACGGCTGCCCTGATTCCCCTGGCTGTTGCTGGATGAAGAAAGAGGAGAAGGAACAGAATACAATATGATTTTTTATCCTTTGGTATAAACAAGAAACAGAGCACCTCAGATAGGCATTAATGCCACATAAAATTGAGGTGCTCTTATAATGATGCATATCTTACCTGAAGGAAATCTAGAAAGACTGTGAACCAAAGAATTGATTATTGCTGCTTTGAAACAGGGGCAATTCAAGTGTGAGCCTGCTTAAAATACCTGTTGGAAACCTATTTCTGACTAGAAGAATTTATAGATATTTGTTACATACTTACTATCAAGACCCAAAGCAGAAAGAGAGATATTTTAACCTCTTGCCTTCCAGAGGGAAGTGTAAGGGCGAGGCGGGAATTGCCAAGATCAGTGTTCCCATGAACAAAAGAGGAACCTACCTTGGGCTTCTGTCATCTCCTTTCAGCTGCAAAACTGTGATGGAGCAAAAGCAGGAAAACTTGTTCATGTAAATGTGAGGTGGACTGATTTGGTTCCTGCCTAGTATATGTTTCTTAGGAAAAACCACTTTTTTAAAGGAGCGACTTTACTTACTATCTAGATTGTCTAACCATCTCTCCACACTGATAAGTTGGTGCACAGAAAAAGTGTGGGGGATGAGACTGACAGAGGAAATAGAAGCAAAAAAAGCACACACTTTATTTATGCAGAAAGAGTAGGCCCTCAAAGCTACAAAACCGGCTAATTGTTCAATTTAATGGGAAATTCTGGGAGAAAGTACTTATTGAGGTAAATTGCCACTGGGAGAACAAATTTAGAAACTTCTTGACTCAACTGCCTTGCAAATCTGGCTGATGCTGAAATACAGGTTTGGAATCTAACTTGAAGATACCCATTTACCTTGACCTGAATGAAGAGCTATCAGAGAATACCTAAAGCACCTGAAGGAAAGCCTTGAGGAAGGTAGAGTGCATTAGTTTTAGGTAGTGTGGGTTTACAAAAGGATGCAACAGTCATTTCTGATTTGCACCTGAAAGCTGTCAGATGCTCTCCTCCCAAATATCCAAAGTCCTTTCTTCAGCTTTTGTCCCTGATGCATTTCCCAAACAATTGAAGAAAATTGTGATTAGGCAGGGTGTTTCAGTCTCCCACACTCAAGCAAGATTTTTTTAAAGGAACACATGGCAGGAAAGTTCCTAGTCGCTCACTGTAATGATTTTTATCCAATGTCTGATGGTGGTTGTTTATTCTAAGTGGTATTACTTTCATCTACTTAAAGGACATAATAAACCCCCTAAAAATTATTATGGCAGCATCCACCTTGATTAGCTCTTGGCAAGTAGGACTGCCCATTGTCACACAGACACCCCCACCTAATTGTGTCCCCCCATAAACAGTAAAATATTTGGTCATTAAAGCCACAAGAAATATCTCATATTACTCAAATAAGACGGTACTTTCCATTTTAGTTTACCTCAGGCAAATTAAACAGGCCCCCTTGAAACAGTGACAAGAAGAGTTATAGGAGCTTAGCACCAGACACCAATTACAATTTGAGAGCTAAATGCCATAATTAACAAGACGTATACTTTAATCTAAAGCAACTCAAATATGTGGCTGGATAAAGAAAAAAGGTAAGGGTAAACTCTGTAATTATAATAAATCAGTGTACTGAGAAAGTGTGTACCCTTGAGGTATATTCTTTTATTCTGCAATTAACTTTCAAGTGTTTTGCTTAATTGCACCCTCTTCCATGCACACATAAAAAAACTTCCTTGAATTCTCATATTCCCCAGCCCTCTGAATAAGCATTCATTTCCACAGACCCTCCTGTCTGTGGATGATAGGTGTGTGCCAGTAGTGGTGCATCTCAGTTTCCCCCTCTAGCTGTGGGCTTCTTGTGGATACCTTGTAATGGCCCAGTTTTGCCTTTGTGGACAGCAGCAGGAGCAGTATTCGTACATCCAGCTCAGTGCAAAGCTGGGGCAGTGCTGAGTGCTTTTGAAAATCCCATTGCAAACTTCTTCAGCATAAAGGAAGCTTAAAAAAAAAAAAAAAAGGTCTCTCACTAATATATAAATAACATGAATTTGTATACTTGGCTTTACATTACTATCTGATAAATAAAATCATGCTCCTGCTATTTTTCCTTTAACACATTTAAAGGACAGCCTAATGCATCCTTCCAAGAGCCTTATTTATACAAACCACTGCTTTTGCCATATTTCTGTCATCTGCAATAGAATTCTAGGATGTAGTAACCATCTTGAATTTCTCCATGCTCTTGATAACAAAGGTAGGTGAGAATTCCTTTGCTTTTTAAGACAGAACAGTAGCCTCTTCTAATTTAGAAAACTATGTGCCAGAACCAGACAAGTGAAGAGGAAAGGAGAAGTGACTGTTAAAAGTGAAGCTTTGCAAGTGTAAGATGAATGTGTCAAGGTTAAAGTATTCCTCTAATCCCAGAGTGAGGAAGGAAAGCTGTAGCTAATAAAGTCCATCCATGCAGTTTTATCCACTTGTATGCACTTTACTAAAGGAAGATGTGCAGTCTGGAGACCAATTACAAATCACTTGTCTGATTCTTTTAATCCCTTTATTTCCATATCTGATCAAAATAAAGATTTAGTTTTTTCCTGTGTCTAAGAAAAGAAAAAAAATCCTAAATTTATCTGCAATACATTGTTTTCTGTTATTGACATGCAGCCTCATATTTTATTCTGAAGCTTTTCTCTTCCTCTGACTCTGAGTTTCTCATGGCTATATGTTGGTCTCATGGCTATGTATGTGTTTGTTCATTGTTTTTTGCTGGTTTGCCATGGTTTGGGAAAAATGGGACTATAAGGCTCAGTTCCATTAGAAAGCCCCCACTTTAGATTGACCCTTGGCAATCCCCATTGGAACTAGGGCTAGAAATTGGAAGGACAAGCATATGCACAGCAGTAGACAGAACATATTCATTAGTACTGTCTGGTTATGCAAATGTGTTTCTGTTTTCAAACTACTAAGTCTTTTCTAAAACTTTGGACATGAGTTGTGGTACAGCTGCACCTACAGTTTCAGCTACAGGCAATCAGAGACAGCATCAAGGACTTGTGGTATTTAGAGTAAGAGCAGAGGAGGTCACTGCTTTACTGAGGATCCACCTTCAACAGGTCACATATTTGGGAGGGGTACTGGGAGGAGCATGGGGCAAGGCAAGGGGGGAGGTCCCTTTCTCATCTGTGGGCGTTTTAGCTGTTGCTGGTCATCAAGGTGTGCAGGGAATGGCTCAGAAGCTTGATGTATTTTATTCAGCACCATGATGAAGAACAGAGGTCAACAGAAAATGCACAGCTTCAGGGAGTTTGAGTGCAAAAGTCTGCAAAAGCCTCAGGGTATGTGTTAGCATTTGGACATAGATACTTGTTAAAGAAGGTCCTGTCTCGACTGTAAAAAGATGAAGCACTTAATTGAACCTCTTACTTACTAAGGGTATGAATTATTATTCCCCATTTTAGAAATTTTTCTGCATTTCATTAGTTCTTTGAGTGATTTCTTAAAATATGTTTTGTCCTACCCAAAGCCTACTAGCCTATATTATCCCTAAGCAGAGCAGTGTGAGTGAACACGACAGTTACTTCTGGCATTCAGTGTGGTAGAATATGTATTTTATTCTCTTAATCATTACGCTCCAGATGCAAGAAGTGCCCCACATCAATGAAGTGAGCTTCAGCCTAAGTCTGCTGTGCAGGTGCTAATTCTGCAAGCTCTTTCTGCTCCTTATCACTCATTGCTTCCCTGTTGTTCTTTCACTCTGAGGCTGTGTTTCTAACGCTGCTCCCCAGCAATGAGAATAAAGTGGGGGCCTGTGAGACAACAAACCCTGAAGTCTGACTGTTGCAGTGCTGGTGATAAGATGTAAACTAAGATTGTGTAACTCTTCCAGCAAAGAAGTCTAGCTGCGAGTGAGAGACTCTGAGCAAAGCTCATGGGGTTTGATTCCCTCCTCAGATAGGGAGAGCCCCAGTGATGCAGAGTATCTTATCAGATCAACCACCTGATTTTACAAGATTTGCAGAATGCTGTGCCCTTAAGCTAAGGCAGACGCTGAGCACTGGGTATGTGCTGCACTTTCATTCAGTGATGGTGAAATTTCTTAGTACCTTCTCTGTCACTTAGAAACTGTGCCTTGGGTTAGAGGGATTCACTGTAGTGTCACACCAGTCTCCACTGCTGACTGGGCACTGCTGAGAATTCTCTATCAACAATTACCTGAATGTTGTGAATGAGTGAGAAAAAGCCACACAGGGCCTGTTTGAACGCTGGGAAAGAAATCCAGGGTACCAAAAGGTTTGCATGCAGTGGCCAGGTGACTGCTCTGGGATGTACTCAGCACAACTTGCTTTACGTGGCCAGGAAAAGAGAATAAATTATTATTTAAGTGATGTGTATATGGAGTTAATGAGTAGCAGTGAATGTGCACTTGTGCCATGGTTTGCTCAAATGTCTGGAGAATCCTCCTCTCCTGTCTTTTTGCCATTTTTTTTTATTTACCTGTCTTTTTGCCATTTCTCTCTGCAGTACCTTATTGACCCAAAGGAACTGTGAGCCTGGTCCACTGGCAGAATTGGGTTTGCAGGAATTGTCAGCACTATGGAATTTAATCCATTTGTATGGGAGTATTGAATATCTTTGTTAACTTCTGACAATATTTTCATTCTTTACTGTTCCTTGCATTTTCACACTACTGTGACAAGTATGAACCATTCTTGATTTGGCATTACTAGGCTAAAATATGGTTACTGAAACATGTCAGTGACCTACTGGTCACCCTTTGTGGGCTTATGTTTCTAATGTGTCATTTGTGTTTAGAGAATGAAGTAAATTTTGCAGAAGAACAAGAGAATATACTTTTAGCTGGTTTGTTTGAATTTGTAGCCTGTGCTGTTACTTGGGGAAATAAGTCTGGTTTGATTCTGGAAGAAAATTTCAAAACCGTGTGGAGAATCTATTTCTTTTTGAACATACTTGTCTAAATCTGCACTAGAGTCTTGATGTTCTCAATGCACATCTTGAAGCACTTGGACAAGGTGGCAGTGTTAGAACTCCTGGTCACTCCTTTCATTTTGCATAATCTCTTGACAAAAGTCTCTTAGAACACAAATTAGGTTTGAAAGTGGGGTGAGGACCTAAAATCATTTAGATGTCTTTGCTCCCTGTCAAGTAATCAGGCAACAAATCTGAAAAATCTAGATCAGCCTGTACCTGAGGCAATTATTCTCTATAAATCTTTTCTGTGTGTTGCATCCTTGCTGTTTCTGCCCTTACTCTCAAGCATCTGGGTTGCCTTTCTGTGTTGGATCATGTCAAGATGCTTTCCTAGTCCATTAGATCTTGCAGGACGTCTTGTGAAAGGCCATTTGCAGGCTAATGTGACTTTCTTCTGCATTGCAGAGGTTGGGTTTCTAGAGGAGTCAGGGTAAAAGTCTCTACAAGTTGCAGGTCTTGCAACGAGATTTAGGTGTAAAAATCAATATATGCACTTGAAAAAATTTTACTTTTGCTCTTCATTATTAGAATCTCCAGCATATTTTTGAGGTTGGCATGATTTCCTTCCTTTGTGTGCGTGAAATGCTTGCTCCTATCTTTTCATGTATCTGTATTTATACATATGCTACAAATAAAAGTAGATTTGAGGGCAAACACTGTAGAAAATTGCCTCAGGATTTAAGCTGAGATTTTAATATGTTGTTTGAATGCTCTGGACAATACTGCTTGAACAAAGGAACTCTGTTAATCCAAAAGGGTTTGTTTTCTGTAATGAGTCTCAAACCCAATCAATATTTGTTTTATTAACCTGATGGGTGGATTCAGTTTAAAGTCTTAGTGTAGTTTGTTTGAAGTGCTTTGTACTTGGAAGCTCTGTGAGAGGTAAACAATGCTGAGAGTAACAGCAACAGTGGCCTATTGTATTGAGCAAGTCCCTTTTGTACGGAGGCTGTTGACCACTTGTGTTGTTTTTTGAGGATATCAGCTCATGCTTTTTTCCTGACGCAACCTCAAGCATTCAAACATCCCAAAGGTTGGAAAATATTTATCAAGATGCTTTAAAAATATTTTTCTCACAAGTGTTTGCTGGCTCTACTGTGCAGTTTTCTTCTCTGTTAATACTGTAGTACAGATGCAGGAGGAGGTGAACAAGATCATTGTTTGCCAACATCAAGAGCAATGCAGCTGTGCCTGATTACATTAAATCATACGATGACGCACCATTCTTGACATATGCAGCATCTCTTTATTGTAAATTAATCGCCCTAAGAATCTATTTTCATCAGTTAGAACATTAGCGTTTTGCCTCTTTATGTTTTGCATTATTTAGAATCATCATGGACCGAGTTGTTTATTTATATAATTAGCTCCATATGCCTTCGCTACATTCAACATATGGCTACAACTATGCAGGACTCCTGTCCCTTCATGAAGCTGTGTGTGAAGGCAAGGCTGGGAGAGATCGTCTGGGCATCTGCATGAGCCTGCAGCCTTCACCACCTTGAGCAGTGGTGTGGTGCGGCAGCCACTTTGCACTTAAAATAAGCCTTTCCTCTTTAACTGGGATAAAAGGAAGAAAATCCCCATGCCTGCGATGGGCGGTGATAGCAAGGCTCACCAGTGAGAGGTTGTGTAGGGAGGACCAAACCATTCTGCAAAGCCCCGGTATTGTCTTAGCTGCAAGGGAGCAGCCTTCTCAAAAGCTCACTGTGGCCTCAATTCATTATGATTTTGAAGCATCTGTAGTCCTGCCAGACTTTCACACTCAAAAATGCCAAGCTACTCTCCAACATAACAGGAGGTTGATGGTAAAATCATGAGATTTTTAAAAAAACCAAGCAGTTCTGGATTCTTTCATTTTCTTTTATGTTCAAGGCTTCCCATTTCCAAGCTTTTGTCTGAGAATATGAACACTAGAAACTTTGCTTTAAAAGAAAGCTGAGAAAAATCCAAAACTGCAGGATCCCTGACTTCGACTATGACTTCCCCTGCATTCCAACTTTGGATATTGCATCATTTGAAATCCTGGCTCCTGGTCACTTTTGGTTGTTGCCACGAGTGCTGCCATGGGTACACCTCATAAAGCAGACATCCTGCTCCTCTGATCCTCCATCTGCTCCTCAGCTGATCATCAAGGGGATGAAGCCTACGTGCTCTGAGCTGCGGCAGGGAAGTGCCAAGTGGAGGAATGAAGCAGAAGGGGGTTTGTAACTCAGCAGGAAGGAAAACTACAGACCTGCATGCAGAAAATGTGTGAAAGAGAAATACTAAAAAGGGGGCAGGCAAAGTTTAAAGAGAGGGAATAGGCAGCCTAAACCTGGTGAAAGAGGGACCCACGTTCTTCTTCAATTTTTACTTTGTTTCTGAGAAGTGCCACTAAAGCAGCCTTGCTCTGGTATTGGTATTTTCTATGTCCTTATCACAGTTTCCACGTGTGTCTGTGGAGAGAATGATTGTACCCAAGCGCTGGCAGCACCTAAGCTTTCTGACTGAGTTTAGGCATTAGATATAATTTGGGAGAGTGGTTCCCCAGTGAATGCTTCAAAACAGTGAGGGGTGCTTAAAGGTGTGCTAGTCAGGGAACGTGTGATTTCCCTGTAGCTGCTGCTTCCTTCTGATTTTATATTCTGTTTCATGAAAACACTAACTGCGAGTGCCCCAGATCTGCAGCACATATGCTGGGTAGTTAGCAAGGGAACTCGGTGCAGCCAGGAGGGTGGTGCCAGTCATCCCCTCAGTAGTGGAGCACTGCTCTGTTATTTACCAATTTTATTCCCCGAGCCCTCAGGAATTAGGGAAGAATTACTGCCCCTTTCCAAAGGATATTGACACTCAGACAGATTAAAGACCTTGTTCATGGTTGCACACAAAGTCTGCACTTAACCTGACAAATGAATTTAAGCCCCTAGAGTCCTAATCCAGAGCCCTTTCTACTAGAGGAAAGATAACTAATCTGAGCTCTTGAACGCTATGAGCGTGAGAGCACTTTCAGCAGGGTTGGCACAGGAAGGCAGCAGCCCAGTGCTGGCACGGGCTGGCCAGAGCTGGTTCCCAGCTGCAAGGCAGCAGAGTTAACTCTGGGGCATCCCTCTTTGGTCCTGGTAGTAAAGTGGTGGAACGTGCAGAACTGCTCTGTTCAGCCTTTAGAGTTTTCCCAAGGTTTCCCATCTCCTGCCCTTTTGAATGGCATCTTCTCAGCCAGGGACCTAAGACATAGTTAGTGCCTTGGCCGTATTCTTGCCTTCTAGCACAGTAAAAGTGAGGGGATACCCATACAAAGGAGACATAGGGCTGTGGGCCAGGAAAGACCTGGGGGTGAGTTAAAATACAGTCTTTCTGTCTTGTAGCTCTGCCCTAGAACAGTTTAATGCGCAATTAGTAAACAGTAAATTTTGCTTCAGTGCTCTGAACCACCTTTTCTATCCTGTACATGGCTTATGTTTGAATGTAGGGCAGATTTACCCCATCTATGACTACAAGTTACAAAGTGTACATATCTTCTCCTCCTCCTCCAACATGTGCTTCATCCTTGAGTTTCCAGCCCGGTCCTCTTTTTCTCCCCAGGCTGTAGTTCCTTTGCTCCATTGCAGTGGCTTTGCAGGCTTGGCTGATAGACTGCGACATATATCCACAGAGAAGCATATGCATGGGCAATATGATTCATGTTGTGTGAGTGAACTCATTCCAACAGCTTTAAGCAATGGGTAATTTCCCTCAGGCTCTGCCCCTTCCAGTGTTTGCCAGCCCAGCAACAACAATAAGGCGGCAACACCAAGAATGACCTGTGTTACACATTGACCAGAAGATGTTGACCTGGGCTAAGTATTGCTGTCAATCATGGGCCATCCCACATCTACTCAGAGAGAACACCACAGTGGATTGTAGCATTAAATCCTCTCTCTGCAGTTCTACTGAATACCATTCATTTTGGACAATGCACAAGAACTGTTTTTGTTATTCATTACCAACTCCTCTGAGGATATGCTTTTTTCTCTCTTTCTTCTGGTGATTGTTCTAAAACCCTTGAATCTTTAATTGGAATGAAAATTTACTTTATTGCTCAAGAGTCTTAACAATATAGCAGTATGAATTAAATGCTCAGACACAGCTCAGCATGCTCCCTTCCACACTGTTCTCAGCCCCCCTCTCTCCCATGTGCTATGCAGATATGTACACTTTTCTTGCCCCTTGAACATACTCTGTTCCAAGTCTTCCACACAGAGAGATGCTGTATAACCCCCACTGCATGAACAGCTACCTTCTCCATCTGCAGCTTGCTCCTTTTTCATCATAATTCTTCCATAGATTCTCTCCTTTCCCTAACACCTCGGGCACTGAGGTGCATCCTGCCACTGAGGCCCTGGCGCTGTGACTTCCACTGTGGAAAAAAGAGCACAGCACTTGCTTCTCCGTGTCTGGGTTTTACTCCTGGCTGGAGTGGTAAGAAGAGTATCCCTTGAATGATGAATTTGTTTGGGCTTTCAGAAAGAAGACCATTTCCAATGGACTTCAGTTTAGTGTCATCGTTCTCTGCATAAATTAGTGGTTTAACAGAATCATGATCTTTACTGAAAACATATAAAATATTTTCCTTTTCCAAAAAAGTTATTTCAATAACTCCATATCACTTTATCACCCAGCCTTTAGAAGAATGACAAAACAGCCAATAGTCTCCAAGTCTACAGGTCACTTACCTCTTCTCCCCAACACATAAGGATTGCTCATTCATCAGATACTTACTTTTCCCTTCAAGTAAAAGGGGACAGGAAAAGTTGAAACAAAGATGACTTTATTCCTGTTTTCTGCTTTCTCAATGCTTTTTGTGCAGGGCTTAAGTGGGAATAGTATTCAGGGGGAAAAAAAAAAGTGTGTTTGAGTACAAGCTCCTGTTTAAACAGGATACATTTCAGGCTGCCAAGAGGACTTTTACAGAACTAAGTACAAGGATCTTAACTGAAAAGGAAAATTAATTTAATATCTCGACAGAACCTTTTTTATTATTTATTTTTACAAGGGACTATTCATGCATGTGCACGATTCCCTAGCCTTACATAAGTGACATGCTTTTTTGCATCTATAAATATTCAGGTTAACATATGCAGGACATTGATTTTATGGGTGATACCAAGACTTATATTTGGTGCAGAAGGACAGTTCAGATGACTGGCTAGTAATTATTTCTTTTTAAATGTGTAATCCCTGTGTTTCAAAAGCTGCTTTGTTGTTGGAGAGATGGCCTGAAAAAAAATCTCAGCATCTTGTTATTTCGTGTACCCAGGGTTTCACCGTCGCGGCGTCGAGCAGAAAGATGAGTCTGCCTGTGATGTTTACCCACCTTGGGCCCGTGTTTGCCTAATATATATGAAAGGGATCCTGTTATCATCAGGCAGGCATTCCGGAGGAAACACTTTGGGAGCCGCAGCCAGGGAGGGGAGCGGGGGATGCTGCCTCCCTCCCTCTCTCCGTCCCCGCCGCGCAGCGCGGCCGAGGTCTGTCCGTCCCTCCAGCACCATCTAGCGGGACCCCCGCGGCTGCCGGGGGCAGGAGATTCAGGGGAACGCTCCGGTGGTCTCACTAGGGAGTTTGGATTCGTCTCGCCTTGTGTCTGTAATTTTCCCGGGCTGGGCTGGTACCCGCCCCGCTTGCCCATGGACACCCCCGGACACCGGGGCTCGCCGGCGCTCCCGCTCGGCTTTTGGCGCTGTTCTGCACGAGCTGGGAAAACTGCTGCGCCTATTTTTGCTTTGGCTTTCCCATCTGTGTAACACATGTCATGGTTGAGTAAGGTTAATAGGAGGCATAAATAAAGGCAAATGACCACGAAATCCTGAACTCAGATCTGCTGATAATACAGTTTTGCTACTTATCGCCTGATTTGCTCTCAGCTTTTGGTGTGGCTTTACCATCCTGCTCACTGCACACCAAGGCAAAGGCTGTGCCTGTGTCCCAGGGCAGCTGTGCTGCATGTGCCCTGGCCAGAGCAGAGAGTGTTTATTTAGAGTTAAAAAGTAACATTTGGCCAGTGGGAAGGGATGATGAGAGAAACAGGCTGGGGCAGGATGCTCTTGTAGCAGTGTAAATAGGTTGCTTGAAGGGGGAGCAGCTCACCTGGCTTGTGACAGTATAGGGCACACGTGCTAGGAGTATGCCCAGGGCTATAGCTGCAGATGCAGAGATGCTTCAAAGCAAAAACTGTCTGAAAAGAGAAGCAGGATTTCCTCTTACCTTAACTGAAGGGCAGTATTGCCTGACATACATTGTAGAATAAAACCTGACAGATTTGCACTAATGTTGCTTTAGTTTTTCTTGACTTGGGCAAGGGGCAAGACTGCCCTGTAGCCTCCATGGGGATGCATAACACAGGCCGTGTTCCCAGCAGGAATGCACACAATCGTCATGCTGATGTTCCGCTGCAGGAAGCGGCTGGTTTCAAAGAAAAATAATATTTACTGTGTATTTGCATAAGGCAGAGCTCAGAGACCTTCTGGGAAGCAAAATGTCTTTCCCCCAAATGCAAGCAGCCCTTGCCAATCAACTGGTGTTGAACATTTAGTCATAGCTCAAAGAGACCTTCCCAGTGAACCATGTCAGCCTGTTAATGACATAAAGATGCCTTCTAATAAACTGGTCATAGCTGGACCCTGGGTTAAATATACTCAAAGGCCATCAGGATATGATTAAAAACTTGTAAACCCCCACCATCTTAAGCTGCAATTCCACCACCTTTCTCTCCTGCATTTCCTAAAGAAAGGGACAACAATTCAGAATTTTCTTTCCAATCACATAAAAGTTCAGCTTTTATGTGTATTATCAGAAACAAGGGCTTAAGTTTACCCATAGAACAGATATGATTGTGAACAAGTCAAACTACCCCACAGACATGCCTTAGCTCTCACCTATCATCAGAGGTATGGCTCACTTTAGGTGTCTGCTGTATTGGCAGCAACTGTGCCTGGTAGCACCAGCTGCCATATGAGATGCACACCTATACAAATTCATCTTTCTGAGGGCACCAAACAGACGTGATAAACTAATGTTTGATCTTAGTTTCACAGCAGAATTAGGTCTGAAGTAGTTCTCAGATTTGTGCCATGTTGTTTTAACAGAGCACCCCAGCAAGCAGTACCTTCTTCAGCATAACCTTGTGTTGGATTAGAGAGTCAGGCAAACAATCTTTTCACACATTACGGATGCAGCAGTCTCTCCTGACTTCATTGAGGTTTCTCATGTTTTGAGACCTTGCCTGATTCAGACCCACAAAGATTATCAGTTCCCTGATCTGTTATTTCTTTGTTAATTCAGTAGTAGTTTGGGGAGTTGTAAGATGTCATCCAGAATTTCTACCAAATCACTTCTATCCTGGATTACTGATCTGTGTTTTTGCAGATCTGGCTGAGAATGAAATTTGCTTCTGAGCAGCTGCCAAACAGGGCATCTGTCAAGAAATTTACATACTGTTATATTTCTGTAGTTCTGTACTCTATGTAAATAATATTTGCCTCCTGGCATCTTCCTCACAGAACTGATTTCTTCCCTGTGGTTTCTTGCCAGAATCTTGGCCATTTCAATAATTGAGACTCACACTGAGACCTCAGAAATGTTAATACCCAAAAGCACTAAAATCACAGAACACTGCATGATTAAGACCGTTCTAAAAACTGCATCAACAATCAAAACAGCATATCCAAAGAAACATCATATTTGCTTGCCCCAGTTCTGCGCCCCTTCATAATACAACAGATGGAAACTGGAGCAACACCTGCTCAGCTGATATTTGTATTCTAGAGGAAGGTGGAGCTGGTTGGCCAGTACAATTATGCCCGTTCCATTTTACCCAGCACCAGAATAAGTGGATCAAGGGATGTATGGGAGTGTTGAGAAGGTAGGCTCATCACCAGTTTCACCAATCCATATGTAATGCAAAATATCCCATTACCCACAGCCAGCTAGCACAGTGCTCCTCCAGCTCAGTTCAGGAAATAGCAGCAACCTGAGAGTCAGGAATTTATAACCAGCTCCCTAAGGGTCTCTTTAATCTTGATCCAGGAGGCAATGCATCTCCAGCCTTTATCAGCAGGGTCTTCCCAAGCAGGGTCTGATCCTTGTCTCTGTGAGTGCTGTATCAACGAAATCATATGTACATCTAGGCAGATAAATAAAACAGGTCCAGGGAGCAAGCTGGACTGCAGATTGCCTTTGCTGCCTAATTGTTAGCACACTCCTGACACGAGCCAGGGAGAAGTGTACACAAGGACTATTCCCAGCTGTGTGGTACGTTGAATGCTACGCTGCCTGGCTCCTTCTAGCTTCTGCGGTTTGCTTAATTCCATCCACCACACCATCCTCCTAGGCTTTGCACCCTTGGGAGGCCCCCTGGTGCCTACCTGCCCCAGGGCACGCAGGGTATAACCTCAGTCTCTTGCTATGAAGTCTTGGAAGCTGCAACACATTATGCACACACTTTGTACTGAAATAAATAAATGAAAAATAGCAATTATGTATTAGACTTCAGGGCATCTGTGT
>NC_138785.1:31477135-31608194 GCF_965178545.1 Coloeus monedula | reverse complement strand
GTTCCGTATTTATTGACACCGTTGAAGGGAATTGGGTCCTCATATTTTTAAGGCTGAACTGAAAGGCATTCATAATTCATTCTCATCAATTTGGCTTTGCAGGAAAGAAGTATGAGAGATAGGAGCTTCTTTGCTTTTTTCATGCCTTTTTGGGAAAGACATTTTTTATGTGTGATATGCTATGAGATACAGGGAACAAGTGTTTAGAGAGAGAAGAAACATTGCATACACACACAGAATTGCACTGCTTTGAATTATAGCACTACAAACCCAAACCAAACCCATTGACTCTTAGTGAAGCTACTTTGGTTTTACAGGACTATTTTTTTCTAGAGTACAGACCAGTGAAATCTGAATAGGCAAGGCACCAAATGGGGCAAAGGCATGACAAAAAGTGCAGGGGATGTGAGGTGGAAGCACATGGCCAATTCACTCCATGAGATCTGTGTCCACATCCTGCTGAACGTGAGTGAGACTGGAAGATCCCAGCCCTGTGGGAATGCACAGAGAGGCGGTGTGTTGCATGGTCACAGCAGTAGAACTGGACAGGATCTACTTCATTTTCAAAGTGTTTAAAAGAGGTAGAAAGGTTTTTACGGGACCTCCCTCCCTCCCATTTCAAGATCACCCTAGCCAGTTGAGCTCTGGTATCAGCAGATGCTGTTGGTCTTTGTATGACTTCCCAAGGCACAGAAGTTACACTGGGATTCTCTGAGTGAGGGCTCCGAAGCATGCTTTCTTGCTGTCATATAATTATATTTTTCTCCAGAGGCTGTTTACAGTGGATTCACTTAGAGTAGTCAACAACTGGCCCTCATTATTTTTATAAAAACTCCTGCTTGATCAGATCATGCTAACAGAATTATTTCAGTCTTCTCTTAATCAGTTTATTTCTTCAGAAGGGATTTTATTTTTTCTGCAGTTCCACAGTATTCCCTATGTATATTCTGGAGCAAAAAGAAATTAATTCTTTGAAGAAGTTGCTTATTTCAAGAGGAAAGATCCTTGTTTAAGTGGGCTCCAGTGCATTAAGAACTGAGCTGGATGCTACTAAGTTAGCATAATTTCCAAACATGCTCCTCGGGTGTTTAGCAAGATTTAGGGAGTTGCCATGGAGGTGTATTTGCCTGGAGATGATGTTTGTCTGAACCAGAAGATTTTATTCCAAATTACGAAAGGGGTGCAAGCCTTCCTCTTTGAACAGCAGCGTCCCCTGCAGCTCCCTTCCTGCCAGCTTGCTGTCACTTTTTTCCCAAAGCACTCTCCTCTATCAGGTCCTCTCCAGCTCTAGTGAGTATGTGAGGGTGTCTTCTCTGCTTCTTCAGCTGGAGTTTGAGACAATGTGCCTTTCCACCACAGACCTGGCAGAAACTTTTGAAATCAATGGAAATCTTCTCTTTCATTGGCTCTGCTAGTTGTTTGATTACCCACACCCCATCTGCCACCCTTCAGGGGAATTAGTTGCAGTCCGTTCTGAATCCCCAGTAAATGTGCAATGACTAGAATGTCCCCTCTCTCCCTGTGCTTTTGGGCTGCCAAATTTCTGTATGACCTCGTTCTTCAGACCTGTCTTGTCCTCATCCAAGGAAATGTAAACAGTAGATTGAAAGAGTGATTTAGGGGAAAATTGCCTTCAACTGGGCATTAAATCCATTATTACCTTAAAAATATGTCCAACAAATCACAGGCCTGAGTGGAGAAAGAAATATTAACAGAAGAGTGATCAAGTGTTCCTCTTTATTTTTCCCAAGATCTGTGAACTGGAATACATTTGAAATTCTTCCGTCTCATGTCAACAGCAGGAGTAAGTGCTCAGACCTGCCACCAGCAGTGCCCCGTGCTGCTGTGGGCTTGCAATTGCAGCAGCTCCCTTCTGTGTTATGTGGGCTGTCCTCTGTCTACAGGAATGTTACATCTCCCTGAGCATCAATGTGTTTAGGGAACAACTGTTGCCTTGCTTCTTTTTATTTTTTCCTATATCCTCTGAACCCTGACACTATCAGAAAAGATACTATCACTTACCCCTCTCTGCACTCCCACGCGGGTTTATCTCTGTAGTGAGGAGTGTAATTGCTAATGTCTGTAGAGATGCACATACAGGTACAAAGATCAAAATAGTAAGCACATGTCAAGCCTAATTATGATACACCTGTGTGGATGTCTTCATCTGGTTCATCAGCACCAAAAACATTTTGGTTGTGGTCTTAACTCAGATTCACTTCACCAGCCTCAGGTTTTTACAGAGCCACTTATCGCTAATTCTGCATAACCTCAAAGCAAGGATTTCCCATGTTACCTTTTGCAATGCCAGAAGCACTAATCAAATGGAAAGAGGTCTGATGCAGCCATATGTAACAGCAGGACCTGGAATTGCTTGCTTTTGACTGTGGGCAACCTTGCTCTACCTTTATGACAAAGTCTAGAAGAAAGCAAAATCGTTAAGAGTCTGCAGCTACAGCAAGGTGAAATCTGTGGTACTGAAGGCACAGAAGAGCAGGTGCTCAGCTGACGTCACTATTCCCAAAGTTCTTCAGTCAGTGAAACTAAATTTACTTCTTTTCCCAAATACACAGTGTTTCAAATTCCAGGCAAGACAGTATGAGCAGAGAAGCGGTCCCTAACTAGAGCAGGTGGATACCCAACTCTATTTCATAAGCATGGATTTTGACACCACATTTCTTCTGGTTAACTCCCACACCACAGAAGGTTAAATGTAATTTTTAATTTTCATTCTTAACAAAATGATGGGTAAGGTTTGATAGGAACATATCTAGCAGTGTGTCTTCAGAGACCATCCCAGGCACGTGAACCTTGTCTCTCTCCTACAGCTTTTGTTGTCAGTGACACGTTACTTTTCTGACATAATCATGATGTCAAAATTGGTATAAACCACATTGTTGCCTCTTTTTTTTGTGTCACATTGGTCTGAACTCAGGGGTGGACACTTTTACTATCTGTGCAGTCAGATATACTAGCCCAGAGCAGCTCAGAAATTAGTGACAAACTGTTAAGTCATTCATGTGCAGAGCCAGAAGGACTGAAATATCTGTGGAAGTGTGCTAAGCCTTGATTGTGCTTTTTGTTGAAAAGGTGATTCTCATCTCAGAAGACTATTTGCTCTTAGAAAGCCTTACTTCCATCAAAAATTCTGTAGTATCAAAAAAATTGTATAATTTAAAGGAACTGAGTGGTGAAATTTTTACACTCATGAAATCTGGGAAGAAGCCACATCAATAGGATCAGCCTGTGATTCTTTCCATTTGCAGCAAGGAGAAGTAAATAGTTAATACTCCACCAAATGTCTTCCTTCCTTGGAGCAAAGCACTCTCTGTGCCACCTTTTGCAGTTTCCTCACATGATCTCACCCTAGTGCATGTGTTCAAAGTGCTAATAAGGAGAAGCAGATGAGGTATTCATCTTTCACCATATCCCAAAGGATCTGGAGCATTTGGTCTTGTAACACTTGCAGCCTATATGGTCTGGGGAGTTGGGATCCTCTGGTTGTGAATGGGGCTGACCCGTTTGGTCCTTCCTCACCAGGATGTGACTGGCAGCTCATGCAAGTCTTGGCAATTATTTCTCAGTGCAGGCCTCTTCTAGCAGAGCTTTCTGTGAAGATGTGGAACATCACAGCCTTAGGCGTTTGCCACCACAATGGTCTTTACGTTGAGGTCCTTCAGAAATGGCTTCCTGCATGCAGGGTATTGTCCAGTTTCTTCTGGAAGCTGTAACCTTGGAGAAAAGCAAGCACAGAAAATTTGGTAACTGATTCCCCAGATGCACACAGATTTACCACTTTGATAGATTTTTAGATTTTGTAGATTTAAATCAACTTTAGCTGACGTTTCTATTGCTTTTAATTTACTGTGTTCACTGTTTGTAATGACTTTTTTGTGCTGCTGCTAGTTCTAGCTGCATTAGGGTCCTGTATTTGTTATTGCTCTTTACTTGGCATAGGAAATGTACGCAAAGTTCTGAGCTGTGAACAATGAAACACATTAGGAGGAGAAACAGACAAACTGAAGATTTCACTTCCACACAGAAAGGTTGTATCACCAAAATTATTGTAAAATTGAAGGGAATCAAACTTTCAGTTTGCTTATGCTCTCTACATTAGAAATTTTAGAGGAATTTAAGCTACAAATATTCAGACTCCTACCTAAACTAGCTGAGGAAACTTGGCTCCCTCTGTAGTCAGTGAAGAGAAAGAGAGAATCATCTCCAGATAGTAGTTCGAACCCAAGAGATCAAAAGTGGCTTATTATTTTCCATGAAGAACTAGACATCCTGCACCAGAAATATGCATTGCAGGTTTTGCCATTTTCTAATGCTTTCATGCATCTTTCACTTGGTTGGTTTCTCACTTACTGAAAAAAACCTTTACAAAAATATTCATGAACCAGAGAAACTTACATGCAGAATTTTTCATGTGTTCCAAGTCCAGGTCATGTACAAAGCTTTCTGTTTTGAGAATTTGGATTAAGTATTCAAACTTTTAGGAGAGTCAACACCGGCCTCTGCAACTGAGCCTTATATCTAGTGTCACACCCAATTAATGCAAAAGCCCCACAAAGTCAGCTCATCCTTGCTATTTTATCTGTATGAATGGGATTTCTGGTAACGGTTTCACACACTGTTCTTCTGCCTTTTCCACCTCTTCTGCTGATTTGGCCTATAAATATCAGCCTGTTTTCAGTACACACAGAAGAAATTTTGAATATTGATGAGGATTTCTTCTGCTTTAAATGTAAAGGGCTTTGTGCCAAGTGAAAACCTTCTTTCCCTCTCTCTTTCTAACATGTAACTTTACACACAAGTAAATGACTTTTTCTTAAGCGACAAATGTGGCCAAAAGGTTTGCGACCCTATAAATCAAGCAAGGTTGCTTTTAAGTTGTCATCTATCTTTTGCAGTGCAAGTTAAGAAAAAAAAATCGTATTATCTTCCATGACAATGAAGATACAGCAGGTAGGACTGGAAATATGTAATAAAAAAAGAGTGTAACACCTGTCTACCTTGCTCTGGGGCCAACCATGAGTCCTCTCATTTTGCTGCTATGTCAGTGGGGTGTGGGAATTGCTCCTCTGCTGAGTAATTGGCATTGCTCTCAGATGGCTCTTCCTTCTTTCTCTGACATACACACACACACACACACGTAAACAAACTGGTCTTTTCAACTGCTAGGATTTATTTTAGAAGGTAGTTTCACTACAGTATTTGACAAGAAATGAAAGCAAAAATTCCCAAGATTTCTTTGGAGAATTTCAAGGTTTTTAAAACCTGTAAGAATAATGGTATTTCATGCCTAAAATTGTTGTCAGGTTTTCAGAAAACATAAAAAAATATATAGAAGCAGTATTTTTCATAAAAAAGCATCTGTCCCCATTGAGACATGTTTTGTTTGCTTGTTTATTTTCTTTAGTTATCAATCTGACTTTGTTTCAGGATGTTCCTTTCAACAGATTACAAAACTGCACAGAATGAGCCCTCTCATTCTTGTAATAATTTTCTGTGCAATATTACTGACTTCAGCACACCTATTTGCTATTGTGGTTAAACTGAAAGGAGGAGGCATATCCTTCTTGCAACAGATGCTTTGTCAAATACATATCTTAAATTGCTTTTACTAAATTAAATCAGCTTTGCAGATTCATAAATTTTTGGCTGAGCCCAAACAAATCTCCCACTTAACCTATCAAAAATTTTGCTCTGCTCTAGGAATTTTAAATCATTATTCATGGAAAGGAACAATTAATATTAGTAAATTATGTTTTACTAGCTAATGCTTTCAGAAGTCTTTCTTTTTCTAATAGAGTTTATAATTTAAGAACAGCATTCACTCATCTTCCAGTGTATCTTAAACTTTGTTTTGTAGATTACTGCAAATTCATTGAGGAAAAAAAACAAGGAGGCATCAGGAGCTAATATTGGTGATGAGAAGTATAAAAGCAGAAACCCAGCAGCAGATACTTTGCCTGTTTGAGCAAGAGATTTGAAACTTTCCCCAGCTTGTGGGTAATATCAGATTTCCCCCTCCTTGTCCCCACCCTCCTACTGAGATCAAAAGACAGTATTCCTGCCTCTTTGCAAGCACTGTGCCATCTGCACAGCTCCATTTGTAGAAGCAAAGTCCGACTCACCCTCTGTTTCTTCACTTAGATGTATGATACAGTCTCTGATGCCAGAGATCTGATGTGGTAGGAGCAGTTGTCTTATGTGCGAGCCTAGCAAATTGAAACCTGCCCGTGTGCTCATCCTAGCTCAAACAGCTTCCCACAAAGTCAAACATCAAGATCACAGTCAGTGTCTTGAGGCAAAAAGTGAGCAATGGATGCTGATTTTTTTTTAGTGCCATAACTGCAGTGGACAAAAATGCTGTTTATTAAATATTTGTGGCCTGATAGACTTATCTGTTCTCTTCCTACACTGAGGAAAGGTAAGGAAGCCAAGTGAAATGTTCTTCAGATGGTGGCCTCTCTGTCACCATTCAAAGATGTGTGAAACCCCAGCTGACTGGTGACCACCCTGGTCCTGGTGGTCTAGAGAACACCACTTATTTTAGTGCAGCATGAAAAATCCAATCTTCCCATGGGTATTTCCAGCCTGGTGGAAGTGCTGAGAGAGGACAGATGATGCCTCTCTCAAAAAGTTATGGGCCAAATTAGTTGGAGGAAAGAAATTTTAAAAGGAAGTAAAAATTGTCATTGACAACTGAGGAGAAACATTTTCTCGGACAAAAGTCAGAACTTCACATTTGGAAAAGAGGATTCTCCTGTTTTTCAAAAAGAAAATACCTGTAAGTAAAATTATTCAAACAAAACAGAAAAAAAAAAAAAAAGAAAGAATATTTGAGACATGAATTAAAAAAACCCAAAACAACTAATGTAAGAAAGTTCACAGCAATGTGTATAACTTAGAAGCTAGAAATTTAAGAATTACAGGTGAAAAGGGATTGTTTCTACAACAAACATTTCTGGTAGAAATAACTCAGGAATGATTTTGTCTCTTTGGAATCAAATTATTGTGGACATATTTAGAAGTATTTTTAATAACACAGAAAAGATTAAAATGCTTGGAAATTATTTTGCTTTCTTGTGGGAGTGTTCAGACAATATTTCACTTTAGTGTTGGGAAGATCCAAATGATGTCACCAGCTGTGGCTGAAACACTTTTCACTCCAAGCAGGAAATCTGATTGTGGGCATTTTCAGTCTGCAGGTCTTGCCACCCTGCTCCTTTGGTGAATTTAGGGCATCTCTCCATGTTTTGTAATGCCACTGGTCAGCTTTTGTTTATATGCGATCCCCTCCTGGTGTTTGGACTATTTGAGGATTTCTCATGATAGTGCAGGCTCTCAGGTCAGCCATTCTCTTTGCCTCAGTGGTTTACTGTGTTGGTAAATCTATGCTATTTCTAGATTTTGCCCTTTGATGCTTCACTGATGGAAGTTCAAAACCTTGAACCCCTTCTATGCTCCAGTTCTTCCTGTCATCTCTGTATAATGCTACAGGTTCTGTATCTGCTTGAATTACAGGGAATATATATCTACCTCTCAGAAAGTATCCCAGAAGTGTGGATGTCAGTAAGACCAAGACGTCCAGGTCACAGAAGTACAACCCTGTCTGAGATCTTGCAGTGGAGCTCCAAGTCTGTGGAGCTGGTTGTGGAAGAATGAGATGTATTTGCTACCCCTGCATAGCTAAAATGGACCCGTTCTTTATAAAGATTGAAGAGCCAGGCCACAGCTGACAGGAAATGCCTCTTGCCCACAACAGCAACAGCTCTGGGCAGGTTTGGAGGTGGGCTCTAAGGAACTGCAGTACTCACACTGTGCCCAGCCAGGGTCTGCTCTGAGTCAGCTCTTGTGAGCTCTACCAGTCCTCCTCACTCTTCCCAGAAGCAGAGGTGTGAAAGGTGATGGAATAAGTTCATCAAGCCCTAAGGTGAGCTTGTGCATCCTAGTCCTACACCAAACATGCATGAATGCTGTTATGGCAGGCAGTTGCAGTAGATGCACTTTCCCCGTACCTCTATTGCAGAGATGCTTCTTCCACTCCAACAAGGAGAAAGTCTTGTGTGCAGTCTGCTCTCTTGCCCCAAGCCCAGCTGAGAACCCCTGAGGTGCAGAAAAAGCATCACTGTTGTGTGTATATATATATATATATATATGTAGTACTCAGCTCACCTACTGTCCAGTTTTTCTTGAATCTGACATGCCCTGTTGCACACTGGGTCTGTGCTTGGTATATGCTATTGGCAAATTAAAAAGGACAAGTTCATCCCTGGGGTTGTACAAGTTGTCCTTTGAATCAGCAGGAACAAAAATAAGCTGCCTCCACTTGAAGAGACTTTACAAACTCTCTGTATTTTCCTGCTCCTCTTCATAAAGCTCTTGAGAGTGCAGCATCTTAGCTGTTAAGAAAAATGCTGTAAGGTTTTTACAACACAGGCAAGGGAAAAGCCAGTCTGAGATTTGGTATTTTGCTTTACTCCTCTGCTTCAGATAAATGGTTGGAGCAAAAACACCAGAGCCACAGTGAAGCAACAGATTTCTTGATAAGAAGTTGAACCCAGTCCTGCTGAGCAGCACTTCATATAAAACTCAGATTGCCTCTTTCCAAAGAGATGAAGATGCCTGCCTGTGCAATGGAGATCTCAAAGTGGCCTCACCTGTATGGGCTACGCTTGGGTTGGTTAAGGGAATGAGATTAACAAGCAGTCACCTAAAACCTGTTACTGTGGCCCTCAAGAGAAATTCATCCTGCTGTACCTGTATGAGCTGGTGATGTTCATGGAGCACTGCAGTAAGATCATTTATTAACCAGCACACCCCTACTGTGTGTGTGGCCAGAAGCAGTATGCTCTGCTGCAGCACTCTCCCAAGGGGACACTGAGGTCTAAATCCTGCAGGACCCAGAGCTGGCTCCTTCCTGAGCCTCTCTTTTAAAGCAGAGCTATAATGTAGGACACCACCATCAGTGAAGAGGATCACTGTTGTCCACCTCCAGCACTTGGCTATGAGCCACCACAGATACACACATTGTGGGATTTTTTAATCTTAATGGCATTTTTTAATGTGCCATCAGGACTTCCGAGCCTTCAGGATGCACTGAGTTTTGTTTTTGAGTTCATTTCAAATGGAAAACTTAACTGTGCATTGTGCTTAAAGGGAACTTCTCTGTAAGACAACAGCTGTTTTTTTTAAAATGTCCCCCATATTTTTAACCCAGAATCCCCTCTGCGAATCACTTTTTGTTGAGTTTTGATGTTTTATCTTCATTTAGCTCCACCACTATCAGCAATCCTCTCTATTTCCCCAGGGGAAGGCAGAACAGGACCCAGCCTGTTCTCCTCAAGAAACAGAACAGGAAGCCAGTGTACTAAACTTATTTCTCTGGCTCTGTGTATTTCCTGAGAGATCTGGAAACAGAATCATATTCACAAGTTATTTAGCTGGAGGTGAGCTATGAAGATGATTATAAAAAAAAAAAAAAAAGAGATGTTGTGGAGGGAGTGAATCAAGATAGCATATGATGGCTTTTGTAACAGCAGACTATAAAATCTAGGTGTATATTACAATCAGAAAACAAATTTCTGTGCTTTAGGCTGGTCTACTTGCTCTGAAAGACAGCATTTGACAGCTTTTGCTCTGTGAATGGGTCTCTTGGCTTTCAGGTGGGGTCCAGGCAGAGCAGTTGCAGATCTGTCACCAGACAAGCCTACCCTTAGTCATTGTGATATGACAACGGATGGGCATTTTTGGGAGTGCAAAACACACAGCTCTCTTCTAGTTTCACTGGCTGCTGTGTATGCACATGGATCCTTCAGAAGAGTGACAGCTGAAAGGGTTTGATTATCTTCCCATTAAAAATAAATTGCAAAAATTGTATTGATTTTGGTGCAGGAGGATTGGACCCTTAGCCTTCAAGAGGATATTTAATATATTCCGTTACCAGCATCCTAATGGGATACAGCCATACCATGCTGCACATGGAGCTACATATGATACAGCTCCCTCAGGCTGCTTGACAATATGCTCTCCACTTCAGAGACTAGTACATAAATACAATTCACATGCTCTGTCTTTAGTCATGCCACAGTTTTGTCAACCACATCACATTTTTCTGCCTCAGGCTGCGGTGTGTGCTGTTAACACATGTCTCTGGACTCAGGTCAGAGAGTGCAGGGACAGCCTTGCATTGCTTCTGTTTTCATGGGACTTTCCTGTCTTTTCTTGTCATGCAATCAACTTGCCTCATTCCGATTTTGGCTTTTTTATTATGATTATTTTTGCCTACCACAGAACACCTATTTAATGCAAATACAACATAATTTGTACAATTCGTTCTACTGTATTTTTCGAGTAGATGTAAAAAATGCTGAAGTGTAGGAAAAAACCTCTGTAGCATATGACTGTTCTGAATAAATCAAATCCACTCATCTTCTCAAATTTCTACCAAATCTTTCTCAAGTTTTCTTCCAGAAGGTTTTCAAGCTGTGATTCCTTAGAATTGATTGAAAATTACCATAGGTTGAAATATTGATTAACCTTGGAACTCTTGAGAATTAACAAGGGAAAAACCTTTGGCCCACTTACAAAAATATTTTTCCCAGTCATAGAGCTGGTCAGCGGTTTTGCAATTTTCCATATGAAATTTCATAAAAATGGATGGGGAAGGGGAGCAACCATCAATATCTCTTTTGCATTCAACTAACACCAAACACCCTGCAGCTGGAGAGGCTGGATGGTGTATCAGGTCAGGGGTTCTTTGCCGCTCCCTATCTCCATGGGCAAGGTTTCTCCCACGATGTTGGCATTATTCTGGGATTTCCTTCCCTCTCTCTCTGGACTAATTTTGCCATAGCCCAATGTACACAGCAATGAAATAGATGAAAGCTGACCAAGGGCACACAGAAGGCAGTTCAGCTGTAGCTGCAAACCTCTCTTCCTCCATCCTTGTTGACTGACCCCACCCATTAGAAAAGCTTTTGTCTAAAAAAAGCAAAATCAACATAAGATTATGTAGACGCATGACTTGCTTTGTCTCCAGCAGCAGCAGTAGCTGGATGAACAAAAAGACTGCCCAGCTTCCTGTACTTTCTGGATTCAAAATGGAGAATAACCTTACAATAACAGTTACTTCTTTCATCTTGGATGCACTCCTTCATAGAGAAAACGCAGCTAAAAAATCACAATGTCTCTGTCTTGGTTTTTTGTAAAAATTTAGGGACTTCACTTGCTTCTAATGTATAAGCATTCATTGCCAACAGTGTAAATCTTTTAAAGCAAAGGACAGTGAGAAATGTTAATGACAAAGGGGAGAAAGGGCTTGTCTTTGAGAAGTTTTTTTCTCCACTGGACATCAAAACCAAATGTAAAAGGCAAACCGGCCTTCCAAACACACAGCTGAAAGGAACTCGGGTGGTAGGCAGGTACATACAGCCACATTCTGGCCTCCAAATATAGTTTATGTTGTACCACCCAGACAAAGATGGTCACTCTATCATGGCTGAGCTTCACTCTGACCTTCTTTCTGTCCTTTGCTTGAGGTGGCCATTGGGCCTGTCTGTGTGCATGGTGTGGTGGGACCAGATCCCTGTGAGGATGGGGCAGGGCCCTGCCTTGGTCCCCATCTCTGCCTCTGCCTTAGGCTGGGCAAAGCCACAGGAAGAGTGCTTTAGCAAATGCTCAGGGACATTTTATCTCCTGTGCTGGGGTCAGCCTATTAGAGAGTGATTTCTGAAGTGCTGAGTTTCTCCTGGAGGATTTGAGGTGTGTGTTCAGCCCCACTGCTTTGTGTTCAGTGTGGGAGCTTGACTTCATTTAATCTGGTAAAAAGAAACTGGAAGGGAGCCTAAGTTGCCCTTGGCACCAAGTGAAAAATGTTCTGGTCCTGGTGGCCTTGGTTCTGAGCTCTTAGTGGTGTGAGAAGGGCTGCAGTAAGGAGACTGGGGAGCTGGTGGACAATGCCTTACACAGCAAAATCCAAGCAGCCATGGAAATGTAATACTGAGTTTAGCAACAGAAACAGGAGAATCACTACTGTTGATGATAACTTGCATATTTCCTGTAGTCAGAGTAAGGAAACATTGGAACAGGCTGCCCAGGGAAGTGGTGGAGTCACCATTCCTGGAAGGATTTTAAAGACATGGGATCATGGTTTAGTGGTGTGTTTAGCAGTGCTGGGTTAATGTTTGGACTTGATGATCTTAAAGGTCTCTTCCAAACTAAATGATTCTATGATTCCATGACTTTGTGCTGCTCCTTTAGGGATGTATTATTCACAGGAGGGAAAGGCTGGCCAACAGAGCTTCAAGCAACCAGTCCTAACCCCATCCTGGGCTTTTCTGTAGCTGCTAGGCTCTGCATGGGAAGATCTGACTGAGCTGGGACAGACAGACCATTTATCTGTGGGCTGTTGGACTGCCTTAGCTTCCTACAGTCCTAGCGCTGTGGCCCTGCCTTGCTCCACCACTGCATGGCTGGTTTGGGCCAGGCAACTGTGAGTGTCATCCTAATTTCCTTCATTGGTGACATGGCTAACAAAGCCTTTTAGACACCTTTGCTGTTACAAATCTCTTCCCTGGTGCAGAGGGAAGATGTCCTTGTGTGAATACTGGACAGTGCAGTGGGTCTTGTCTCTAAGAAATAGTGTAAGTTCATTAAGTCCATGCTGTCCTGATTTCTCATTCTTCACAGATAGCTCAGCATGAAGTCTAAGCCTCTCTTTCTGCTCTAGGCACTCTGTCATCTGATTACAGCCATGCAGTACCACATCCCCCTCCCAGGGGACAGCTGACGGTACTGCAGTTGTTAGTTCAAACCCTGAAAGCTTTGGTTTGGGAAAAGGCGCACAAAGACTTGCAAGAAACAAAGAAAAAATACCACAAAATACTGTGGAGTAAACAAGATCTGGTTTGCAGAGGCTGACTAGAGACAGCTCGGCAGAGACACTTCCTAAAGTCACAAATCTTCTTTGCTGCCTCTGTGCCTGTTTCCTGAAGGACCTGAAGTGTTTTCATGGACTCCAGATGTAAGACAACAGGTCAGTATAATTAAATACCCAAACCAAAACCATATCACCGTTGCTAAATTGTATAGTTAACACCAAAAGCTAGTATTTTTTCATCAAAACTGTCATTTGGTTAGAGAACCTCAGGTACAAACCCACAGACTAGCTTCTTCTGCCAGGCAAGGCAGGTTTTAGGATCTTAATTATGGAGGTCTTCATGTAGACTAGGTATCATGTGTGAAAAAGATAAAATAATTAATCTTGGTTTTGGTAAAATATGTTTCTTTTGGCATTTTTTAATGCTCATATATTGCTTGTGGAAACATTTCATTCTCGGTTTAATCCCAGTAGTACAATAATCATAAAACCGGGGGCGGGGAAAGAAAAAAAAGAGTACCCTAGTATACCATAAAAACTAAGTAGGATGTGGTATTTTGTGTAAAACAGCAGGGTGGGGTAGGAAAAAAACCTTAGTACTAATTCTGGAAAGGGAGCAGTCGCTTGCTTGAGATGCCCTGATGAAACAATGGAATTTTTTGCATTAACAGCTGCTCACTGGTGTAAGCACAGGTTGCTGGATTTGGCCAGTCAGTATCAATTGAGCTTTGTTAAAAATAAGGCCCAGGTATAATCTTTAATATATCCCATGGGCACCCTTTCTTATGATTTTATCTATGTGCAATTGAAAGGAAACTCATCTAGAAATAAAGAGACTGACGTGTCACATCATGATATTAGTGCAGTGTTACATTTTGTGGCCCATGTTCAGTGCAGCCCTCGGTGATCTGTTCCAATAAGGCAGATAACAGCCAGTAGGATGATGATTCACCCGTCAAGCAATAATGAGCAGCCATTGCATCACCTTCTGTTGTTTATTATACCCTCAGGCTTTTCAGAATACAGTTGCCTTGATAAAAAGATAAAAGAAAGGAACATAAAACTTGGGTGAAAGAAAAATCTTATTAAACTGAATCTACTTCTTGTCTCCTCTTTCTCTGCTCTCTTTAAAGTTATTATTAATAGGGTTAGACTGTTTGATAGTGAGCAATGTTTGATAGTGAGCAATGTTTGAATGCTCCACCATTACTGGTGGAGCAACACCTCTGAAGGCACTTGGTGCTTTAATCAATGAATAGATGAGACTCAAAGAATATAGGATGGATTAGAGCAAAGTCCAGCCCGAGAGAGACACAGGTACATTATGGGCCAAATTCTAAACACTTTGTTTCATATATTCGAATTGTCCAGATGTCAGTAAGAACTCTGCCAGCATAAGAGAGCTGAGCAAAACCTGAGTGATCCCCACAGGCTTTGAAGCTATAATAATGTTTATGTCTCAACCTCCTCTCAGAGTTCATAATGAGCATTAATTAAATACACCTCAGGGCTCCCTGTGTAAGAGTCAAATACTCTTACTCCCACTAAAGAGAGAGGGGAAACCAGTGCTTGCACAGAAGGGCTTGGAGTTTCTTCTGGCTCTGGGTCCTATTTCAAAGGACTTTGAGTGGTCAACCAGACATCAGATCTAGCTGTGACCACAAAGATTTAGTTGTGACGTTGATCCTGTGGCTCAGTTTTCAGGAACTCTGACCCCATCCGCTCCCCATATCTTCAGGCAGAGATGTTGCTTAGAGATCCGTATGCCAATATTCTATTTATCTTTAAGAACATGGGGTAAAGCAGTAATCTGTTTAGTAGACAGTCGATGCAAGTGATGTTGAAGATAGCTGGTGTACTTAATTTATGTGAGGTAGGCACCAAGTGCAAACTTAGTAATAAATACACCTAATTTGTTAGCCTCAAAAGTCACCACTGTAAAGTCCTCTCTAGTCACCGAAGAAATAATTCAATACATTCAGTTAAGTAGTTAAAACAAATACATTGTTCTGAATGTGAAACAAGGTGCCCGATTTTACTCTTGGAGGGAGCACTGACAAAGTCTTTGTCACAGAAATCGCACTGGATTTCTGTGTCACTGTGAGCCAGAACATACAAGGAAATGATGATGTAGTTTATTGCGTATGAGCCTCATTCTGAGATACTTACAGGAACAAACCCTGACCATTGCCATCATAGGGCCATTTGCTTAGATATGGCCCATGTGCCTAGATATGGTCTCTAATCAAATGATACTTCAATTTCCTTTCAGCTGTTTCAGAACCAGCACCCACCAGAACCTTGACAATGGTGAAAACTTGGAGGGTGAAGAGGGACTTACTGTACAATAACAAGTTATCATGGTTCACACTATCTTTTGCTGCTGCTGAACAGATTCCACATGTGACCATAATGGGCATGCAGGAGGACTTCTGCTCCTTCTAGTCGTGTGGTAGTACTAGCAGTGCTCTCTGTTTAAGCTCACTGGTGGAGTTTAGGCCATGACTAGCACTCATCTCAGTGATGGGTAAAGAGAGCAGAGAATAACATTTGGGTCTTTTAAAGAACAAGATGGGAGAATCACCATAAAATATTTTATCTCTAGAACCGGCTCCTCTTGGGCTGTGAGTCCTGCAATACCAGGCAAGTGTTCACATGCAGATCCCCCACACAATCTGCCCTGGAGACTAACAACCTAAAGCAAGTCTTCTGCACTATGTGCAGGTTCCCTTCATATAGACCATATAGCTCCAACAGCAGATGAGTGTACACACTTGTAAGACTTTCATGCTAATTCTCATACTCATTTCTTTGTATTATTCCTAGAAATTTACGGAATTAAATCACTCTCTCTTTTCCCTAGACAAAATCAAATTTGCAGCACTTCTACTTTTCTGAAGTTCTCATGGTTTCTCCAAGTTTTCTGTGGTGCACTTAAAAGCAGCGTTTGGTTTATAATTTGTGACATTTTCAATTTAGTTTTTTATATCTAGATTATGCCATAAAATCTCACATTCATTTAGCTGTCTAAAGTAAGGGAAAAGTTATAAACTTTTGCCCCATGTCTGAGACAAGACTTTTCTTATGGCAAAGTGACCGTCAGGAGGAAGCTAGCCAGACAGTCTGAGTGATGACCTAGGGGGGGTGATGGAAGCCCCTGTGGGACAATGCTTTTTCCTGCTTCTGGAAGTCCCTCCTATTTCCACATTGGCTTCTGCATCCGGTACTTTACCAGGATTCTCTTTCACATCAAAGCATCTCTCCCCGGGCTACACATGTAGGGGCACAGCCTTAGTTTCCATGGGAAATAGTTTTATCCCAAAGGAAAGGGAAAGAAATGTTTGGTTTAAACATGCTTAACACTCCCCCTTCTGTATAAGGCACTCTGTTGTTGCACTTTCTCTGGTCCCTTGGGGTATCAACATGCTCTTTACCACACTCATGCTTATTTTCTTAGTTGAGGTGTTTAGAAGGGGCCATGGAGAAATTTTGCTTTCATCCACATTGGTTAAATAAGCATCATCAGGCTGAAAGCTTGCTAAATTAATTGCACCAAATTCTTTTTTGTTGGTTTCACCCTTAGGATGAGTTGGTCCCAGTTCTACCATTTAAAATAACTTTGTGATGTAGACAACATGGAATTTGTGTTTCTCTACTAAAGTTATTAGAAATACAGAAGCAGCCAATGTATGGGTGATAAAACTGTTGCTTGTCTCTTGCTTAGTGAACAGATCCCTGAATTATGTGGAGGGATCCATGAATTTTCCTGGAAGTCAAGGAGGTGTTTTCAATAAAGAGTTCAAATCAGATATGAGTTGCTTACTCTGTATTTTGCTGAGAATTTTGTGCAACCTCCGTCAGCCTGTAGAGGAAAAAGAGATTTCTGGAAATTAGACTTCTCTTGAGCTGAGTGCTCCTCTTGAGTAAACAACCTACCACCAAAAGTTGCAAGCTTCATGATAGCAGCTATAACATCTTAAGGATATCGATGTGATGAGGTTTGTAGCTGATATTGACTTATAAAACAGATGGGCTTTGAGTGCACAAGCCCTTTTCTAAGCTTAGCAATGTTTCTGATTTGACTGAGTGTGGGACCACTCAAAACTACACAAGTGTTTGCTGGTAGTCATGAATCATACCAAGGAGGAAACACCCACTGCTTTCTGTGGCCAAGATTAAACCAAGCCTGGACACTCTAACCACATATGCTCTTCCTTACTCCAAATACTTAAAAAACATGTAATTTGGTAGCCCAGTTACTCCTTTTTTGAAGTCTCCTGAATTTGTGTGTTTTTCAACTGTTGATGCCATTAGTTCCTCCTCTACTTCCCTCTGTTGGCATGTAATCTCTTTAGGTTGGTTGCTCATGCCTTCAGGGTTTCTGGGTTTCTTTCCATGCCAGGCTCTTTGATTTTGCCTCTGTTGGGCTGGTAGGTCCTTTGATTATTTGAAGTGCTTTGAATGCTGACTTTAATTACATTGCCTTGTAAGAGGCTCTTCTACAAGGTTTGCTGACTGCAAGGCCTCTGACTGCCTCAGCAGCCATGCTGCTGGGTGGGGAAAGTGCCACGGAACACGTCAGCGTTATAAAGACAGTAGTCACTGAAGTGCAAAACTGACAAATCACCTTCAAGAATGTGAGACTCTGTGTTGTTTTGTTTGTTTTATTATATATATATGTATATTTCTCAATACTGGCAGAATTTAAAATGCTTACATCTACAATGGAAGAATGCTAAATCTGGAAACAGATCTCTAATGTCTCACTCAGAAGCATGGCATTTTTCTTAGTGACAGATTGTCAGCCATGGCCAAGCAGGGCCCAGCAGAGTTGAGGATGTGGATGATTTGGAGACTGTCCAGAATAAAGGAACAGGAATGATAAAAGCTTTAAAAAACATGAGTGATGAGGAAATGTTAAAGAAACTGAGTTTGTTTAGTCTAGAGGAAAAAGACTATGGGGGAAAACGTATGAGTTTTTCAATATATAAACAATTGCTTTAGAGAGGACAGCCATCATTTGTTCTCCATGGCCACTGTGAGAAGGATGAAAATAAATCAACATCATCTGCAGCAAAAAAAAAAAAAAAGTTAAGCTACACTTTGGGAAATAGGTTTTGTCTGGATATTGAGCCCTTTCACTGGCAGATTTGAGAACGGGTTAGACCAACACCTTACAGGGAAGAGGTGACTAAACCTTATTCTGACTCATGGGAAGGTATAGGACAAAATGATTGCAGGAGTTTCTTTCCAAGACTTACAGCTTTATAAATTTATGAAGAAGGACTTAGAAGGGAAAAGATTTGAGCTGAGTAAACACGTAGTTGCTTTTTCTAACTGGTAACTCCAGTCACCCTGGTGTCATTTAAACAGTAAAAAATTAAGTCTTTCCTGTGTCAGCCTTTTTGGGAAGAGTTTTTAAAGCCATATAGATACTCTGTTTAGCTCTTCTTTAGAAGCTCCCATTCTTTCCTCTTTGTTCATCCTCTTAACTTTCCTCCATGAGATGTAAAATATGCTTTGGTCACCTGCTTGAAGGACTTGGAGGAGGCTCATTCAGCTTCTCCCACTGGTTTAAAAGAGATCCCCAATCTGCAATCACAACCAATCCAGTCTTCCCAGTAGGGAAAACAGTTCACGGTGCCATGGTGGGATAATAGAGTTGCACATTTTAGGTATCACACCTCAGGCAAATCATTCTGGGCCCTCACTGCCACCCTGAGGAAGTTTTCAATGCACATTCATCTGATGTTACACCATTGTGTGGTCAGATTTGCAGCCCTATTTGCAACAACAGAAGGAGTGCTGCACCCTTATAACAGTGGGCTTAAAATCATCTGGTGAAAAGTGCCTTCTGATCCAGCCAGATGGTGGGTCAAGGGCAAAGTGGAGGAAGAGCTGAAAAAACTGAATGTTTTAGTAAGGGTTTTAAAACCATTAGAAACATTTATGCAATAGAGGAGGTAACCAGGGAACCTTTAGAAAATGTCTTAATGTGGTTTCCACCTTAGAAGTATTTTTCAGCGAATGATAATTCATTCATAATTAATTGGTAATGGATTTATTATTATCAATATTGATTTCACTTGACAAGGCGAGACATAAAGTTAACAAGTGTGAGGCATTGTGTGCAAAACATGAAGTACCTCCAGGTTCATTGCTGTGCCAAGTAGGTTGATCAAGAGCCAAGATTGCATCAGGGGACCCCTTACTGCCAGTCTGCCAGAGAGGACAAGAGTCCTGGAGGCAGAACTGCCATCAAGAGAGGAGGCATAAGCAGGCAGCCTTGAGCAGGCCATGGGGGAGGTAGTATACTTCTGAGATTAAATCCTATGTGCCTTAATAGAGACAACTTCTCTCTACAGTATCTTTCAGCATTCTGTTAATTAAAAAAAAAAAAAAAAAAAAAGACTAGGATAAGTTTACAAAAATAAATAAATTAAAGAGAAAGTAACTTCTGCCAAAAAATGAACTTTCATGTTCAACTTCTGCTTGAAACTAACTTCCCAGGAGCCAACTTTCTCAGGGAATAGCCTGTTATCAGATAAAGGAAGGACTGAACAAGAAAAATAATTCCTTTGTTATGAAAGTCATCCCCCTTTATCAGGGCCTTCTCCCCCAGCTTTTAATGCTCACTGAATTTCTTCTGATCTCTTAGCATCTTTGTATTTTCCCGCCTGTCTGTCAACCTCCTCTGAGGGTATTTTCCTTCTTGAAGCTAAGCTTTGCAACACAACTAAAAGAAAGCAAACAGAAATGTCTTCAATCACTCTAATTACTTAAAAATTCATAATCATTTCTATAGCCAAAGGCAGAAAAGCTAATTATTTACTGTCCCAACCAGTTTTAGCACCTCCCGGGAAAATGTGCTATTGAGCCAGCTGCACTGATGCATCCACAGCAGGCAGCTCTCATCGCTGGGGCCCAAGTGTGCCAGGATCACCAGTGGGACTTCTTCAGCTTTGAACAGATCTGCTGCAGCAGGGTAGCTATAAGGCAGAGGAGCTCAGCCACCGGGGACTGGGAAGACAGCAGCGTCTTGCTTCTCTCCCTAGTGAACCTTCTGGCCATCTTCACATTGGCATTTACAGAAAAGTGAGCTATTTAGGAAAAGATTGTCATTTTTCTTTTTTCTAAGTGCAGCCCATTTAAGCTTGTTACATAGGATGTAATTGAAAAAGAGCACCAGTAGAATTCTGGCTGATGTGGGCAAATACCTGTCCAAAAATTATTCACTGAGCGGTGACACTGCCTTTCTGTTTATGTGTTTGTTTGCATCTTATGGAAAGATGCCCAGCTCTGGTTACTGCTGTGAGAGATTTGGAGGATTAGGACTTGCTCTCTACCCCACATTATGTTGCTGTCAGATTCCACTGGAAAATCTTCTATAAAGGGCATCCCCTTCCTCATCCTTTTGAGGCAACTCGTATCTTCCTTCTTATGTATCTTCCAAGGGCCTTTCACAATCTGCCTCCTGAAGTTCTGATCCAACATTTGTGACTTCTCTGTAACATGTTCTGAACCAAAAAGACCTTTCCCTCAAAACCTCAAATTCTTTGAACTCCCCCATCCAAATTCACAACAGACTCTACTTTCATGTCCTTCTCTTGCTTTTTGTTGTCAGCTGGAGTAGACTTGCTGCATTTCTCAGTAAATACTGAGAAAGACAAACCTGAATACACAGCCTTTACTGAGGTCTCACCATGGGTTACCTCAGACACTGTCTGCTGTTCTACACTGGAGCAAGAAGAGTAGTCAGAGAGCTACAACATGTACAACATGTAATAATTTACCTGGTCTCTGACAAGCTTTAATTACCATAGCTGATTAAAAAGACCTGGAAAGGCTAAGTGTGAATGATGGGGATCTAGCAGAGGTGGATGGTCAGGGATGATAGATCAGACACGATATGATGATAGGACAGAGAGGATAACAGGGCTGTCAGCGCTGGAGCTGCATGTGTCAGAACTAAGAGAAGCAGCAGATCTGAGACAGCAGTGATGGCAAGGGCCCTGCAAGGCAGGGAATGGATATGAGGGAACAAGCTGGGAAATGGAGAAGAGGGGATTGGGATGGCAAACATATCTATGATCAGCAGGTGCAAAAAGGTATACTCATGTTCTATGTTAGAAGTGCGTTTACATCCTACCTTTCCTTTGTGCAGTGAATGTTGTGGAAAGGACTGTACTATTTTTAACCCTTGGAACTGAATTAGGCTATTGTGATATGCATCATAAATCAACCAAGCATGTGTATAGTCCTAGCCATGTATCCAAGACAGCAGTGGCCACCAGCTCAGGAGCCATTGCCCTGGCTGAACGACAACGCTGCGCTGATTCATAAACAGAGGAAGTATTTTAGCAAACCGACTTTTTAGCCTAACTTCTGCCAAGGACACCCCACAGAGGTGCTTGTGGACTCCATCAAAAGGCTGAGTCTCCATTATGGTATTTAGTCTAGACTTCAGTACATCCAAAGGGCTGCTCACAACTTTCATTGTATTTGCCCCACCTTGGCCTTTCCCACTTTGGCTGTGCCCCGGCTCCTAGATGTCCCAGCTCCTCCCTCAGTCAGGCTTTGGCTTCCTTTTCCAGCCCCATCTCAACCCTTGCTCTCCCTGCCCTGATCACAGCAGTCCCTCTGTCAAGGCCAAGGCTCCCACCTGCTTGGAGGGGCAGTGCCATCTCCTCCCAGCACCCAGCTAGGGTACCTGGCTTGCACAGCTGGGGCTGAAGCCAGCACAGTTCACCAGCTGTAAGGAAAACCTCTGGGGAGTCACGTCTGCTACTGTTTCTGGCAGAATAATTATACTGACACATGCACGGGAATTTTCTACCTTTTCATATGTTTTCAGTGAGAGAATTCAGCATTGTTTCCCAGGGTTACCATGAGCTAATAGACTGCAGACATGGAGCCATGACAGCATTTTTCCTTTGTGAAGGCATAGGAGTAGTGACTTTCCCCTTCAAGGAAAGCCCTGTTCCCTTCTTCCCATGCTTTCACTCTCCCACCCACCCAGCACAACTTGATGTTGCATTGATTGAGTAAATTGTGCAGAAGGATGCAAACATCTGGGTGTTGGCAGAGTGTCTCCCAGATGGCCAACACTCTTGCTTCCTTCTTTTTCAAGATGAAAGGGTCCATTTTAAAGCCAGTTAAAAGAATATTAGAGAATTGATCTGAACACAACAAAGTGAATAGGCCAAGAGTTAACATTTTCATCCTCTACTGCCCTCTATTGAGAATGGATCCATCTGCAGAAAAAAAATCTAAAAATGACAAAATTCAGCATAGAGTTTTATCCCCACAAAAAAATCAAAACATTTTAAAGGCCATATGTTCAGTTCCAAACAAAGCTTATAATTTTGCTTTTTTGACATATTTGTGAATGCATTATTTGCAGGTTCCATACATGAAGGCAAAATTGTAATGAATTAACCATTCAATCCCCATGGAGTAACCATTCAATCCCCAGGATATGCTTATGGAGAACCTGTTATATTAATAACCCAACTAATAATAAACCTATTATGGTAACCCAAAACCATCCATCTGGGACATGATCTTGCCAGGTGGAAGCTGCTTTGAGGGTTCCATATACAATGTGTTCCACATATATTATGGCAAAGACCCTTTGCTTTCACCCTGACCTAATCAGCTCAAATGTCAGTGAATGAAAGAGCAATTAGTTATACTAGTCATCCTTGGAAACTAGAATGACACATTTACCTAACCAAAAAAAATAACTCAGAAGAAAATCTGCCTCTTCACTTTAAAAACACTCTATGGCAAGGTGATTCCTTGGCAATATCATTCCTTCTTTGGAAGTATTTGTGGAAAAATGTAGAAGAACAGAATGAGTTATAGTGATGCTAGTAAAAAGATGATTGAAAAGATTATCATGTTCTGTATTTTTCTACCATTTTATCATCGGAAGAGCTCCAAAGGCTTATAAGTAACTGCTTGCAAATTAATTATTTGCAAAATAATTACCTGGAGATAATTATCTCAAAAATCACAATCGACAAGCAAAGATTAAATTTGATTTTGTTTTACATAAAGGGAAATTTGAGGGAAAAAAATCAAGTCTAAAGTGTTTAGGTCTAAAGCCTAAAACTAGAATCCTCCACCTCCTCTTGTCCTTTCAAACAAAAAATTTTAATATTCACAGGTGTGTAGCACTTTCAGCTATATAAAGGATGGCAGTGGATTCATATTGGTAAACCACACGACCTAACATTTTCTGAGGTGAACATGTCCCACTGTGACATCTTCTTCATTGTGGAATTTGAGAGTGAAAACTTAATGTGTTGTGGATAAAGCTGTGATGAATTTGCAAGAAAATGCCACCTATTTTGGATGCTGATTCCGGATAAGAGTGGGAGAAGGTTCACTACTCCGGCCTTTCCTCATTTCCCCACTATTTTGATAGGTGCCCACCGATGTTTCTAGGTTCTCTTCTGCCAATGACAACTAAACTCTGACAGGCTTCACCCAGCCCAATTTATTTTTTCCTCCCTTGCATACAAAATGGTGTAATTTTTACAGAAGTTGCATTTTCTTCACTATCTTCTGCATCCCAGATCCATAAAATAACAGGCTTACATTCCAGAAATATTTTTCCTTCAGTATAAATCTGAGCTCCCTGAATAGGGAGCTGGGATCTTAAAAAACAAAGCCCTCTGCTCCTAGAGCTCTTATGGCATTTCATAAAAGCAATAATCCATCTTTTGCCAAGCAAGGATTCTCTCCCACAGACCATCTATGTGGTTTCCATCTGCACGTTAATTGGAAACTGCTTGGGGTAAAAAAGTATTTATATGCTTCAAATTGAAGCTGTTCCCATGCTCTGGCAAGGTGCAGGGAGCTCTCTTCCCACAGTCCAGCCCTCCAAGGAGAAACCACAAGCTGACTGCAGACCTTGAGCGCTGAAACTCTGGGGCATTTGGGTGGTATCAGCCGGGCTGAGGTGGAGCCATGCGCCACTGCTCGCTAGAAGGAGCAGTGTGCCTGTCTTCTCTTGGGCAAAGGGCTCTCTGCTGGGTACACTCCTGCCTGCAAGTCTTCAGCAGAGCCTCCTTCTCTCTGCCAACTGTGGTTGAAGGAACACGTATTTTGTATTGTTTCTGCCAGGTAAACATCTTTAATGCCCCCAAAATTGATGCTGATGACTTCCTTCAGGCATGTAAGTCGCGTAACACCTGGGAGAAACCTAGAAACACAGATGAGCCCCCTCAGCACAAAAACTAAGCTGAAAAGCATCAGAGGCTGAGCAGAGAGAGCACTTCTGTCTTACTCAGACCCTCTCTGAAAACAGGGGACTTGCCCATACAGAAAATTACAAGGACCCTGAAGACCAAAAATGATAACTGGTAGATAGGCTTTGCATTGCTCTTACCAGGAATAGTCCAGCAGTGGCTTACACTCGATCAATTTATCAAAACAGCTTTCTCCATGTGCGAGGGCTAAGAGCTTGGGCAACATTCATCCTCAAGGAGCACTCACAAAGCAGATCTAAGGAAGATTTCACTCAAAAACTGCTCTGGCATCTCCTCACTTAGGAAATTATAGGCACAAGCAACCAGAGAAGGGGCCTGGATAGACTGTACCCTGACTGGAAAACTGTTTTGCAGACTTGCTCTCTGTGCTGATCTTCCTTGCAAACTCATCTTGGGATCTCTTAAGAAAAAAACCCCAGTATATATAAAACATCAGAGCAAGTTTATCCATGACATGAGAAACATTCCATGGCTATTATTTTAGGAATGGATCCAGATGGTGATCTACTGCAGCTTAGAAACCAGAAATATTTTTATGCTGCTCTGAGATAAAATTTTCTCAGGTCTGAAATCAGAGGAATTGACTGACAGTCCCTCTACAGCAAATAAATAATGTGAAGACCCAAATGGAGTATTTATTTTTATGATTAAACTAGTTAGCAGGTTAATTTTAATATAATGTAAATGCAGGATTTATGGAAAGGATAGTACATAGCTAAATGCTATCTAGCAGTTTTCAATTTCTACTGGGACTTCACTGCAATGTACTTAAAGTCCCATCCTATGCTTCAGCAGGGCTGGAAGCCTGTTAGTGCTTTGAAAGGATGAAAGCAAATGAAATTGAATAGCAAACAAAAAAAAGTTCAGACTTGATCAGTGATGATGAGAGAATTCCAACTGGGTCCGCTTGGGAGCAATGATCAAGAATTAAAGTCTTGATTTTTTTTAAGCTAACAAATGAAGCTTCTTTATTCTACTTAAATAGGATAAGAAAAGCCCTATTAAAGGGAGCTAACAGTTGTACTAATCTGCAAGCCACATCTCTATCGGCCCCAGTAGGAAAAAAGAAGGAAAGACTTCTAAAAATGTTTAACAAAACCCAGAGAAAATGAGAAGAGCAAGAGATCACTCAAAGATGTGCAACTTTGTCTCTGTGGAAGAAGAAAAGTCTGTTTTCATACCTGAGTGAAGGGGCAGGAGCATGGGGTGCAGCTCTCACCCTTTGCACTCCAGCCTCCAGAGTTTACAGTCTGCAGGCTGACTGCAGAGGGGCTCTTGCCAGGTGTATGAAGGTGGCCTGGGGCTTGGAGTTTTGCCTTTTTTTTTTTTTTTTGTTTTGTTTTGTTTGTTTGTTTGTTTTGTTTTTTGTTGTTTTTTGGTTTTTTTTGTTTTTTTTTGTTTTGACTGAGGACTTGATCCCCCCAGGCACCTGCCTTACCAGGATTACTTGCATTTCTGGCATGAATGATCTCAGCAGGTGGCTCTGTGAGGGCAGTGTGCCCATTCCTGGGCAAGCTGAAATATTGGCCCTCTCTGCTGTCACATTGGCAGCCTTTAATGTATGCTCATCTCCATATAAGTATTGCTTAGGCTCCAGATTTGGCCAGTTGTGAGATTACTGTACCATCTGTAATCCATACGCTCTCTTGAACCTCTGGCTGGCTTGCTGGCTAAGGGGATCTTTCAGCACTCCTGCTGTATCTCCTCCATGTCCACGTGCTCTTGGTGGCACCATTCAGCGTCACTGACTTGACTCTAGCTGACAGGGACAGCAATAGCTGTGAAGATGTGTCAATATCCCTGGCTGCCAACATGTGGAGGGAACCTGAATGCATGCCCAGAACTCCTTGGAAATTAAGATGTGGCTTCTACATCTTGTGTCTGTCTCTGCACAGCCCTGGTGACCTGTGCTGGCTGGATTAGTGACAGAGTAATGCTGTAAGGACACTTTCACAGGGCTGCTGGACTAATCCCTCAGCAGGGGAGGAGAGAGAGGAATAGCACGAGTGAGATAAGAGAGAAGATCCCTTGGCATGTGTGTGTACCAATAAGTTAGGAAGGAACCATTGCTATGAGAATTGAGGACAACATGCCCTCATTAGTCTAAGACACATAAAAGACATGTGGCATGGGGTGTACAGGGACAAAGGATAAAACTTGGCCCCATTGTAGAAATACGTAAAACAACAGCTGAACCAGAGTCTTAGCTCACTCTTTTTTTCATATGGACCAAGCCCACCTGTGAATTGATAACCAAAATATAATTTTGCCCTCATCTCAAGTCAATGTTTAAATGCAAGTGATGAGTAAGAACTCTCAGTAGGACCCTGAGCTCATTAAGCCTCAAGAAGAGAAGGCTCAAGGGGAATCTTACCAATCTGTAGAAATACTGAGTGAGGGAGAATAAAGAACAAAATACGCGAAATACAAGAGGTATTGAAATACAGTAAATCCAATTTATACTTTAAATAAAACATATTTACTATGGAAGTGGTCAATCATAGGAACAGGTTGCTCATAGAGATTGTGGAGTCACCATCTCTGGAGGTATTCCAAACCCAACTCAATGCAGTTTTGTGCAAACTGCTCCAGCTACCCTGCTTTGAGCAGAGAGGTTGGACTAGACAGGCTCCAGAGAACCCTTCCAGCCATTTTTTCCCCTTTACACCCCCTCTCATCATGGATTCAAACTGCACCCTCTTGAGGAGATCAGTACAGTTCTTAAACTCCTGCTCAGCACAAACATGTGATGGAGATGTATGTTTTTGCATAAAGTTCACAAATCCTCCATGTCTTAACACTTTTAGGTAAACATTTGCCCCTAAAAATGAAAGCTATAAAGTGCTTCCTGACTTGCTGTTAATGATTGCAACAAACAGAGCAGTGATGAATTCAAGGCCAAAATGGGGGTCTTTCAATGACCCTCAGAATTTCCAACTGCTGCACACAAACCCCATTACTACAGAATTGTGACACAGAATAATGAAGTAATTTATCCAGGCTAAAATGGGTCAGAGTTTTGACAGTGATTTCAGTGAAAGCATAGTGAGGTCCTTTGGGTTTGGCTATATTTTTCAAAGAACCTAACCTGATTCCTAGTACAAGGAAGCATGCCCAAGTTACATGGCTCTATATTTTAAACAGAACTTCCTTTTAATAACCTGGGTTTGATGCATTTTACAATGTATTTATTATCTCACACTGTGATATTTTGTAACTTAGATTTTCAGCTAACGAGTAGCTCATCTAATGAAAATAATGATTTTTTCATGCTGTACTACATGGAAACTTAAAGTATTTCAATTAAACAAACCACCTCATTAGTGTGCCTTGATAACATAGTTGAGTTTTCTTTGATATGGTCAGAAATATCTAGCATGCTTTTGGGATGCAATCAAACTCTCCAATAAACTTGTTGCTAAAGACAGCTGACTAGCACCATGTATTTCTTGAGCAGTCAAATGACCTAGTTTAGAAGTGTTTGAAGCCATTTTATACTCTGGAAGGAGAACAAATTAACCTTGTTTAACAAGTAGTTTTCAATTTGTGTTCCAGCACTCTTCTGCACTCTACCATCTCCAGAGCAGCAGCATGGCCTTATTTCATCCTTCCTGTTACATATCCTATATATTTAATGCTACAGCTTTGGGAAGCACCTCTCATCTGCTGCATGGACCCTTGGAGGGGGTAGTGTCATTGCACTCAACATGTATTTGAAGCCACAAGGCTTATTATCTGAGGTCTGCTTCAGTTTTTTGTACTCAGTGAAGAACTAAAAGAGAACCAGGGCCATTGCTGCCTATCACTTTGATTTATTTGGCCTGTTCCTTTGAAAGTCTTGTTCAAATGAATATTGCAAAGATAGCAGAGCACTCTGCAGCAAAACTCCAGCTTTTGGTTGAGACAAGGTCAAAATGAGCTATATCTTTACTGCAGAGTATTTCTGTGGCTGCATTGGGATGTGGGGTCAGACCTGTGGCTATTATAAATCAACATATCTCTGTTCAGGGAGCTGGTTTTTATCAGATGAAGATCTGGATTCACATTTCCATAGTTTCTTTGAGAATGAGCATTTCTGGGTAATGTTCCTTCTATAATGCTAGGGTATATTAAAGTTACAGTGAGTTGCTGTCTTTTAGGCTCTTCCCTTGAAAAATTTGGTTCAGATTTAGGTCTCCTTACAGCAAAATGATTTGCAGAAAATACCTCTGATTGTTGAAAGTAATTAACTACTCTCTCATCAGCTGCAGTGGACCATACATTTAATGCTTCACCATCTCTGTGTATTCACTATAAAGGAGAAGCAGATGAAAGACATTTAGTCCATGTGCCAGCTCGCCTGTACTTACCCTTCTTGTCACTCTACTCCTTTGTCAATTCTTTCAAACAGGACTTCAGTGTGGTTTCTTATCACTGTGAAAACCACATCAAGCAACAAACAAGCAAGCTTTTCACACGCAAAACTTAACTGGTGGGCTGTTACATTCGGGAAGCTACATGGTATCTCCCCACCTGCATTCTTTCTCCCTCAGAAGCAAAACTAAAGTGGACCTTGTTAGTTTTCTATTCAAGTTAATTTTGATGCCTTCTGTTCTCAGCAGATAAGATCTTCATCCTGCTGCAAAGAAATATCTACACCCAAGATGCAAGGTCTCATCTACCTTTGCCTGCCTGTTACAAACCCTAAATTCTAAGCTTAATGTAAGTTGGCAGTGTCCCTTTAATCAAAATTTAAAGCTTGTCTTCAATCTCCTCAAAGCACTTAAAATCTAGCAGCTTTAGAAGGAAGAGAATCATTAGTGCTGCCATTCTCTGCTTCCCAGCAAGCGGGAAGTTTGACCATGGGGTGTTACACGGTGTGTTGCTCTCCACAGAGCCCTATTTGGGATCAGTCTGTCAGACTTTTGCTCTTTTTGCTGCTCACAGGGAGGAGGGCGCAGAGCAATCAGAAAATCTGCTCAGCAATAAGATGAAGCCAACACTTTCCTTCAAAAGTTTGGAGCAAGCCCTTCTTTGCACCTGCCATCTCTGTAAAGACAGGTACTAAAATTCACATCTGACTATGTCAGAAATACTGCATTCAGCTGTCCCAGCTTCTATCACAGGCATATCTGCTGAGAGAGGAATCAGCCATATAGTCTGGGATGTTCATAGGAGATTGGTTCCCGTTCAGTCATTCTGATTCCTGGACCTGTGAGAAGCCAGGCTTGCAGTTTGGCAGCCGAGTGCTTGGAAAGCTGGCTGTGAGCCCCTCTGAAAGGTTGGCCTTGAATCTGCAAATATGCAACTCGGAAACCCCCGTAAGGAGCAGCCAGTCTGATGCCAAGCATAAGCCAAGCTCATCACAGCTTCATGAAAAAATAACACCTTCTGGGTTTTTTGCCATGCACAGCAAAGTACAGTATTGCAAAAATATTTTGTAGGCAGCTTTCTGTACAGTAACCTGCTGCTCTGCAGGCATGGCTACCTAACATTGATCCAGGCATTTCTTTCAGCAGTGTCACATCTTGTGTTTCTATCAGTGTGATGCTTTCGGATTTAATATTCTCTGTTGTTTGCTTCTCAAACCATTTAACTTTTCTTCCAATTTCCCTTCAAACAAGATGAATTTGCATTATTTCTTTGCTACAAAACTTCACAAATATGGAAGTATATGGGTACCTCTAGGCCTTAATTGTTTCCTGTTGAACACCAATAAAAATGTATCTGGACAGATAGATATTTTAATGTGTCTCTAATTATTAATGTACAGTTTAGGTTGCACCTAGCAAGGAACATCCAAAGCCTCATGTGCACATATTTGCTCACTCACTTTCTCTCTGCTTCTCTCCCTTTCGCATGTAAAGTGTGTAGTAATGTGCTGGGCTTTTACCTTTGGAGAACTTGGTTCAATCTGACTTACATTGTAAGCAAAATTGAGTTGCAGAAGATCATTCTAATTACTGGAAGTATTTGCCTAATCTTTAGTATGTTATAGCCTGGTCATTACCATTTACAGAATGTTACAATTTTAGATTTTAAAATGTGCTCACAGCTGGGCAGTACCTTGATAGTTCCTGCAGTGAAATCTGGTGTGTGGGGAGTGTATGCTGCATGCAATAAATACAGTGTGACAGTATAAAGGGCAGGGCACTTGGTCCAGTGAAAGTGCAGTAGATCATCGTTTGAAGGTGAATAATTTTACATGTAGCTAGCTACACAGAACACATATCCAAAGGGATTCTTACCTTCATGTCTTCTTGAAGAATGAAGGCACTTATGGAGAAGTAGGGTAATGAGACATGTGGAGAAGACAGGAGGCAGCTCATTCATAGACAGCACTAAGATATGGATACACTTAACTGAAGAGGGAAGGAGTGATGCTTTTTTCTCTCTTTATATGATGAAAATAAAAAGTGATCAGGATAGATTTTTGTTATCCTCTGGGCATTAAAAGCTTAAATGCAAAATGCATGATTTATTATATCTAGCCAAATCTTAGGGGTAAATAGGCAGTATGGGGAATTAGTTGTTGTTAATTGGACTTCTGAGCTGAATTCCCAGGGTGCTGCACTGCAAGCACATCCCTTTTGTTTTAATATTGAAACAGGGAGAAGCCAGTTCTATGATGGATTCATTCCACTATAGAACAGCAGAGCACGCTAAATCATCTTCATCAAAGTAAGTTGCACGTGTTGAATGTAAATATTTTAGGGTTAATTTCCACATGTACTATAAAAGGTATTTGTTTCTCCATTGAGCATTTTGAAACTGTAGAGTAAATCTTCAAATAGCATAAATTGCCTAATTGTTTTGTAATATCTGAAGATATGATTGCTGTTCCTTAAGCTATTGTATTTAGATCACATTTTCTGTGTAGTTTGGGGCAGTCAGTTCTGCTGCTGGTGAATAGAACTCTTCAGAATTCCATGGCAGTGAGTGTGCTTTCAGTGATACTAACAAAATGTGCAATCTCGAAAACTGTATTTCATGTTGTTTTATCAACACTATAAACAGTGTTTCTTCTTTAGAAAGTTTTAACAATAATCACAAAAAAACCCCAAAACCCAAAGATCCCTCACAGATTCAGGAGACCCAGAAAAAACAGCCTTTGCATCAGGCTTTTGTTCTAGGAGCCAGTCCAGTCTCATATGCTGAAAAAATTGATAAAGTACAAATCCCCAGAGCCAAGCAGAGGCCACAGGTCACACACCTCCTTTAGCAGCCTGTTGTAGTTGATCCTCCTTGCACAGCTAATTGCCACTGGTATAATCCAAAAGGTAACTGAGAAAAACAGTCTTCTCTCACATGTTTGACTTGGTAAAACATCACAAAGAAATGTCCCTAGTGCTCCTGAAGTGCTCAGAAAAAAACTAGGGAGATGTTTATTTGAATTATAAACCCCTTAGAGAAGTTAAGAAGCAAAACCTTCCTGTACTGTTAATGTATCTTTAAATCACTAAGACAAATATAATTTTTTAAAAGGTAACAAATGCATGATTGACCTTTCTTCATTCTTTATCTCTCCCCTCATCCCTGTGTGGTCAACATTTGCTGTGGTAGGTAGCCCTTCCTACTTTAAAGGGCAAAGCAACAGCAAAATATCCAAAATTCCAGATCCCTTTGACACTTAACCTCTCACTCAGTAGTTTGGTCTCAGTCAATTCAAAGGAGTTTTATTGTTTATTGAACTTGAAATAGAATCTAGCCTATACCTTTCTCACCTGTTCACGGGATCCATGTCAACTTAAACAGATGGTTTTGAATAATTTCTTGAGGAAAGGGGCAGCTACTCCTAGTATTTGGTGTTCACTACTCTCCCAAAACTTGTGCAGATAAAGAACTGTAATTTAATTATCTTTGCAGAGTCCCTGAGATTTTTATTAAATAGTAACATCAATTATGCTTATTTTAACACTGGGAAAGTTGGACTTAAACTAGACTAGTGTTTGGGGAACTAGATTGTTAAGGTGTTTGGGAGGTAACACTGAGTTACCTGCAGACTTTACATTAAAGATACCCAAAATCAAGGTCACCACCACCAGTGCCCACACAGCTGATTACACTGCCCTTAATTAAGTGATTGACCCAAGTCTACCACAGGAAACTGTGCCAGTGAGGGTGCTTTGCCCCTTTGATCCTGGGCACAGGGCACATCCTCCCTGTAAGTCAGGGAAAATTTGGCCATGCCCTTCGCCTTGGGTGGCTGCTGTTGGAGGAGGGAGCAGTGTGAGGCGATGATCCCAAGCAGCTCTGGAGACATTTGCAGTGTGAATCTTCCTGGAGATGTGAGATGCCTACAGCATTGCACATATTGCTGGGGAAGGATTGCCTCCATGCCCTTGATGCCTGGATGGTCAGAAGGCTTAGACATGAGAAGCAGACAGGGTTTAGCTTCATTTGGCACCAAGGATGAAATGCAGTTCTCACAGCCTGGAAGAGGTGTGCAGAGCCGCTTTATTTGTCCATTGCTCTGTGTGGAAGATGCACAGCCTGACTTACCATGGCTGCTCCAGGAGAACGGATGAAGGGGATGTCGTAGGCCAGGGACCCTGACTTCAGCCCCAGGGCTGATGAAAAGCAAACGTGAGCTGTCACCATGCAGATTCACATCTCAGCTGCATGGGCTGCCCATGGGCTCAGTATCCTGCTCTGTCTTAAACACTTTCCACAGGGGAGGGGGAGTGCACACAAAGCCTGTTTAATTAGGCGTTGTGTAGGAAGGATGAACTCTATCCCAAGTGAGATAGAGGATTGCATGTCTCCTCCAGATGGTGAAAGCTTTTTTTTTTTTTTTAAGGCAGGATAAAATAAGCAGGTGTGAGTATGGGGCCTACCTGTATTGGTTTTAATCAGCAACTTTAAGCAAACTCAGTGTTCTCATCAGAAAAGGGGAAAAATAAACAGCTGAGCACTGTGATTCATTTACACTTCAAATATACTTTGAGTTGGTTATTCCTCAATTAATCAAATAGCTGGTGTATCCCTAAAGTAGTATAAAGTGACACGCTGTGTGAAATCAATTTTCCCTTCCAAAATCATTAAATTCAGTAGCCTGTGACTACATCCCTGCTAATTCTAGTACCGGTCCTTTCATCCTCCATTAACTTTGGCACGCCTAACAGGCTGTCAAAAATAATTTCCCAGAACGTAAATAATTCAGAAATTAAAAATTAATAAATAATAACAGAGAGCTACTGGGAGATAGACTGGGTCAATTAGTCAGCTCTGCATTCTGTTTCTTCGCAGCAGGGGGGCAGCCACATTCGTTACTAGAATCTTTCCTCCGATTCCTAGGTCTGATTTACGGCTCTTCATTACTGGATCCAGTCAGACACAATTACCTCCATCACTATCTCAGTTCCTAACTTCAAAGAAACACACATTTTCTTGTCTGCTTTTTTTCTCCTTGCAGCAGCCTCAGCTTGACGTCCCTGGAATTTCTTCCACGCGGACTAATTAATAAGACTTTGACTTATCATATTCACTTCTCTTCTTTGATGTCCTACCTTAGTCAATCATCCTATTTAATTAGAATTTCAATGATAACTTTACTTATCTGGTGGCTAGATGTAAATTAAAATAACGGGATTTTAATTCTCTTTCTTACAGGGTTATGACATTTTTGACAGAAAAAGTTTCAACCCAAATACGATATTATGTACTTCCTATGCTAGGAGTGCATTCCACTAAATTGTTTTTCCCTTTGCTACAAAATAATTTTGCTTGTTTAACAAGCTCCACTGAAATGGAAATGAACTACAGCTTCTCATAACATAATTTGCACAGGTCTGTGTTGTGGAAGGTTATGTTGATAGAAATTAGTATAATCAGATTGTGACGCATGCCACATAGTTAACAAGGAAAGGGAATGAGATTTTTAAGAAAAAAATCAGCTCTGGAGAGACAGTGGACCCTAGGACCTCTTCTTTCTCTCCTTTCCAACAGTCGCTAGTACTTCTCCAAGGTTTCTTGTTTCCTTTCCACATTTATGGACCTAAGCCTGCTGGTTGTATCCAAGCAGCACCTGAGGCTGGATTCTGATTTCAATGAGACATTTCTAAAACACATATTCATATGCTGTTCACAGAAATGGTATCATGCTTGTGACTTAACAGGAGCAGCATACTGCTCAGCCATCACATCTTTTGCTCTCTGCAGTACCCAGTATGTGCTTGCCCACAGGCTTGCTTTCCTTCCCACGCCTCTTAGAATTTGCCAGTCTAGACTGGTACAACAGCAAGTGAGTATGAGTGAAAACATCTCTTATTTTTTAATTGAAGCTTATGGTGGGGAAAAGCCCTAGAAGGATTCATGAAGAGAAGTTAATGTGGTAGTAGAATCCTCCTGGGGCCTGGTAGATTCTGAAAGTGGTACAGAAGTGTGAGGAAAATATAAGGGGATCCAGCCAGGCTTATCAAGCATTATGCCTTTGGGAACTCTTGCTCTTACCCTGTTGGAACTTTCCGTGTGACCAAGCAAATGGTCGTGTACATAGGTAGGGGCTTGCAGTAAAAAGAGAGAGAAAGAGAGGACTATGTGGAAAAGAAAGAAAGGATGGTCATCATACTAAGAATTGGTCTTAAACTGTGCACAAAGAGTTCTTCTGGTGCAATAAACAGAATATGGTGACAACCTGCTGGCTAGTGCAAAATACACTCCATTACTAAACTGCCATCAGAGATTATTATCTTTCTAATTGGATCTGGTGGAAAAGAGGTTTACAGTTTTGTACTGCCAATAAGCAAGTACACCCTGAAGCCAGCCTCCAGTTTTCTCTAGGAAAAAGGTCCACAACCTCAGATACTATGCTTCCACTGACATCCTAGAAGGGAAAAATTTAAAGGATGCCACCATTACTTTTCCACATTGTTGGGCTATGCGTTTGATAACCCATCCCCTTTGTTGAATTCAAGGAAAGAAGAAAATGCAGAAAGAGTTAATGAGGCATGTTGGATGTGGAAAATGACTGCTCCCAAAAGAGATGTTTTTTGGTCCTGTGAAGAGGTAGGAGTAGCAGAGAACATGAATCACTTGACTAATCTGTACAAAATGGGCTTAGTGAGCTGCTGCTTCAAATCTTATCCCCACATTAGATAGCATTAAACCAGTTGTCATTAAGCTAACATTTCTAGATACTCTGGTGAGCCGTTTGCCTGATAGCCCTGTTCCTCTTAAAAAATGAACTGGAAATGCTTAAAAACTAGGCCAGTGCACTTGCAGAAGCGAATGGCTGGAATTTAATTGACAGGTTCTAAAACTTACACCAGTTGAGTTTAGAGCCTAAATGGGGTAAGTTCAAAAATGTATCAATACTATTGTTCAATAATAAAATAGTTACCTGTTGCACTGACAACATCTAAACTATTCTATCATAATTTAATAGGGTTGTTTTTTAACAATTGGATTCTGTTACACTTTTATATTTAGGCATGATTATTTAAACTAATTTAATTGGCTTTCTTATTCCCCTCAGGGTTCTGGGCCTAGAAAGTTCACATTAAATACTCTAATTGCTCTGAAACTTACTTGTCTTCTAAAATATGCTCCTATTTTAAATATACCCTAAAATCTAGTTCATACATATTTTCTCTTCTTTCATGAATTAAAAAAAATCTGGTGTCCATAATTTGCACTTAAAAAGAGTCAATAATTAACCAAAATAATAATTATAGATTGAAAACAGGGAGGTTGCAGTACAACCAACTGTGAGTTACAAACCCGTAAATAAGGCCAGGAGCGCACATCAAAGCTTTCTGAGCACCCACTACTCTCTAAAAGCAGAGCTGAAGCTGCTAACGATGGCAGCAGCAGCACCCTACGTGTTTAATGCGTGAGTCCCTGAGTATCATTGTGGAGCAGTGCTCAGGTCAGTGGAACAAAAGAGCATTTTGGGGCTCACAGGTGGTGGGCCTAACCCTGTCCTCCTTGCAGATGGTGGTTTCCCATTGATGCTATACGAAGATTTTGACCGTGTGGGTCAGCAGCAATTATGGCAGCAGCCACAAGGCATTCACACGCGCCGTGAGAAGGAGGGGATGGACTTGGTGTGGCAATGGGAACACCACCACTGCCACCAGAGGCTGGGGAGCAGAAGTGACGGAAACGTGTGCTTTAAAATCTCTTGGTCTTTCATGTGTCAAGTGTCAGGTGGTGGGGTGGGATCCAGACCCATTAGGGAGGTCACAAATGGATAGCAGAGGCTAAATGCTGATTTCAGAGCACAGAGGCAGCTCTGCTTGTCAACATGCTCCTCAGTTTGGCAGGGACCTGGGTATGTGGGATAGGAGCTGAAACAAACATCTGGGAGAAGTGTGGCCCAGGGACTGTTCCTCCTTTCCTTCCTATCAACACAGTGCTTAATGAAAACATGAGGGGCTGCCAGGGATACCTTTTGTGCATTTGGATTTTAATAATTATTAAAATGGCACCACTGGAATGCTGTTTGTGGCTACTGACAAGCCATCCAATACTCCCTTAGCTCTTGCTATTTCCTTTATTTTCTTTTCTCAGGGCTCTACCACAGGCTATTAAATAAATTTCACAGAATATTCTGGGCTGAAAGGGACCCACAAAGATCATTGAGTCCAACTCTTAAGAGAATGGCCCGTACAGGGACTGAACCCACAGCCATGGTGTTATTAGCACCATGCTCTCACCAACTGAGATAATCTCATAAGTCAGAAAACGTGAACCCAGCTCAGGAAACCTGAATGATGCTGTCAGATGAACAAGGGCAGATGTACTAAAGGAGAGTCCCACTTACTGTGTCCTGTTTCCCCTATGCTTTTCCTGGGTACCTGTGCCTTGGAAATGGGAGTTTGAGTCAGGTGGACCTGACCAGCAGAGAAAGGTTTACAACTTCATGCTCCTGCGTGAGCACCTGCCCTGGAGCACATGACACAGTGAGTACACGTCTTGGGAAACAGGCACGAGGATTTTCCATCCAAGACCACCAGCGCAGCTGCTGGCACAGCAAGGAGGTGTCAGGCAAACGTGGGTATTGTGTTGCTCTCCACAGGGCCCAGTTTTGGGATCGCTCCGTCTGCCTGGTCCAGTGCCCGGGAAGACCAGTGCTGGGCAGGAGCAAGGGCATCTCGAGGGGAATGGGGCACGGCAAGGACAGCCCTGCAGTGCTCCAGGCAAGGCTTTCAAGGAGTTCTGGGGGAACAGCCTTTTCCCTGCAGAAGTTTAGTGTAAGACATGCAGTTTCCAGGTGTGTCACGTACCAGTTTGCCGTGGAAAACCACGTATGGGTGACTTGTAATTCAGAGCTTCGAACAGCAGGATCGGGAATGGCTTCTGGGCTCACAGATATGTAATTACCATAATGATGCATAAACCCTTCTTTCTGAGGACAGAAGCCGATAGTTCAGAAAAAACAGTTTTTCGGTAAAACACACAATAAGTAAAATCGTGCCCCCACCGCGCCATCGCTGGTGCTCCCGGTCCCGCCGCCGAGCGGCGCCGCGCCCCGCCCCGCCCCGGCCGGCCCGTACAACATGGCGCCACCCGTGCACCTCTGTTCCGTACGCCATGGCGGCGCCCGCTCGGCCGCGCAGCCAGGATCCGGAGCACAGCGCGCAGGCGCCGCTGTTTGTTCCGGGCTCCTGCGCGCCCCTATTTCAATGGTGACCCGCGCATTTCCGCTTCCTTTTCCGGGTCCGGCGGCGCCAGGTATGGCGGCTTGCGGCCGGGGGCTGTGGGCGCCCATCCGCCTCCATCCGCGGCCCGGCGGGCGGCAAGGGCGGCCCGAGGCCCGTGGGCTGTGGGGAGGGACCGGCGGCGCTGCTGCTGCCCGCGCTTGGGCTGGGGCGGGGGGCAGAGCTGCCCGGCAGAGAGGCCGGGCCTCCCTAGGCCTCCGCGGTGGGGCTCCCGAACAGGGCCCGCGTCTCCCGGGGCTGCAGATGACGCTTATGTTTCTATAAAATACGTAGCTGCTAAAGCTTTAAGCAGTTTCTTAGGAGCGCATGACATAATCCGGGCAAGACCAGGATGGTTAAGCAGCGTTCAGGTTAGTTCGGGTGAATCTTCTTTGCAGATCGCATCGTGCCCGCTGTTTTGTTCTGTAATATAGTGGTGTTGGCTGTCACTGGTCAGGAAGGGCTTTAATTTTACTAATATCGAATCGACAGCTGCTGATTCACATCTGGTACAGTGGTTCAGTGCAGGTGGTCCTGTGACAGCCTGAACTTCCATGTGGATATCGAGCTCTTAACTAGTGCAGCTTTGTTTTTGACTTACTCAGGTGTGAAAAATGGTGCAGCGCCTGACGTACCGCCGTAGGTTGTCCTACAACACAGCTTCCAACAAGACCAGACTGTAAGTAAGACAGTTTGTAAGAAAATTTCTGTTGTAAAAAGGTGGTGTTTCAGTTTTGATTGATAACGTTAACTGCTTCTTTTTCTGCTGTACCTAGGTCCCGAACACCCGGGAACAGGATTGTTTACCTTTACACCAAGAAAGTGGGAAAGGCACCCAAGTCAGCATGTGGTATTTGCCCAGGAAGACTTCGTGGTGTAAGTATGATCATAAACACCTAAGGGTGTTTGTGTGGAGCAGCGTTTTTTTCAGTACAAAGAGCCTTTCCAAATAATACAGTGTGCCTGTTTATTGACCAGTTTTTGTTGAAACAACTTTTTCCTTTAAGATACTCTTAATCAAATGTTGTAAAGTTTACTGGCAAAATAAGCTTTGGAAACTCAAACATTTTTTAATGCTCCTGATTTTGCATTATTGTTAAGTATGAACCCTCTTGTTTTAGAAAATCTAACTAAAATTTTTAAAGCTAGACAAGGTGGTTCTGTAGCAGATCTAAAAATGTAAATTGGGCCTATTAGACCAGCAGAAAAAAGGGTAAGCCAAGTTTAGAAAAGCTTCAGTTTTAGAAAAAGGAATTAATGTTTTTAACTGTTTTTCTTCGGAATGTTTTCTTGAAGTAACACCATTGCTTCTCACAGTTATGGGAATGTTTGCAAAATGTTGATCTTTAGGCAGTTCCTATCTTTGAAAAAACAGTCTTTTTTATAACCAATTTTTTAATGAACCTGTTGATGAACCACTGGGGTAGAAAGAAAAGGTCAGCTGAGGAATGCTGAAGATGGTACATACAATGAGCTGCAGCCTTAGTCACTTCTTAGCATCTTGAATAGTAAATTTCTGGTGTTGCTGCTTTTTTTTTTTTCTTTAAATGGCAGATACACAAAACTGCTGTCTTATGACACGCTTCTTTTTCTTTTTTTTGTTGTTTGTAGGTCCGTGCTGTGCGCCCCAAAGTTCTGATGAGGCTGTCAAAAACAAAGAAGCACGTTAGCAGAGCCTATGGTGGTTCCATGTGTGCCAAGTGTGTCCGTGACAGGTAATGTACAGAAAGCCAGCTTTATTCCTGAGGTTGCTTCCTACGAGGTTCTTACATCTCTTCATTCACATAACACGGCCCCAAACTTTGAAGGCTCTGCTCTGACATTGGTGTAGGGAAATGGAGAGTGTGAGCGTGGGGCATGTCAAGCAGTGATGGGTGCTAGTCTGTCCCTTGGATTTCAGGGAGTTTCTGCATGTGGAGCTCTTTTGTGGACACTTAATGTTCTTCGGGATTTCTTACTGCACTGTTGCATGGATTATGAACAGTCTGCTTGTGCTGGATTTTTATCTTTTGTGTTGAGCCCCCATAGTAAAGATTTTCCTGTTCTGTTGTCCTGTTCTGCCTCCTGCAAGTTTAATTGAATTTTTCACTTCTTTGAAATGTTTTGGGATTCAGAGATACTACTTGCTTGTGTGTCAAGCAGCTTTATGTGGTTAAGCTTAAAAATGGCCTTTGCTGGGCCTCTCTGAATTCGGTTTTATTGTGTAGCAACTGCATATTCTGTGCTTCCTTGGCAAGTTTGAGGAAAAACACGACCATGAGTGTGTCATCTCTGTGAATGGTAATCAGAGCAGGTCTCTGGGGGCAGCAGTCTACTGCCAGTTTTTTTCATCAGTACTGCCAGCATTTGTTTTCTTTTTGGCATGTCTAAGTTTCAAGATAAATTACATTAGGCACCACTGAAGATGAGCTGTTACAGCTGCAGAGACACAACATAACTTTTCTCTGTTGAAAGCCACTTTTTTTCTGAGTGTTTTCCCAAAACCTTCATGAGCTTGATAGGTAGTTTTTAGTGCATGAGTATGTTTTATTCTTACTGTGCCTAAACCAGAAATCACAGCCACCTCCTTAGCTATAATGGTCAGGTTTTCTCCTGCACCTGCTTAGGCATCTTTGATAGGTTTTGTGTACTGTAGGACTAGCCATACGTGCCAGATACATGTAAAAAGCATTTTAATGTTTAAGATAGAAGAGTGTGTATGATATAATTGTGCTCTTAACTCAAAACTGTCAAATAGGCTGTTGATATGTGAGTGCTGATAAATAGATCTGTCCCATCTACATGGTGGCTCTGCATGTCTTCCAGAAATAGCTGTATTTTGGCATGACTTGTCCTGCTAGGCTTTTTCCCTCTTGATAGCCAAGGAGCTTTAATCCTGACAGGGAAAGTGTTCCTGTTTTTAATAACTGGGTGCACGTAGAATTTCCTTTAGTTGCAAGGAAGAGAGCTGACCACGACTGGTCACACCAATTCTGACTTTACCAGAATGAAATTAATTCGCCAGTTAGGAGTTCTGCTTTTTGTCTTTGAAGTTTGTGAAGATGGTAAATTTTCCCACGTTCAGCCATCAAGTATTACCTTGCTTGCCTCCAAGCCACTTACCTGTAATCCACAGGCACCCTAGGCTGCCATTCCCCAATTGCTACATTCGTACAGTGCCACTGTCCCTGTCTTCCGCTGCTGGCAAGAACAGCAATGGGTTCCCTTTTTGTGTAACTGTGGAACTAACACCACCTGTGCAATGAGTGTTGGAGATAGCAAAATCAGTTGTAATTGCCTTATTTTTTGTGGTTTTACTTTAGTAGATAGACACATATGCTAAAGTAGTTTTTCTTTTCCAGGATCAAACGAGCTTTTCTTATTGAAGAGCAGAAGATCGTTGTGAAAGTGTTGAAGGCACAAGCACAGAGCCAGAAGTCAAAGTGAACCTATTTGTAATTTCAGCCCAATAAATGAAATCTCCACTTCTGTGTCCTGTCATTCCATGTGCAGAGCTGGGCTTTGGTGCATTAAAACCTGTAAGTCGGGATGCTCTGTTCTGCCTGCTGACAGGGAAATGAAGCAAGTGGAAGGAAGTCTGGTTAAACAGGACTCCCAGCTCAGGCTCAGTCATGTAGAGGGATTAGAATAACTTCCAGCAATGCAGGTTTTCTTTCAACAGCTGTTTATGAAGTCATTGGAGGACTTGGAAGAAAGTTAGGACTTTGACAAAGAGCAAACAAAAGTGACTAAAGACTAGAAGAGAGGTTGTCAGATGAAGAGGAGAGCTAGTATAGGCCTAAGGTAGATTTTTTTTTATTGTTGTATGCGGTATTGCTCAAATGAGGGTAGAGAAAGTAGTCTTTAACTTCTCAAAGCCAGTGTTTTATCTGCCAGACAGTTGCATGCTGCTACATCTTCCAGGATCTCCGGGAAGAAAGCTGCAGCTGCTGTATTGTGTTAGGCCTCCCTGGGTCAGCAGTTACAGGTACAATACCAACCCAGCTCCAGGACACAGCTAGAACAGACCTTTAAAGGCTTCCTGATTAGGTTTTAAGAGTACCAATTTGGGCCTCTAGTATTGAAATTCAACCCAAAGTTAGTTTATCATTAAGGATGTAATTGTAGTGTAAAAAGTGAAAATGGCTTTGCTTCGTTCGGTTCTGTAGAGAGCTGTTAATGTCTCTAATGCTGTCCAGGAGTGTTACAACAGTCGGGATACTTCTTGCTTTACCTGTGTGTGCAGTGGTATTCCTCAGCCCCCACTCTGAATTTTGAACTGCTTTTGGTATCTCACAAGAATCTATTTTAACCTGTTTTTAACCAATAACTTATTTCAAAAAGTAGTGAGCTCCACCGTGAGAGTAAGGAAGCAGGATAAATCATTTCTGAGCACACAGACTTCCTGGCAGCTGTGAGAGTGCCACTTGAAGGGGTTTCTAAGGTCACCTGTGGAGTCTGCTCAGGCTGCGGCTCAGACGTGTGCAGGTCGCTCCTGTGAGCACGCTGTGTTTTAACCCTGCCTAGGTCTGTCAGGCTGTACAGTCAGCCAAGGGACAGAGAGCAAAGGTTGAGTTGAAAATCCCTTGATGGTGCTTTGGGTGAGGTGCCTGGCAACTCACAGCTGCCTCCTGGGTGTGACAACAGGAGGTGGCTCTGGTCCAGGATAAGTGACTTAAAACTGTGCATGGTGAAAGAAGCTGTACCTCCCCAAGGATTTCTTCACAGTGCCCCAAGTAGTTAAAATAATTTTATCAGTATTTTCAAAATGGATAAATGTATCTTGATGTGAAGCATTTCTCAGCTCAGGTGCAAAGGCTGTAGCTCATTAAAGGAGCTTTTGAGACTACTACCCTGGCATTTTTAGGTGCTGTTACTATAGTTAGTTTACAAGGTTAAAATTTTTCTTGTCTTACTGTCCTAGTACAAACTTTAGTATTTTGGCATGCTGGAGAAAAATAAAGAAGCAGCAACTAGGGCAGGTGTGTGTAACCTGCCCCAAAAGTGCTCCTGTTTTGCATTAAATGCTATGAGACTAGAGTTTTCCTTCAGACTTCTGGAAAGGAGTCAAGATGGAGGGAGAGTAATTTTGGAATAATGAGGATAAATTTCATAAACATCTGCTGACAGGCACTGAGAGGGAGATACTTCCAAACAGGAAGGCTAAGACTGAAAGCTAGCTATAAATGACATGATTGCACCAGAAGTCAACATAACTGATTTTGGAGAAGTGGTATTGCCACTGTAGGCAGAAATAAAAGCAGTCATTGGGCAAAGCATCAGTGAAATGGTAATAAGGCCCTTAATTATTTTAAGACAGTTTGAGCAGATGGCTGCCGTGTAGGAATGGGGGCAGTCATTTGGGGCAGGGCTGTGCAGTGGGAAGTAGGCTGGGTAGCTTGGCAAGGTGGGCGAGTTCAGCTGGCACGAGTGCTTTCAAATAAGCTCCTGTAAGCCGGAGTGAAGAGCTAGCTCTTCCCTGCCCCTTGAAGCAAGAGGAACTAGGCGAGCTTCCACTGAAAAGGGGGAGATTTTCTGACTGGGTGCTGCCTGGGTGCTTCCCTCCAAAGCGATCTGAGGACAGAGGCAGGTGGGGCCTGGCTGGGCTAGGCCGATGAGGTGTTGGCACACTTACAGGACCGTGTGAGACAGGGTGTTACACGCGGTACCCTGCTTGCTCTCAGAAGCTACTGGTGTGATGTGCCTTTTCCTCCCTGGTCTGTGTGCAGCTGTCGGGGTGGTCTCCTCTGGCTATGGGTCAGGATGGGCACCACATCCCAGGTGCGGGCAAAGGGCATCCCAGTCCCACGCTCCCCTGCAAACACAGGGACTGGGGTGAGGCCAACTACGGACCTTCATCTGCTCGCCGGGTCTGCACCCCCCGAGGCTGACTGCGCAAAATCACACGCAGGACGTGGCTTTTCCTTCGCCCGTCAGAAAACTGCATCAGCACACGAGTGCCCCAAGGGTGCCCCGGGCGCCGCCGCTGTCCCTGCTGCGAGCAGCGTTCCGCGGGTGGGCTGTCGGGAGCGCCGGTGGCTCCCGGGGCCCACGCGTGTGCGCGGCACCGCTACCGCCGGGGCGGCCACGTGGCTGCCCAGCCCGGGGCGGGGCCCGCGCGCGCCTGGCCACGCCCACGCCCCGGCGCCGTTACCCAGCGCCGACACGTCAGAGCTTCTGGGTCCTGGCAGGTGGGTAAAATTGAGAGAAAGCCCCCCCTCCCCCCCCCCCCGACGACGGACGTGCGGCGTTTCCGATGTTTTTATGCAGAAAAAAAGAGTCTCTTTTTTAATCTGTCATTTACGTCTGATCGTAATTTCTAGTGCTTTGTTTATTTTGTCTTTTTTAAAAGCGATCGATCGCTCCCTGTCAGGACGCGGGAGCCCATTTCCGTTTCCGCCTTCGTGTCGGTGGCGGAGCGCGGCCGCGGCGGGACGGAGCGGGCAGCGCCGGGAGGGAGCAGCGGTGCCGCGGCCGCCCCGGGACTGCACCGCGGCCATGGAGACGCTGTACCGCCTGCCCTTCGCCGTGCTCGAGTGCCCCAACATCAAGCTGAAGCGGCCGAGCTGGGTGCACATGCCCTCGGCCATGACTGTGTACGCGCTGGTGGTCGTGTCCTACTTCCTTATCACCGGAGGTGAGGCCGGGGCGGGCGGGCTGAAGGGGAGGCCCGGCTCACGGAGCAGCTCTCCCTCGGTCCCTGCCCCGGGTGGCAGAGCCGCTGCTGACCCCGTGTCCGGGTCCGCACCGCCCGTAGAACACGAACCTCGGCCAGCCCCGAGCGTCCCCGCGGTGTCAGGGCAGTTCTCGCTGCTGCGAGTCAAAGTCGGTGCTTGCTTTCCTCCCCGTAGGGATTATCTATGACGTGATCGTGGAACCTCCCAGCGTGGGGTCGATGACAGACGAACACGGGCATCAGAGGCCGGTGGCTTTCTTGGCGTACAGGTACGAGCAGGGCCCTGTCCCCATTAGCGATGTCTTGTAAATGGCTAAGCTCAAAGGAATAAACCTCGTCTTGCAGAGCTTTGCATCTGCTTCTTTTTTTTATTTTTTTGGTAGCTTTCTCTACAAGGCAGGATTTGTTTTATATCAGGTTTTGGTTTGCAAATACTAAAAAAAGCCACCACCAAACCAGCATTGAAACGTGGAAATTGAAAAACTCAGCCCTAAAACTTTTAAAAATGAGAAACCTGGTAAAAAGAAATTGTTTGGGGCTGGCAATACTTCTGTTTCTTGCTATTCGAATTGAGTTTTATAGTGGATGCAGATACATTTGATCATCTTTCATTGCAGCATAGGTAATGTTTGGGAAACTTTCGGTTCTGACCTTTTAAACTCTAGTGTACTTGGGATTCTGGTGTCTGAGGGTGGGGAACATAGTTACAAATGTAACAACAGGGTCTTCTTAGAGGCCTTGCTTTCTATTACTGAAAATGAGCTGGAGGCTCCTAGTAACAAACTGGTCTGAAGAGAGTTAAATCTACATCTGTAACTGGCGGGGAGCTTAAGTGTGTGGAAACAAATAATGATTTTTGTTAAATGCCAAAAAAGTTGGTTGAATTTGTGAGGTCTGTGACATGGTTGATGTGACAGATTTTGACTTGGACTAGATGTGTGTTTCAGACAGATTGGATTGTTGCAATATAGATGAATCAAGTTACTTCAGGGAGTTGCTAGCACTGTCATTTGTCAGTGTAAACAAGATGAAAGAAGACAAACTTGTTTGTTTCCAGGATATGAGACAGTAAGGATAGTCTTTATTTCCGTATGGGCATCCACTGTAGTTTCATCAATGCCAGTTTTATGAGGTTGCTAATTAGGATAGGAAAATGGCTCAGTGACTGTGGGAAGCAGGAGACTCGTAAGCCAGGTGCAATATTAATTCTGCATCTTGTCTTCCTCTCTCCCTATCCCTTTCCATTTGTAAGAAGGAAGTCCAGCTCTCTGGGCTGACAGAGAGCCCCATGGGGCATCCTCAGGCTGGGTCCTGCAATGGATCTGGATTGAGTGCAGGCTCAGCGAGCAGGTAGTGAAACATCCTGCAGGATGTGTGCTGGAACCAGAGGATATGCTTCATGCACTGCCATAGTGCTTTGAGTGGGAGTTGTCCTGAGAGGATTCAGGCAGTCTTGCTTAAATATCGGGATGGAAATAAGGAGGTTGTGGTGCCATGCCTTGGGCCCATCTGTGTAAGCAGGGACTCCTTGGACTAGGTGTTTCTGCAAACAGATGAGCCTGGGTGATCTCTGTTAGTGTGCACAAATATGTATAAATCCTCTCGTGCTGGACTGGGCACCTTGCAGACTCTCAGTTCTGGAGACAAATTGTGTTTTAAAGTCTTGATGTAATTGTACAATATCAGTTTCCTACTTACTTTCAGTTAGAAAGTCAGCTATCAAAATTAATCATCCTGTGTGTTTATACAGTTAAATCATGTTGAGTAGATGGGGTTTGAAATGTAAATAATTTCTTTAATCGTCTTCCGACTCTTCTCACTTCACCCTTTTTTTTTTCTCCTTTAGAGTAAATGGACAGTATATTATGGAAGGCCTTGCATCCAGTTTCCTCTTCACAATGGGTGGCCTAGGATTCATAATTCTGGATCGATCCAATGCACCAAATATCCCCAAGCTGAATAGGTTTCTTTTGCTCTTTATTGGATTTGTTAGTGTGCTTTTGAGCTTCTTCATGGCCAGAGTTTTCATGAGGATGAAATTACCGTAAGTGATTTAATTACCTTTCAGCCTTTATTCTCTTTTGTGGCTTATGTGTGCCATGTTAAATTTAAGAGTAACAGAAAATGTGGTGATCTTCAGCTTGAGTATAAGTTGCTTTTTTCAATGCACTTTTTGGAACAAGCTACCTTGAATGAGGTGAGATGCTTTGGGAGCCAGCTACTGTAAGATGGTGCTGTAGTTAGAAAAGACTGACAGTTCCTGGTATGTCAGAAAATATGATTAATGAGTCTGACGTGCTCAGTGTACCATAAAATTCATTGTATGTCCCAGTCAGGTAAGTAGTTATAAAGCAGGGCTTTGAGGAAAATGGAACTGTTTAAGTACTTGAAGAAGGGCAAAGGAAAAAGAGATCTGTAGCTTTCAAGTTATGCAAAATCCAAATGCAGGTTTTCCAGTTTTCCCCCCTCTGTATTTTTCAATCCATTGATGTAATTTAGAATAGCTGAAACCTGATGTTGAGAAGTACTGGTAGCTAGTTTTTGAAGTAGTTCCATGAACTGTTGAATGAATAGTTACAGTCATTCTTCTATTCTTAAAAACTTTTTTTTGGCCTCTGCAGCGTACTTAAAAAAACCTGTTTCATAACAATAACAGTTGTGATGGGTTCCCTGGCAGCAGGTCTGGATAGGGACCTGCCCTATATTTTCTTGCTTCATTGATGCCATATATTCTTTTTGCTTCATTGAGTACATGTGTGTCTTAACAGTTCTCATTCTGAAATTCATGTAAAAAGAGGAATGAAAGAGAGAGAACAGATTTGTGTTGAGTGCCAGAAAAGATCAGATATTATATTGAATATCTTAACATTTGTAGTCTGTGTAAAGGGTACAAATAAAGAACACTTAATAGGGCGTAATGTGGGCTTCAAAAATTCCTAACAGTTACCAAAGCTGGATTGAGAATGGGCTAATCCATTTTCCTTCAGTGTTCATTGAAGAAAATCAGATGAGGAAAGAGGATGTAGTTAAGACAGCCTTGCTCAGCAGAGGCTTTTGCAGTGTCAAGTTTGGGTTTAAGATTGTATGTCTCTTGATTTTTGAGGAGTGCTGCCTATGTTTGCTAACTTTTTCTCTAAATTAACTTTTTTTTCTGTAGGGGCTACTTGATGGGTTAGTACCTCTTGTGCTGTGCGAAAGTTCGAGCTGAATTTACTCCTCTTCATGAAGTGTTTTAAGAAGAAACAGCAAGAAACAAGTTCTGTAGTCACCATCAGCAGCAAAGAGATCTGGCTATGAGAAACAACTAGGGAAAGAGTGCTTTCTCTGCAAACAAACTCACTACCAGTGGCTGATCTGTAGTTTTCAAGCAATGTTTTATCATTTTTGATGTAGAGCTTTTGAAAAAGAGAAAGTTACATAGCTGAGTAGTTCTTTTATATTCCATCTCAGTATGAAGTAGAGAACCTCCCTTTAGCTCTACCTGAAATGAGTATTTGCCATTGACTTGACAAGTTCTTTGTTGCAGGTTTGTCTCCTCTTCCCTGTGTGGGACAATTATGTATGTGAATCAGAGAAGAAACACCCAAAATGTTTATTTCCAAGTTATAATCAGAAAATTAGTAACTTTGGATGCTTTACAGCCAGAATACAATGTGTCTAAAATTATTGTGAAGGCACCTTTTGCCTTGATATTAATGCTCTATGTGAGCAAATCCAGACATGCACTGGGAAAGGCAAGCTGTATGAATGTGCATTTTTTTTAAGAAAAAGTGTACAAAAGGAGCCAAATAAAACTTATTTTCTAAAAAAATTATTATAATTTTGTGCAACTTGTAAAGCTTTTTCTTGTGTGCATGGACTGTTCTACATCCATATGCTAGTTGCCACACCATGACCACATAATTTCAGCTTTGTTTTTCACTGTTGGATAATTTTTTTTTTTTTTTTTAATATCAGGGACAAAAAGCCTCATTTTCCATGAATTTGTACTGTATGCGAATAACACACGGTTATCAGTAGCCAAGAAAACTTACTTCTGAAGGTGCTGCTTTTTTGTGTGAGGCAAGGTTCCAGTTTAATTTGTCTTAATTTTAAAAGATTGAATGTTGCTGATATGTTTCTTTCAAGTAATGTATTGCATTTTGGGGGAAGGAAAGATCCCTCTGAATCACTATAAATGTCTTTTTTTGCAAGTCATATGTGTTTGAAGCACTGTTTTGATCAGTATAATAATATAAAGTAGAAAAGTTTATTCCTGTAACTGTGAAGTAAGCATTACTGTTCACATACTTAATCAACTTTCTGAGCTAGTTGTTATCATCTGCCCTCAGGCTATGGCACTTCCACTACCTCATTTGTATGTACAATGTGACACTTGCATCTGTTCATCTTACATGTTTGTCATTAAGATTTAAGGTAGTTTAAGCTGTTTAATGAGGCTCATAACTGCAAAATTTCCAGTCTTTTCGAAGCAGCTATTTTTTGGCCACTCTGATTTTGGTGAGACACGTGCTTACCTTCAGGGGGGAGTATTGATATTGTGTAAGTGAATAACTGGATATGTAAGTCAACTTTGTAATACTCTGAGAGTCAAGTCAAACCAGAAAGTCAGTTCGGTGAGTGTAATTAAGACTTTTTGTTGCTCACTGCTTGTTGTAGTGCAGTTCAGCTTCAGCCTCCCAATTTTGCAGCTGGTTCTAAATGAGCATGCTTTTGAACAGTGGTTTTGAAGGCACAGTTCAGTGCCTGTGCTCCCTGAAGTGCCTTTCACTATAATTGAACACCAGGTGATGTAACTTGGAACAACAAATGAAACAGACATAATTGCATGGTAGAAGGTAGTTTTGGGAGAGTAAAACTCGGTGACTCTCTCTGCCACAAAAAGGGCTGAAGGAACATCACAGTTTTTTGGTCACAGGCTCCAAGCTAGGTCTGGTATGATCATCTGTCAAAGTCTGTGCCACAGAGAGAACCAGGAAAACAAACACAAAGTAGAAGATGGACCATCCAGAAAAGAGGCATGTGGTAGGTTGTAAGATGGCAGAATGGTTTATTTTGAATGTGGAGGCTTCTTGGTCACCCAAAATAAATTTCTACTGAGCACTGTCAAATAAACTGCAGAGAACAGGTATTGCAGTGTGTTAGAGGAAACCCCTTTGCAGTTAGTGAAAGGCCGGTATTTTCTGTAACTGTCTGCTGTTCTTTGTAGGTAACAGCAGGTGGCCTCTAAACTAGGGGCTTATAATAGTAATAGGAATGTTTCAGTGACTGAAAGAAAACTTCCTGTAACTAGTGACAATAGCCATCTGTGTTTCATGTTCATATCTTCAAGGTTCAACTGAACTAGATCGTGGGCAAGAGGTTAAAAACAAGGTAAAGCAGAGCTTACAGGAACACATCTTTCCTGATTAAAACCAGAAATTTGGCCTACTTCCAAGTGCAACAGAAAGAGGCTGAAGTGTAGAGGTCTTGATTTTATGGCTGTCTTGATGTTGAGAAAATACTGAATCCATGGCTTCTCTGAGAGATGATGCCTAGTCAATACAGTCAGGAAGACATATATAACTTGTATAGCTTTTTAAAGTTAGTGTATACATATATGAACCCTTAAATGATCTTATACTTAATTGAATTAAGCTGAAAAATACCTCTAGATGAAAAAGAACAGACATTCCGACTTCTTTTTTTTCCCCCTCAATGCATTTTCCAGACCTCTGCATATTGTGGAATGGTAACAGAATCGTAGAATCATTTAGGTTGGGAAAGACCTGTAAGACCATCAAATCCAGCTATCAGCCCAGGACTGCCAAGCCCACCACCAAACCATGTCCCTGAGTGCCACATCTCCACATCTTTTAAATACCTCCAGGGACAGAGGTGCTGGTAACCGGTGGGAAGTGGCTCCATGAGCAATTCTACCAATTGCCTCTACTGAGGATCCTTGGATGCATCCCATCCAGCCCCATAGATCTGTGTGTGCCCAAGTGGTATAGTAGGTCACTGGCCACTTCCCCTTGGATTATGGGGGCTTCATTCTGCTCCCCATCCCTGTCTTCCAGCTCAGAGAGCTGGGTACCACAGAATGACTGGTCATGTTATTAGAGACCGAGGCAAAGAAATCATGAAGTAGCTCAGTCTTTTCCTCATCCTTTGTCACTATGTTTCACACCAGATCCAGTAAAGGATGGAGATTCTCCTTAGCACCTCTTGTGTTGCTAACATATTTTAATGTTTAATTGTAATTTTTAATTCCCTTTTGCAGCAGTAGCCAGATGAAGTTCTGTGTGGGCTTTGACCCTTCTAACTTCCTCCCTACGTGTCCTCTTGGCATTTTTATACTCCTCCTGAGTTGCTCCCACTTCTTGCAAAGGTCATAAACCCTCCTTTTTGTCATGATTTTCAGCCAAAGCTCTCTGTTCAGTCTGCTTCCTGTTCATCTTGTCTTTAGGCATATTGGGATGGACAGCTTCTGTACCTTCACGATTTCCCTCTTGAAGAATGTCCGGCCTTCCTGGACTCCTTTGTCTCCCGAGGGACTGTGTCTATCTGAGCCATAAGCAGGCCAAAGCCTGCCCTCTGGGAGTCCAACATAGCAGTTCCACTGACTCCCCTCCTTACTTCTCCAAGAGCTGACACATATTTGAAGATTTGTGTCACTGAAACAATTTGTGGAGGAAGGAGGATGATTCAACTGTTTTGAAGAAAAATGTATAAATATGCATTCTTTAGGAAGCACTATGTGTTTGACTTCTTAAGAGTTACAGTCTTATAACCCGAGACAATCCTGAATTTCTTCTGCTGCTTCCAATATAGGGAGCCAATATGCCTGTGGGAAAGACAGCAATTCTCATTTATTTTCCTGACACACATGGAAATCCTGCATGCAATGGAAACTGTTTGTCCTAGAGCATAGCAACATTTGTGATAGTGTAATTGGTATTGCACGTTTGTGAATGTGATTATTATATTTTTCCTACAACATGGTAACTTTCCCAAAAAGGGTTGCAGCCATAACTCTGGCCTATTTTCGGAATTTCTAATTGCTACTTCTCATCACTATAGTTTCTTTAGAATATTTTTCTTCTAGAACATGGGAAAAGAGGATTGAAACAATTAAAAGAAATTAATTGGAACAGTTGTAGAAATCTCAGAAGAGTGTTTTGTCATGCTTTGCAGTCACATTAAGGTCTTTCAACTATAATGTTTGGAGAACTCTGAAGAAATCTGGATTTTAGTGACAACAAAAAATATAATTAATGCTTTGAACACTTTTTAAAGATTAGTGTTTCAGGGGAAGTGGCTAGTAAGAATATAGGAATTTCTAGGTGATTTGGTTTCTTTGGTAAAAACAAATTGTGCTGGTGTCCTTTTTGTTTGACATGGATACCTGTCAGCCAAGAACTGGACTGAGACCATGAGCTCATTTTAGAGCAACAGCTGTGGCACTATAATGGGAGTCAAGCATGTCTGACTTCCACCATGTTTTAATTAGAGATGCAGATGCAGGGCACTGCATTCTGCTATCCAGTATCTTGAGTCCATAAGGCAATTTGCTGAGCTCCTGTTTGATGATATCAGCTTAGTTACTGATGTTCTTCAGGCATAAAATGGAGTTACACTTCATCATGTAGCTATCCCATATGGGTTCTATAAATGTCAAAGCCCTTAGACTGTTCTACCTGCAGAACTGGAAGAAGTAGTATTTATCTGTGAGTAAATCAGATCAATATGGTATCATCTGCTGCCTTATGCTTGTGAAAGATTGACATTTGTAATTTCCTTCTCTTTTTGGTATCAGTTTTCACTACAGTGTGGATGGGGGGACTAGTATCCTTTTGTTGTTGGTGGAAATACTATGCTTTTAGTGGAAATAGGGAAAGAAAAAGTTAGGACTCAGACTGGTTGTGTTATTCTAAAATAAACTGTGAAAGTTAAACTTCTTCTCCTTTACTTAGTAGACAGCTTAAATAATTTCAGAACTTTTAGGTATTTCTGGCAGATCCTGAATGATAGATAATATGTTTACCACCTTCAGCTTTCCAGTGTATCATCTGTCTTTAAATGCAAATGGAGACTGTGAAGAATGGGGAATAATAAAAAATAAGCGTAACTGCAGTTGGAAGAAGAGGTTTTGGGGTGTGGGGAAAGCATTTTAAGCACCTGGAAGAAAATGGCGAAAAGATGAGTAGCCAACTTGGATTTTTAAAGAATAAGTAATATGAAGAAAAAGGCATATATGAGAGTTATGGGCCCCATGAATAGAAGAAAAGCAGATGTTTGGACTGTAGATTTTGATACTGTCTTGCATGTTTTGGAAACTTGGCTTAGCTAAAACAGATATAAGCTGAATTCCAAAGTACTCTGAAAAGCATTTTCAGAGAGTGTTTACTGATTAGTTGATGTCCTTATATCAAAGTGGAAAGATATCTTACTTTTTAGGTCTGTCTTGGGGCTAGTTCTGTTCAACACTCACTGACCTGTATTGAGTAGGGTGTACTGACTAAATAAGCAGAAATCATAAAACTCAAAGACTGCTGGGAGGGCAGAATTAGGATGCATAGTGATCCTAACAAATCAAAGAGTGGTCTGAAAAACTGGGCTGGTTTATTCTTCCTGGGAACAAGTGCAAAGTAACAATGCTACTCAAGCAAAATAGCTGACAAAATGTGGGATGCCTCAGAGTAAGTCCTTGGGTTCTTTTGCACCACAAGCTGAAGAGGAGTGCAGATTGCCTTTTGTGCAGCAATACAACATCATGTGGAGATACTGGCAAAACTTTTAATAACCGAGTACAGGAGGCATAAAATTGAGAAAACTAACGAAGCAATTTTGTTTCTGCATCAATAGTAGGTAGAATTTCAATAGCGGCAAGGAAGAGTTGGAGTAGTACTAGAAAAATCTTTAAGCATAAAACAGTTTACTACTGGACTAGATAGTCTATGCCAGTGATGGAATTTCTGCTTTGTGCAGCTTTAAGAACAGGCTTGGCAAATGTCTGTTAAAATTTGCAGGTACCTTTGGCTTGTTTTGGGATGAGTGGTTTCTTGAGGTGTCTTCAGCGACTGCCGATCTTTATTATTTCATAGCTGAGAACAAAACTTTTGACCTTCCAAACATCAAGGCTCTGTGTCTTTAAAAATAGTTGTGGAAAGGTCTTTGTGAATAGCTAAATCTGTCCTTTAAAACTATCCCTGCAGTGCAGTTGTGGGACAAAATCCTGCTGGCCTTGGTTCAGTCTGAAAAATCAAGTGGTTATATGAGCTAGACATGACAGCAGAAAGTAGCTCCATTAACTGCCTACTGCCAGAACAGAAAATGAATTAGCTGTTGGAGTAAGGAAAATAGAAGTGTATGGAGGAATGTTTAAGGCCTTTTTCTTTTCAAAGTTTTATGTTAGTCCTTTAACTAAATGTGTTATAATTAGACAGCTGTCAGTATAGCTGTTGTATTAGAACAGGGTGATGAGTGGTATGGAAGGAGCCTGTGATATTTTTAGGAAGTATTTTGCTAATGGAGCTTTCTCTCTGTTTTCCCCCTGTTTGAGCTGGAGCAGCAGTAAGACACTGAAACGTTTCTCAATTACACGGACTTCCTCAGACACCTCCTTTCAGCAACTCTGCTTCACTGACCTGTGGAATTTAACTTCTTCAGTGTTTTCCCCAAGTGTGTCTGCCTGTCTCTGCTACAGCTGGTTGTTAAACCAGCTCTGAATGCTGTGTTTCATCTCCTTTTGCTTGTCTGATTCTGGCCTGAGCTTTGTCAAGGTCTTTATCCTATAGTCTTTCAGCAGCTGCCATCCCTTGTTCCTTTGCTGTCATTCCAGCCTTCTGAGTTTCAGGATACCACTGTTGGTTTTGATTGCTGTCTTTCTAACTGCTGTGGTATTTCTACCTTCAAAGGGTATTATTTATCAGTCTCGCCAGCTCTTCCACTTCCTTATTCCTCCTCACTGGTACTTGCTCTTTTATCATACTGAAATCCATCACTTAGCCCCACCAACCACTTGAGCCTGTCTATGAGGCTTGCTCCTCTTAGTATTCCTACCTCTGTTCCTTCTACTCTGTCTACAGGTCCTTCAATTTTCCCTACTGACCATTGTCTGAGCTACTTTACCCTGCACTGACTCCACACTTCATTAGCTCCTGCTATCTGTGGCAAAGCTTAACCTCTTGGCTTCTCTCCTGCGTTCAGCCTCTCTCATCCTCTGGTTGTTTCTTTGTCTGTTCCAGTTTTCTCTTAGCTGTCTCATATCTTTGGTTTTTTTTGTTCTACACTCCACACCATCTGTTGTGCTGCTGCCTGCATGACTCATCCTGAAAACAATAAAAATCCTGCTGCATTCCCAGTCGTTACACTAGGGAGCCAACTAAGGCACGCCAAAATCTACATCAACAGCAGTCAAGCCAGGGTCCTCATGGAATTCAGGTACAAAATTTTTGTTTAAATCAATAGAAGTTAACTGCCAAATACATCTGAGAATCCTGCCAAAGCTTCATCACAACTCTAAGAAAAGGAAGCCGTTGTTTCCTGGGGCTGGATTTAAAAACACCTCTGCAGGGATGATCTGCAAGGTCTTAAGTTTCTTAGCGAGTAACTTGAAAAAAACATTTTTTTCTTCACATACAGTTACTGAGTGTTTTATGAGCATAGACAACATATGCTCTGTACACAATAGAACAAGCTAAGAAAAATCTGTCACAAATACCAAGATTCACATACACAGTAAACAAGGCAATAAATATGAAAGCTCATAAAACCAGGGAAATGGAACATTCCACCAGACCTTCTTTAAAGGTACACAAAGAACATAATGCTTAAAACCACTGCTGATTAACAAAATATATTTAAATCATAGTGTGGTTCCATAGCCTAAGGAGAAACAATTTCAGATGTATGAGGAAGGATTTTTCCCTCTAGTGTTTTAAAAGGCAGCTAAAATACTGTCACCTTAAATATTTTTTTGTCTCATCTAACATCTAGGTAAACCCAGGCTATACTTCACTGAAATCAATGGAAACAGACCCATGCAGGGGGAAATAATGCTTGTAGAATTTTGGATGTGTCTAGGGGTTGTGTTTAACCACAGCTTGTTTACCTGACTGTGACTGAACAAGCCTAATTTTACCTGCTTTGCATGGTCAGTACAAGGTTTTGCCTTTGTGCAGCTACATTTGGATAATATCTTTCAGTCTTGACACCTTTAAATTTTACCTTTCTGCTGTTCCAATCCCCTGTTAAGCTGTTGGTTCCCCACTGGATGGCAGTCCCTGCAACGTTATTTACTCTGAGAAGGAAAGCCCGGCTTTAAAGCAGAGAACTGAAATCTCAGACTGCTTTGTAGATGAATATGTACGCGAAATATTATGGCTGTGAGTATATTTGCATTTTTTTTTCTTGTTGCTACAGTATGAGTGTGTGAAAGATTTTTCTGTACGTGTCTTTCACTCAAGCTCATTTTCCAGCTGAAAATTCAAGGCTTAAAACCATGCAAGAGGATAACAACTTGCACTTCTGTGGATCAGTCCAGCCAAAAATTTCAAAGCACTTTACACAGACTAGGTCAATTAAGAAGTCAGTGTGTGTGTGTGTGTGTGTGCGTGTACATGTGGAATTTATATATAGCTCATAAAAGGGAAGAAAATCTGGAGTTTCAGAAAGTCATATGAATTACACAGAATTACAGTGCTTACCTAGAAAGATAAAAAAATAAAGCTTCAGTGTTTTGATTGAACATCCACTATATATCTGAGGGTGGGGATGGAATTCAATGGCTTAAAGGAACAGACTATTTAAAATATAGTGGGTACGCAGATCAGAAGTACATAGTACTGAAATTATGACTGATGTCCTTAAATTGGAAGTCAAAGCATAGATTGCAGAGGTAGAGAAAACCATGTGGACTTTGCCAGGATTTTCGTGTGTATGGTTATAAAGGGTTTTGTAGGATGAGTTTACTGCCACAAGGTTTTAGAAAAAGTGCTGCCAAAACCTGGGGCTCTCTGTGCTGGAATCTGCCTGGAAGCAAAAGGTGAAAAAGTATTGCTACAGCCCCCATAAAATACTTCAATCTCTAAGATGCATTTCTCTAAGGTGGAAAGGTTTGCACCCTAGTATATTTTAAGGCAACGAGAGTCTACTGTTTCACTTGGATAGAAATTTATATGACAGCTTATTACAAATAAGTCCTGTAGAGGTCTCTTCAAAAGTGAAAGGGAGATAAATGACAATAGGAAGAAGAATGTGTGCTTATCAGTGCCTGGAGAAAAGGCCTTTTTCAACACCCTTTACAGATGCCTATGTCTGAGCATTTCAAAGCGCTGCTGTCACACAGGTGGCTGGTTTTGTGCCCCTTTTAGAGATGTCATGTCGAGATGGTAAAGTGACTAGCTTAAAGTTATGTAGCAGCTTAATTACAGTGCTAGGAATGAAATTAAGATCTAACTGTCAGTTCCACATCCTACCAACAGCGCTGGGGACTGTCAGCAGCAAGCATTCACTGAAGTTTCTGCAATATGTTTTTTATTCTAGATATTTTCAGGGTAACAATGGCTTTTTAAATGCTTTTGTCAAGAGGCACTTTCTCTAGAAAAAAAAATGCAGCAACATTTTATTGAAGGTTTAAGCACAGTACGTCCAGCTTACTGGTTTGTTGGCAAGCTCTGTCTCCTGTTTCCTGAAATGTAGTCTGTTTCTCTGCAAGATCATTCCTTCACCCTCCTTCACAACTCATATATTATTGAAATGGTTACTCCCAACTCTCTCCAATTAGTTCATTGAGCAAAACTTTCTCCCTTGATAAATTTTGAAAGGAGCTGTCAAATTTTCAGTTCTGCTGGCCTTTTTGCTTATGCCCCATATACTTCTGCTTAAATATCATGTTATTCTTTTCCAAGCACACCTTGCTTTAAAACTGCCTCTGACCCCGTGGTACCTTCAGAATTAGAGGAATAGAGTCCAGCTCCGGAGCTGAGACCAGCCCCATGGTGCCCCTCCATCCGCCCCTGTTGTCCATCTGTTTGCAGATCGCCCAAGGGCAATTTGTAAGCTCCTCGGGACAAGGGCAGCCTCTGTTTCTGCCACACCTTGTCCAAGCGAAAGACTCCTCAGCACTTTGGTTACACCCATAGTAGATTTTCCATTAATTAAATTTTATCACGCAAAACCCTATCACCAAATTCCTGACCAACTGTACTGTTTATTTCTGTCTGATTGAGGTTTCAGATTACTTCTTTCTAAAGCTGTCTTTGCCACTTTTCCAGAGGTTTCCACATCCGGCTTTCCTTTCCTTTTCCTCCACCCTCCTCCCCAGCTTTCTGCTTGCAGGGAAATGCTGGTGCCCTCATTAGTGTGGCCCATTTCATTGCATTTCTGAGGCCTTTATTCAAACCCCGGGCCAGCAACTTTCTCCCTGTCTGTTCTGAGCTTTTCTGTGCCTGGGAGCATGCCCTGACACACCCTCCACTCCTGCCCAATCCTTTTCCATGCTGACGCAATTTGTTTTTTTGGTCTGCTGCCTGTCCTGAGATAACCTTATTCGCTATCCCCATGTAGTCACATCCTCTCCTTTAGGAAGAGCGTTCTCTCCTCAGCTGTAGAGGTCTTGCTTGGGCAGACGGCTGCAATAATGTGCAGACCGTGGGCAGATAATCTGGGAGACAAAGCATGTTACTTTTTATTGTACTTCAAGCTGACACCACAGGCAGAGGCAAGTTCTGCACAGAGTAGGGCAAACAGCCACATGGTAAGGAAGCTCCAGCAGCTCCAGCGCAGTTGGACACGTGCATATTCTTTCTGAGTGACTGTCCTGTCAGAAATGGTGAGGAGAAGGAAAGATTGCAGGAATTTAATGATTCAGTACTTAACTGCAGGGGAGGCAGGACATTCAGTCATTGTTGATTTTTTCACTTCTTAGGCTGAGGAAAATACCCCTAAAATAAAACGTGTCCCACATGGTTAGAAAGACCAGTTGTCCATTGAGGATAAACTTGGAGTACAGTCCAAAGCCTTGTTCCTGACTGAGATAGAAACTTCTTTATGGTGTGAATACACACGAGTGCAGGGTTTTGGTTTGGACAGCTGTAAAGACAGTCATGGCCCAGTTGTGACTGGCATCCAGACATATATCACAGGGGCATCTTGCTTGGAGATGTCATTTAAGGCTTTTCTCTTGTATGGACAAGTGTTTATAGACTTCCCCAATGCATAGAGTGGAACCATAATTTGTGCTCTGGATTTCAGGTGATAATCTATGAGTTGCTGTGTTGCTCTAATAAATCCACAACTAATTATGTCTGCCTGAAAAGTCCCCTGTATTCTCTTGTGTTCATTTATGAAGCAGACTTGCACATAGATTAAGTACCAGTATACAAGAGGAGGTTGCTGTAACTCACACCTACTTGCCATAACATGGCTTTAAAAGGTTTTATTAAAGACTTTTTGTAACTGAAACACCCTTTCCCTGTACGTATTTAGCTGTTTTGTATTAGGGTCTTGGATGAGACTTATTATAGGGAGCTTTGTGTTATGTCTGCACTGCAGGAGACATGCTTGAGTGCTATGCAGCACCCTGGGTTCACACATGAGCGTTAAGGCAGCTCCATGCTGACTGCCCTCCACACAACCTCTGACACTAGAGGCCTTTGACGATTCCCATTTCACATCTGCGTTTTCTTATTGATTACAGAGTATACTTTTTGAGGTTACTGTTATTAAAAATACACGGTCACTGCTTGTTCTGCGGCGATGCTTGGAGGAGCAAACTCCCATTGGGTTTCACTGCTTTGGCTATGCAAACCCAGGGATGACATTGCAGAATTCACAGGAGGTTGGGTAGGGAGGCAAGAGGAGTCTGATGATTAGAGAGCTCCTCCTCTAGAGGTACTGCCTGCTTCATCCCTCCAACGTGAAGTCTCAGGCGAACTTGCCGACACCATGGAATTGAAACTTTTTGGCACCTGCCAGAAGATTGTCTGTGACACATTTCAGGAAGCACTTTCACCACAAATTTGACATGTTTTCTCTTTGAGAAATATCTGCTACGCTTTAATTCTTACCTGGTTTTGCATTTTGGGAGGATCTTTCCTTTGCTGATTTTCGGATGGAACCTCATTGCTCTACATTTTCCTTAGATCCATTGTCCTCTAGGGGCATGGAAAAATTCTGTGGTGGGAATCGCTTCTGGGTGGACTGTTGGTATTCATGTCTGTGAAAGTTGGATGTTTTGCAGCCTGTGAACATAAACTTCTTTTAAAGCCAAACAGCCTGAGAAATATAATTGCACTATATTATTTGATGACCTTTGACTTTTCTTATCAATGCAGTACTTCTTTTGCTGATGAAAGAAAGACTTGGGAAATGTACTATCTTGGTCAAAGATCTGTCATATGATTTAGATTCACTAGAGAGTGACCACCCGGATAGCAGAGGATGTGGGTTGTTTTGAATAGCTTCTCTATATATGTCATGTCATTGTGACTGTTGATATTATAAGTGTAAAGGGCTAATGTAGCCCCAACAGGATTAGAGATCTGCAGGAAGGCAGACTATACTTAACCTAATTACTGAAATGTTTAGTCAGCCAGTTCAGACACTAAAACATATTTTTTTCCTGAGTCAAAAGAGGACATCCAGTACAGAGCAGAAGCAGAATTATGCAGTTGCATGAGCAACAGAGCCTGCTGACTGGCTGAATCAGTCTTATCTGCTGTAACTAACAGAGAAGAGAGAAGAATGATAAAGCTTTGGGGGAAGGGCAAGAAGAGACACAGATATTTACCTCCTACTCCTTAAAAAGAAAGTTCTTTGCAGCAAGGGAACTCGATAACTAAAGGTGATGCTTGGAGGGAAGTGCACCTTGTATTGCTGTGGAAGATGCAAAAGACGCTGAGGAGAGTTTAGGCAGCTGAGCTGGAGTCCTGCGCTCATGTTTCAGATGCACAGAGCAGCAATGGTAGGTGTGTCTCAGCTGGTGCAGAGCTACCAGGTGGATGCTGACATGAATTAGGTTATCCACATGCCACAAGACAGGGCCATGCAGGGATACTTGCAGGAGTGCTGGAAGCAGCATAGCTGCGTCAGCTTGGTGCCACAGAGATATAAAAGCCTGTTCAGTATTTAGATACTAATGTTCACTGTACTGTGCTGCTTCAAGACCTGAAAATGAGTCACTTGGAGATGCCTAGATCTCAATTTTGCTGTGTAGCATAGCCTGTGTATTTCATTTAATCTGTGAGTAAAGCAGCTGAGGTTGAGAATTTCCTTTTGACAGATTAATTGTAAGGGACTAGGAAGGTGGAGTTTTGGCAAGAGCATCTATGGATTGTGATGGAGTCTTGGAAAGATGTGCCTTGAGGTCTTGAGGAGCCTGTCAGGGAGAGAGAAAGGACACCATTGCTGAGTCTGGAGAGTAGTTTCAGGCCAGATGTAGCATCCCAGAATGAAAAGTCCTCCCAGAGCAGTAGGAAGCAAAATTGAGGTCTAATATCAAAACATGCTGACTGTTCACAGGATGATCTCTGCCAGTATTGTAATAATTTTCTTGTAGTTTTTTTTTTTTTTTTTTTTTTTTTATGAGCATCATTTAGTTGTTGTTATCTCTTTGGCCTATTTTAAGCTTTGCAAGAGAAAATAGATCCTTATGGGACTCCCACTGATACCAATAAAAATCAACAGCGCATGTCAGTGAAATCCTGACTGAATTCAAGTTTTCCCTGCAACACCATTTACTTCCAGATTTATCCAAGAAATTAATTCTTTCCTTCTTTTATTTGATAAAAATGTGTGTTCAATTGCTTGCAGTTAGCAGCATGACAGTAATAAACCATTAAAAGAAGGATAGGGACTTTGGAGATGAGCTCAGGAAACTCATCAGGGGCTGGGGGCAGTGATTGTGAGGGAAGCTGACGGAAGCTCTGGCAGAACAGGTGTGGTGAGGAAATGTGGAGTTAGACAGGGAGGGATAAATGGGAGGAAGGGAGGAAAGGCAGCTGTATCCTGGGATTTGTAGGTGGTGACAAGAAAACTGTATTTGCTGTGACAGTGGATAGTGAGCAAGCGGGACATCTGTCATCTTTACTTTTCAGCTCTGTGGAAAATACTGTTAGAGCTTCAAAGTCATATTGCCTTTTCAAAATGAAATGATCAAATACCATGTTTCACGGAGGACCATTGTCTACCTTAATCCCATGCATGATCTTTGCCTTTTTGCCCTGGTTTCTTAATTCGCTCAGCTGTTTTGTGCACACTTATCAGACATGTAAGAGCCAGGCCAGCATTTCTCATCATTATCAAGGATGATACTTTGAGCTCTAAAGCAGCCACACGTGGGTAAAAGGCTTGCAATTTGTACTATTTATTAGCTACTGTTTTCCAGAGCATGAAAATCAGTGAAGCTTTATAACCCTATTGTAAATTGGAAAAGACAGACTTTTAACTGATGAAGACAGCAATGGCAATGAAATATGCATTATGAAACCGTGAGCGTGTTCCTTTATCACAGAGCACTGTTGGGAAATGCATTAACTGTTAACCACCAGTTAACAGGCAGGTCAAGCAGACAAGCCAAATGTAAAGGTCTATTACCTCTTTCAGCAACCCTAGGAATGACAGCTCAGCCTGGAGGCTGGCATAATTCAACCAGACCTTGTCACTGTGCTTGCCCTGCTGCCATATATTTTGTAGTGATTTGGGAAAGACCATCACTTGGTGTCTGGAAATACTAGAATGATCAGCAGTTACTCTCAGGAATACTTAATCAAAGCCAATGAGTCTTCTCTATGAATAAATATAAACTCTTTGATGTGCATCCACATAAAAAAAATCAATTGCTATAAAATATGACTATGAAATGTATGGAAAATAGCAGTTAGTTGTATTTCAAGTGACCACTGACAGGTTATGGCTTTATGAAAAAGGGCTTTAAAAGAGGGTAATGATTAAAAGTAAAGAATTTTGCTTGGGAAAACTATTAGCAATTCATTAAAATACCTGAAAGGCAAAATAAGTTGGTTTTGCTTTTTGTTATGTTACTTTGGTAAGTTATGTGTAAGAGTTTTCAAATTTAGCATTGCCTTGAGTATAATTAAATATGTTTTGGAGGTATAAGGAAAGCAAAGTATGGAAATATGTTCTAGAAGGAATCTGAGTCTTGTCCACTGAGCTTTCCAGAACTGTCAAAATGGGGGTGATGTACAAGACCATGGCCCGAAAAAGTGGCAAGATAGAAGTATTTCTAGTTATACCAGAAAAAACTCTACTCTTGGCAAATAGTAAAAGTAAAGTTTCAGAGAATATTTGAACCAGTCTAAGTGTGCTGCTTTTTTTAGTGTAATTCTGCAGTTTTCTGAATCCTCAGTGAGTTTGTTCAAACCATGAGAGCAGAAAACTAAACCATGAAAAAAGAGTGATTCATTTTCTGCCAGCTAAGCTTCCTGACTTGGTTCTCCACTGCATCAGATGGGTGCCTGTGCTGGCCAAAGGGAAGGGTGGGAAGACACAGCCAGGGGTCCGAGGAGGAGAAATCATTGTTTTGAGCAGCCACTAACCATTCAATAAGGCACAGTTTTACTGTATGGCAAAGCCAAAATTAACTCAAATACTATGCAAAGGGGAGGTTCAAAGTAATGGGTTTTATCTCATTGATTGATAGGAACTTTTGTGATCTTTTTCTGGGAATTGTGCGCACCTCCCAGTTGTAGCATATAAAAAAGTATGCAAGATTTAATATTTTATATTAGGATAGTCACAGAAAATTGAAATAGAGAATAAAATATTTTTGAAGTGAAATGAAGGGGATTTGGAAACACGAATTCAGATGTACATCAGAAATCAGGAGAAAGGGTGCAAATCCATTGTTTTACTTTTAGATAGACTGAAAGATTTTAAATACATAAAAAAAGCCAGAGCTTTACTAACAAATACCAGCAATTGTCCAGTTTCCACCAACATTTTTTTTATTCTGTGAACGAGGCCACCAAACACTGGTGGTCAGTGCTCTAGTTCCAGATTTGTCTTTTAGTTGGTACGTAGATAAAACTCCCAGGTAGCTTTGGTATTGACCCTCCAGATGGGAATGACTAACTCAAATGTCTTCCCATTTGTCATGATCATTCCTTCTTTGGATATCTTCTTGGCATCAGGTGTGTATGTGGAGTGATGCACAGTGGCATAGTGCTTAAGAAAGTGCTTCTTCTTGTTAAATACATGTGATGATTCCACAAGTGGCTTGACCTGTCTTTACTAGGCAAAATAAGAAGTTCACTAAGTATTTTGTCTGAATAAAGACTGGAGAAAGGGGCCCAGACTGTGAATTCAGTCCCCACGTAACCTGTGGATCAAATGGAGTCTTAAATGGTAATTCCCTTCACAGCCCCATGTGTATCCAGGGTAATTTCAGAAACATCTAACACCACATTAGCTTAACAGCAACCCAAATTTGCTGCTATTTGAATCAAGGTATGCCATGGTCCTTTCTTGTTTCTGTTGGGAAGTTCACCAGGCATGTCATGAAAGGTTATCAGTGTAACCCAACCAGCATCCTCACGGGATAAACCCAGGCAATTCCAAGCAGAGGGACAAAAGGTCAGAGCACTGCAAACCCAATACTGCCACCAGCATCTTGGGTTACAAGGTTATGGTACAGAGGAAGGAGGGGGATGAAGCGTAGCCTAGTAAACACTCAATCAGCTCTCAAAAATAGAAAGTGACATGGATTCTAGGCGTAGAAATATGAAGCTACTGTATAGTGCATATTCACCTGTCATTATCACTAACATACGCTGAGAGGGAGGGCAGCTGGCTCCAAATTTCTCCCTCAACAGAAGAGATACTTTTAAATAAAGTAAATTTAATTGACTTTGGCAGCAGGAGAGACTCTGGAACTTTCGTGATCATTTTGGAAATTCTTCACTTTAGACAGCAGTATTTCATGGTTTCTCATGTTGAATCAATATTGTTCCAGCAGTTTACATTCGGGTAAAACTGTGTATAGTAATGACCAAGCTGTCGTTCTGGTACAGTCTTAATTAACTGGAACAGCCTTTTGGTTAAACTGCTGCACATTTCCTTCCCATTTGCTGTATGCCAGAGAGCAGGTCTTTGAGGGTCTATCTTTAATCTCAATTCTGTGTTACTTAGGAAACCTCAAAGTGGAACGTGGTTCATTGACAGTGAAATATCCTTGGTGCCGTCTTTGATTCATGGGTATCTCCTCTTCAACATCATCTGCAAAATTCTGTGTGTTCTGTGTAAGGCAGCGTCTTATTTACTGTTATCTGATATAAGCATAGAGGAGAGACTGTAACTGGGATATTTACACTGATATTGCAGATTGTACTGGAAATAAATGATGCAGACATAGATACTTGTGCAGCAGTAATAATGTTAGTTAGAAAGCCTCACTTTGCATTTGAGAGGAAAACAGAAGACGCGCGAATAAGGAGATTGGCCAGAAGACTCTATCAACTGTTAGTCTGTGTAAGCCAGAGTCCTTTTAGTCTCCAGCTATGCTTCTGAGCCATCTTTCTGGATTAGCTGGAGTGCCAGATCCTGCTTTGCCTCTCAGTGCATGTCAACATTGGAACAAGCATAAAAAAGCAGGTTCTGTTCCACAAATACCTCCAAGTCTTTCAAAATTTTGAAATCTTCTGAAACTTGTAATCAAGCATGACTTTTTGAAACCTCTGCTTGCAGAGTGAAAAGGTCAGTCCCTCTGTTTAAGTGCTTCTCTTTTATGTACACTGGACTTGCAAAATCTAGTCAAAAACATTGAAACCGATAATTTGAACAAATGTGTTTGGTTTGACGAAGCAGTTTCTGAAGCAAAATCTATTCTTTAAACAGATTTGGTGTAGTTCCAGCATAATAATAAGGCAGCTAAGAGGGATGGCTCTCTCACTCAAACACTCCTGCACAGAACAGGATTTTTGTAGTGACTCCTCACCACATCTCAGTCTGACATGCCTCTGTGGGCCTGGAACTGATTGCATGGTTTTGGAATTGTTTTGATCAGAAATTTTATTGGCAGTTCATTCCTGCATAAGGGCTGTTGATGTACCTCTGCCCTGTACTCTATGGAACTATTATTTAACTCTTTTCAGACAAGACATGGACTTTTACTCTCCTGTTAACGATGTTCCTAGTACCTGGAAATAGTGTAGTGTCCTGGTGCTGCCCACGTTTCCATGTATCTGGGAGAATTCCTGGGTATTTTTGTAGAAGACTTGCTATTATTCTGAATAAAGAGTGATTGTAGCTACCCAGTCTTAAAACCTGGCAAACTGTTTTAGATAACCTGAACCAAATTACAGTAATTCTCCTATAAGTGCTTTGAAGTTTGATTATCTCTTTATAATTTATATCTAATCTAATGCAGTGCAAACAGTACTGAATTGGGCTTCCTGGTGACATGCAGACCTGCTATGCAAGTTATATAATCCAGGAAAACATGGTATTTGTCTAGAACCACAATTTCTTCTTTTATTTTGGTATCCAAAACCAGATTGGGTTTTGCCAGTGTACTGCAGAGACTGACATTTACCAGTGATTGCTCTTTGTATTTTAGTAGTCATTGTAGGAATCATAAATCTGGATTAGGATTTTGATGTTCCAGGTACTACAAAACTAAACACAAAAAATGACAGTTCCCCAGAAACTTTCAATGAAACTTAATAAATCAGTTCAGTAGTGAGATGCAGCCACTTAATATAATCCTGAAAAACCCTAAGGAAATTCCCAGGAGTGAAGGACCAGAAAATACAGTCAGGGTTACCTGATTTGATTTATTAATACATTCAGTCCTACCTCATGTGTGAAACCTCCAGCTAAACTGGAGCATTTATGAAAGGGATAGAAAATAAAGAGAGTTAGGCTGAAGAAACAACTTGGAGTTAACAAGGGTCACAGTAGTACAGCTTTGAGTAGACAGACACATATAGATGGATAGATATATGATGTTGGTATTTTTTGGAAACTGGGATTGGAAAAATGAGCTGTCTGTCAGCAGAACGTAATTCTGTACCTCAGGACCCACCATAAAAACTGTTGCATTCAGATACTTGTTTTAAAAAGAGAAAGGGGGAAGAGGGAGAGATCAGAGACAAAATTTGCAGCAGGACAGCTCTGGAGTAAGTCTGAAAAACAGGATCAAGCAGCAAGACCAGCAACTGGTACAAACCATAATTGATACATAGTAATTTATATATTTATAGCTCTGCTCCACAATAACGTCCACCTTTTCCACAGTGCTTATTAATTTCCTCAGTCATCAAAGACACAAAAAGGGACACCTTTTAAATTCAGGTAAAGGGTATTTATTGAGTGTTTTTGCCTTTTTTGTTATTATTGACTAAGCTACCTGGTAGTTTTAATAGTAACTAGCTACAAACAAATGATTACTCATGGTTGATGTAATTTGTCCTACCGGGTTGCTCAAGGTTCAGTAAGAAATTAAACATCAAGCAAAAGAACTTGCAATAGCTAAATGCAGCAAAACAGCTAAATGATAGCTTATGGGGATAGTGTTTGAGTCATGCTCTCACCACCTCTGCAGGGTGTATCTGCTGGCCACTGCTCCCTCTGCCCTCAGCCTGAATCATACACAACCCAGGAAAAGAGCCAACTTTTGTGATTACAGATTCCATGAAATCCTTGCACGAGTGGGGTCAGGAGCTTGTTGCTCATCAAGGGCACAGGCGTCACTGAACCTTTGCAGTACCAAGATGGTTCAAGAACTTATGAACTGGGTGGGAGAAACAAAAAGCAATGTCAGTCATTTTAGACTGCTTGTTTCAGGTGTTACTAGCTGTCTAATACGTGCTCCAAAAAACCTGATTACTGCATTATTTTGGGGAATACAGATGACATGTAAGGTTTCTGGCACATCATTTTATATTTGTTTTCCCTATGCCTGGGGGCTTTGCACGATAAAAACAGAAATCACATACCCAGAGCTTAGGCTACATCCTCTCTGTGTTCCAGTCTGACATTGTTCCTGTCACACAATCAACGCACAGTCACTAATTCTGTAAGCCTACAAGGGTGTTATATCACCTCCTGTGAAAGCCAACACAGTAAGCAGGTTATCCTGTTGCATAATTTGCTTTACGGTAAAATTAGACATGGTCTCAACCAACAAAGTTTGAGTTGAGATCCATGTTTTTCTGAGACTCAGGTTCACTTAAGTAATTTAAAAGAAAACAATCATTCCTGAGCTCACCTGTAAATTCCCACATAAATTTAGACCAACAATTGTAGAAGGACTTAAGGCTTGTATTGTCAATCTTAAAAGCAGCAAACATAAGAGTAGTAAAAGATGTAAGGGTGAGAATGACCTAGTAGTTTTGTACTAAAATATAAAAACTCCTAATCATTTTTCACCTGCTCCTGTGACCCAGAATGGCTCACATTGATGTTAGCCTCCAAGAGCAGGATGAGCTCATCCAACCTGTCATTTGGGAATAGTCTTCTTGCACCAACTCCCTAATTTTATCCAGGACAGTTTGGAAAAAAGCTGTGGGCCATCATCATGCATGCAACACACCATGAGAATAACTTAATAGGACAGACAGCTGATTTGCTTCATCTAGAAATGTTTGCAGGCACTGCTAACCATAGACAGAGCCTAAAGTTATCTGACCTTTATTTCCACCTGAAAAGAACCAGGTTGTTCCTGCACTGTTGATAGAGAATGTGGTTGTTCACATTGAAGAAGTTTCTTCTCCCTACCAGCCTAACCAAAACAGAAACAAACTTCCAGGAGGAAACTTGGGCTACACCAGAGCAGAGAGCAGAAGCTCCTAAAACAATATCCTGTGTCCTGGGGCCATGGTGGGGCAGAATCTCTGCCCTGGGCACTTCCAGGCCTGGTGGCCCCATGGCTAACTGCAAGACTGTGATGTTTTGGAGGGAACAGTTGCTTCGGAGAAGCAGTTGTGTTTTTCCAGGTAGCTGCTGTCATCCTGGCAGCCTCTCTGGCCTGAGGGCTTCATAGGCAGTTACGAGTTTCTACTGGCAGCTTTTTGGTTTCTTTGAGCATGACCGTGAAGAACTTTCAGTACTGAGCAGGTATGACTTTGCCTGACAAACCATGTGCTCCAGAGCATGTGAGGTGTTACCATAGTTTGTCAGGGGAGTGATGCAAGGAGGGCTGTGTGCCTGAGAGGCCAGAGAAATATTTGATCATGTTGAACAGCACTGGGAGGGAGCAATGTCACAGAGAGCAGAAGACACCTAACTCTATAGCAGATTCTGTGTGGGCTTGACAAGGGGTGTGGGGGATTTAGGAAGTGAGGCTTAGCCTAATGCTGTGGCTCTTAAGGGTGTTTTTTGCTTTCCAAGTTCATTGTAGGTCTGTGCAATAGCAGTTCTAAGTTTAACAGATGAAGCAATGCATATTGGAGAAGTTCTTTACCCAGAATTTTATTTTAAAATATACAGGTTTAGATGTGTTCTTCGAAAGTGTGTTTCACCAGAAAGTGTTGCTTTGATCATGTCCATGGAGCCAGATGATTTTCTCTGAAAAAAGGTTTCTGAAGTGGTTTCACAGAAAGCTTTTGTACACACCCTGAAAGTAAAGGACAAAGAAATATTATAATACCTTACAAATTGGTTTTGAGAATATGATGACTATTGGAGATCTCAACTCCTAACTTTTGATAATTTGTGTCTGGCAAAGAATGAATCAAGTATATTTGACAGAATAGTAGAGGTTATTCTCTTGTATTACACTGATGGTGAGGAAACTGGAGGGAAAAAATGAATTCTTTAAAGGTTTTGAGCACCAAAGGAAATTAATGCTAGGAACAAAGAGGATCCAGCATGGTGCTTGTTTGCAAGCCAAACTGATAACTCTTTCAACCATTTTTAAAAGTTGTGTTGGTACTTCATTTTTATGTTAGATTAGTGCAAGACAGCATAACCTGAGAGTGTGTGAGCTGTGGCAAACTGATGGACTGTAGCTTTGTACTTCAGGCTGTCTGTGTACTTTGGGTGTGAAACACTACTGGTTTCATACAGTTGTTCAAATGCATGGGATGGGAGATGCAGGACTGTGAGTGAAGATAATGACCCAAGGCTGTTGTGACTTGCACGACTTCACTGAGGCCAGAAACGCCACAGTAATTTTTACCATCTGAGAATATGATACATCCTAACAAATTTAAGCCTTGCTTAATAGAGCTGATGAGCAAGCAGAAGCTTGATATATCCTTTCATGTGGAAAGCTCTGTGTGGTTCAAATATTTACATGCATGTTTCAGGATGGACATGCACACTCTTCTCTCTGTCTCTCTTACTCTGCGAGGTTGCTCCAGACCTTAGAAATACTTAGATTCTTGAGGAAAAGTGCTTTCCAGCATTTTAAAAATGAGCAGTCCATGGAGGCAAGGAATTAATGCGGGACAGGTATCAAGACATTTCCCTGCAGAAGTCATAAGCAATGAAGATAGTCTTTCATAATCTGAAACACCTCATCTATTTTAGATTGTTCCTACTATATATTACAAATTAGTGAGTATTACAAATTAGTGAAACACCAGTGAAGACCTCCTGCTGTTATTCCATGTCCCTGAGTTCAGTCTGTATCATGCTCTGGCTGGATATTTTCATGTGAAATAAAGGGTAGCACGTATAGGTTATCTGAAGTTCCTTACAGTGGCTCCCTACCTAAGCCACACAGGGTTTCAAGTGCTAACATACCTTGGTAAGTATTGTAACTGTTGCCACACAATGAGATTTTATGTGTTTTAAAATGCATTGTTTGCTGCTGGCCATTTTACATCCAGTACTGCTACTGAAGTGTAGAGACACTTCAGAGATGCTGTACCTCTTCTTTTTCTCATTTTATTGTCTTACACTGAAAATCATCATCACTGCCATGTTCAAAGCAGTGAACGTGATTGGGTATCATCTGCAGCAGCATTCTTCATCAGCAGAATCTGAGGATCACCTAAGTCCTGCTGTGGAGATTAATAATTGCAGTTTTACCAGAGCACTGAATGCCTTTGTTGGGCATCTGTATCAGACTGGTATCTAACTTCTCAGCCTCAGGGCACATATCCAGGACCAGATACTGGCTCTGTTTACTTCTGAAGCATTCTGGAGCCATGATTCTACAGAGATGAGATGAATACACTTGATGACTCAATTTCTGTCAAATTCACCAAAGCACAGAATTTATAGACTCTGTGCTATCTGCAATAGGACAGTATAAGCCTCATCTGGCATAATATCTGTCAAAATAAACTTCCACTCTCTCTGTCCCCAAAATTTAATAAACTGTGTATGTACTGAATCAGCTCAGTATAGCTTGTGGCCACAGTGGTTTTGATCTGGTAGTAGTCAGCCTAAAATTGTCACCTCAAATCCTGGCTCCAGGTGTATGCTTTGTGATCAAGAGCACAGTACTGAGAACTGGGTTTCCTGTCTGGCTAACCCAGGGCTAGGATACAAACACCCATTTTGTTCAGAGCACCAGCTTTTAGGAGTGTCAGAACTAGGGCCAAGGAAAAGAAATACAGGGTGCCTTGAATGATCTGAAGTCATCTATTGACACTACTTTGAATTTTTATTGTCTTTTTATACATGTTTTTTGTTCAAACATTCCCAATAGAAAGAGTGGCTGCATGCACAGAGGAATATTTCCTTTCTGACTTTATGAGCCCCGTTGGAGGAGGTTGATCATCCCATTGTACCAGAGTTAAAAGTTATTGTGTAAGCAATTCTGGCCTGCTAGATGGTGCTGGAAATGAGCTCATTTCTAATCTCTCTTGCAGGCAAAAGGAGTAAAACACTGTCTAAAGAGCTGCTCATTCTGATTCCTAGTGCCATCATGGATGTGTTCAGAATCTCTAGAAGACTATGGCAAACAAAATCTTGAGCAAAACTATGCATATCTCTGAAAATAATGTTATTGGATGCCATGGTCATTCATTGTGGAGCTATAGTGTCCAAGCTGCTCCTCTCCCTACTCCTTTCAGAGTTATTGAGACAGAGTCTGCTATGGAAACTACAGAAGGGTCTTGGGTACTGTGGTCCTGAAGTTCTGAACCTAAAGGTACAGATACCCTACAAACATCAGTTACAATATCTTCTGTACAATTCAAAAATGTCACCAGGAATTAATCAATAAGAGGTTCTCCAGAAGAACTCCCTTCTTTTTTATTATTCCCTTTATCCTCACTGCAGAGCTAAATTAAATGTATGGCAAAAAGCCTACTGAAAATGGAGCAGTGAGAGAAAATATCAAACTCAAATACATCTGGAAAAAGAGATCTCAATTCTGATATGTGTCAGATCCCGAATTCTTCCTTTCAGAGTGAGTGAATTAATCTAAAATGCAGTGAGGCAGACTGATTCCAGAACAGGTTTTCACACATGAGTTATTCTGCAATAGTTATTGCAATGTATGTTTACTCTGTCCTGGTCAGAATTAACTTACAAGTACAGACAAATAATTCTATTCGACTTGAGCAAACTGCAAAAACATTTAATAAAGACAATTAGTTATAAAATCTGCAGTGGCATTTGTAGTTCATTTTGGATTTGCTTTTCACAACATTTTGTGAGCTGGCGCTAACCCCCCCATATTTTTTAAGTAATAGAGAACCTTGTCAATTCTTCTGTGATAGTGTATGCCCAAGTATTTAGAGCAGAACTTTTGATATGCCTGATCTGAAAATTGTTAAGTAATCAGCAACTCAGGGACCGTTTGAAACTTAAGTAATGGAATCTCTGTGAACAGCACTCATAGCATTACAGAGGTAAATTATTCCAGAATAGCCTGGTTGGTCACATGAATGTTTACGATTTTCATAAAGGGAACACGAAGAGAACTGTCAAAGGCATGAGCTTACACATCCCCATTTGTCCAAACTGTGGCCATCACCAACTTCATTACCACATATTTGTCCTTCAATGTACATTAGCACCATCTCTAAAGCAACAGGAGAATGACGTTCCTGGTGCATTTTTTGTCAAGTTTCAAATCAATGTTGACTTTGTCACTGATGTTTCAATGGCAGGCACACCTTCCTGTTCAAAGGATGAATTTTGGCACCATCTACTTTAGTTAATCCTTTTAAAAGTGCTTAAGCATCAACAGTAGTATTTGGCTCTGCATGCATGATTTCTGGGCAACTACTCAAAACTTACTAAGCAATAATCTTTTTGTTTAATCATTCACTGCAAACATGTTACATAAAATGGACTGATAACAGAGTCACGAGACTCTTTTTTCCACTGCTATTCTACAAATTATGAGACTTAAAAAATTTTGAAAGACAGGCAGTGTAAAATTAAATTTCCTACTGCTGTGAGAAACAAGATTTTTTTTCAGACCAATGGAATTAGGTCTTGCTAAGTTGCTAGTACATGTCTTCCTGTGGAAAGTAGATCATCTTTTGGAGAATTCGGGTACTGAAGGATTACTGCATGTTTTGTTCAGTAACAGAAGGGGTGAGGCAGACATGATGCACCATTAGGAGCTGCATAGGCTTTTATGGAGGGAACACTTGTGTACTGTCAAAAAACTTCAACCAGTTCAAGAAAGCCATCATTGCATCCTCAGTGGGAGAGATTCCTGGATCTGAGATGAGGCAATGCTGCTGCTCTAAGGCCCTCAGAAAGTCCATACTAGGAGCTGCATTGTATTAATCTCCACACAGACATTTATATGGTATGGAAATACACTGCCACTGCTACATGCTCCATTGGCTGGCAGAGATTTCTCCCATCTGTCCTTCTGTTGTGCACTTAGAAGGTGCTTAAAGTTGTATGACTCTTCTGCTTCCTTTTTTTTATTTCTTGTTTGCCTCTTGCTTAAGACAACCTGTTGCCCATGGGCTGGAGTGTGTCACCATTTTCTCCCCATGTGATCTGCTCTTCGTGCCTGTGGTTCAGTTGCCATCTCCCTTGAGCAGCCTGTTGCAAGTTATGATCAGCCAAAAGGAGCCAAAAGCCATGTTTGCTCTGCAATGGGACATTGCAACTGAAGCACTGTTCATCCAGTGAAGGCAAAAAACACGGTGGTAGAAAATGCAGGTGTGACTGACGGATGTTATTGCAGAAGTGAACACTGTATTTGGGCAAGCCTTGGAGTTTATTGTGTAAGTATAAAGCAGTTAATTGAATAGAAACCAGTCTGGAAAAACAGGAAAGAAAGAACGGACTGTCTTGAGGTAATTCACCATTCAGCAAGCAAAGGGGGATTGTTACTGGACATGCCAAAGCTGCCATCTTTGACTTTCAGCCCCCTAGCAATTGGCCTAGAAGCCTGCCTTGAAACCAGGCAGGACGGAGGGCAGTCCGTGAATGGCCTTAGGTGAAGGAGATGAGGAAAGGTAGCTGTGCTTGTTTCTCTCTATACACTTTTTTTTTGGATGTGGTGGGAGGGTGAGAGGAAAAGTGAGCAGAAAGATAATTTTCATCTAGGCAATTTTGAAGATGCTAGGCCTTCTGGCAAATATTCATGTAGGTCCCATACATGTTGAGAAATAATTTTGTTTTCAAAAAGCTAAATAATCCCTGTGGAACACTGGTCTCAGACATCTGAGCACCAGGTTTACAGGTGTCTGAACTCTGTAACCTGTAGCATCATTTCAGGTGCAGAGACTTACAGCCCCACACTCACCCCCAGAGCAGAGCCACTCTACCTTAGGAAAGCTCAAGACCATGAAGTCTGATGCCTAAGACAACATATTGCCAGGTTTTAGCAGGGAAGATAAACTCTGCCACAAGAACTGCACGTAAGGTTGCAAAGTGGTTGTAGCTTCCAACAATTTTCCTGCATGAAGAAGCCTTACTATTTTTCTTTACAGGCATTCTCTAGGCATTTAATGCTTCAAGGATCTCTACTGCATTTTTTGGCTGCAAGGTTTTCCACAAAAACCCATTTCTGACACTATTAAACCTATAGGTAAACCAGGTTAATCCATATAATGTGTTTAGGTGCAAAGATTTCTCAGTTTGAAGAATGGCAGAATGGCATGCAATCAAGACCTTAAGTGAGGATTTTGTTGTTGTTAATGTAGTCTAATTTGTCAACCCCACTTTTAAGTCTCTGTTTTTCAGGATTTGTACTTAGACAGTATTTCCTTCTTTTCCAGCACTGGCCTGCAGGTACCTTACTGGCTTTTCCTTTTCTTTGCTACCTGTGGAAATAACTTTTCCCATGATAGCAGTATGATGAAGTATTCTTAAAGGGTTCACCTGCCAGTATTAGTCTCTACGGAAGCCCCCCCTCCCTTCATAAAATTCATTTTTTCATCTCAAAAATATGTCCAATGGAGGTTCTCTCTGTTTTAGTATTACATTTATTGAGAATAAAGGGGCTGCCTCACAGATAAATTGCTTTGGAACATGTCTGTATACATATTTCTGTAAGCCTTTGTGCATATATGTGTGTAGATACACAAACCTACTCATATATGCGTAATGTACATGCACACATATTATTTCTAGAAGAAATTCTAGTATAAGCAGCTGCTATTTGTTTTTCTAGGCTGTTCTTCTGGAATGTCAAATAGCAAGTTTTTACAGAAGGCAGTATTGTTAGTAGCTGGAAAATTTTTGAGAGATAAGGAGGAAGATGTTTGGCAACTTTATGATGCTGGAAGACAAAAAAAAGTGAGGAGAAAATAAACCTAGAGATGGGTACCCAGCAGAACCTGAAGGCTTATGCTGCTTTGACTGTACTATGGGAGGAAGGGAATGTTTGCAATATGAAGTGCTCTCTTAGCATGCTTTCCAGTGTGTCCCATCCCCCTGCTCTCAAATCCAAACTGGGAAAACATTTATAGTGTAGGGTAGGTACAGTAAAAAGATAACAGGACTCTCACTGGGATGCAGCAAATAAGAAAATAGGCATGAAAGAAAAGTCTTCTGAATTTTATATGAAGCCATGTGCATTTGTGGGCAAATAGTTCCATACAGTGCTTGCAGGTAACTCTCCAACCTCTCTCATGAATTGGGAAGTAGTTTAAGGCACTTTAGGTGAAAGAATGAAGATGCAGTCCTTACCTGTAGGTATTTGTTATATTTACACATCTATGTCAGGAAAAATCTTTCTTACATCAAATCTAGTAAACTAGAAGTAATTTCTTTTTCCACTGGCATTTGGAAAAATGCCAAAAAACCCAGTATCCTCATTTAACTGTGGTTTAAGAAAGTATTAAATTGTATTAAACATTAAAGTATTAAACATTAAATTGAAAGTATTATTTCATTATTAAAGTGTTAAACATTAAATGCTGTGATTATTTTTGTGTAGAGGCATAATTTGGAAGGGAATCTGGTCCTGTCTCAGAGACTTGTAGGTCTCATCTGCTCTCAAGTGCTGTTCTTCAAAGGTGAATATGCAAAATATAGTCTGCCCTTATGGTCTCATTTATTTATGATTTATAAGCCCTGTGTCTTGCCTAATAGAGAACAGAAGAAAGCTAACTTAATTGAGAGCTGGTTATAAGCACTGTGAACAGAAACCTTTGTTCTCAAGAGCCAGCCACTGGAGCGTGTTAGCAGTGCATTTTCCAGATGAACTCCTTTCATGCCTTATTTTGTGACTAGAATGAAGAAACTAAGGAATGGACACCAAAAGCTTTCTATTTGTTTAAAGAAGTGCCTTGTGGCACCTGAAAATGTATTTACAGACCTTTAAGCTTCCTTGGAGATGCTAGCCAGACTACTTGTGTCACTGTGGTTCTATGGTTGTGTCTTTTCATTGCTTCCTGATATTTAACATAATCAGTCTCTGATTATATACTGCTGATTATAAGGGTTTATTCCTTGACAAAACCACAGGCAAGTAAGGAATAAAATGAGGTAACTGCAAATAAGTAAATTGAGCTAGCTCTACCTTGGGTCTTGCATTCCTGTATCATCAGTATTGTTCCTGATAGTGTGATTAACCTTTACAAACCATAATAAAGGTTGTTACAGCTGCTCTTATTTGTGGAAGTAAATAGAGACATAAAGATGTTAAGTCACTATCTGAGCCATGTAATGGATCAATGATAGGCTGAAGCCAGGAATCCTTTCCAGGTTTTCATGTGACCCCAAGACTTTCTGCCTTGTCGATTATTAAAGACTTTTAGCAGTCCTCAGTGCTGTGCCAAAACACACTTTTTCATGTTCTTCCCCTTCCCCTTCCTTTAATTTAATTTTAAATTCCATATTGTTGTAAATGTATGTCATTGTGATATTGGAGCAGTGTTTACCTATGAATGACTGTGAGGAGAGGTGGGAGAGACCGAAGACTATTTTGTTTAGTGCACATTGGTCTTGAGCTGCAAAGCTCAGTGAAGGCTTTAAAGATTTGGTGCTTTGTATCTGGGGTTTTCATTTAGGCCCAAATGCTTTTCCTTATGAAATATCAGCATGAATAGTACTCCTCTGCAGAGCTGTCTCCTGGCCTTTGTGAGATACACTGCATCTCTGGAAGCTGAGGCTTACAGAGACAACATGACATAGTCCAGGCATACAACAAGTCAGTGGGAAATGCAAAGATAAAACTTGCCTTTTCTAATTCAGCTTTTCTGCTGAACCACAGGCACCAAAAAAATCAAATGTTCCAGGTAGGAAAATACAAATGTATGTGGATAGCAGAGATAGGGAATTCTGTCACAGTCATTTGGCGTTGTGTTTCCTTGCATAATCCTTCTGGCAGCAGCACAGGCCAGGTCCAGGGTGAAAAGAGACACTACTACAACACCTGCTCAAGTCATCACTGAGAAACCTGGAAAATTAAACCAACCTTTCTGCTGCTATGAGCTAATTTCCCCTGCTTGCAAGTATAAGTCACCTGGTATTTTTCAAAGTTATTTTATTAAATGGAGAAAAAGCCCACAGAGGCAGGCCAAAGATGCAGCTACAATATGCTTCAGTGTGTATACCCAGTACATAACTGTACATCCCAGTGCCTTACTTGGTCTTGTCTAGCATATTACCAATTGCTTCTTCTTTATCACATTCTGTTTTTTTCAGCTCTTAGCTTAGAGTAGCTGCAGCACTGGGGGCTTACTGTCCAAGACATACCTGTACAAATTCATTTTACAAGAGGCATCCACTTAGTTATATTTTTATGATGGGTGTTTTTGACTTCTTTTAGGTGTGATTTTTTGCATGTTGGTGCTGAAATTTTTTTGCCCCAGTCAGACATTTGACCCAGACTTCTACCATATTAAAAATGAATTTTTTGTCTCTATTATTTTTTTAAATAAAAACACCTTGTGCATTGTGATGACACATGTAAAATAAGTTTTTCAGTCTTGTCCCTTGATCCCCTTCCTTTACCTCCCTTATTTTATGAGATATAATCAGAGCTTGCTGCTTCTGGATGTGATTGTGGGGACTTTTCTGGATGTGTTGGGGCTGTCTGTTATTTCCCAGCCACCAAGCTTAACTGTTGTGAAGGTTATGAATGTATTATCTGAGAAGAGGCTGTTGTATGTCTAAGAAACCATTCATCTGAAAAGCAACAGACAAAATATAATACCCCTGCATAATTCTTCTATTCGTTGTAGTCCCATTGCAATATTTTATAGAGGTAAGACTGAGCCTTTTCTCCCCAAGATGAGGACGTGGCATACTCTGTTTCCCTGGCAGTTCTGCAGTGTTGTGCTGACATGGCAACTTTGGATGCTGATTCTTGTCTCCAGAACAGTGCTGTCTAAGGCACAGCTTCCTGACTCCACAGTCCTGCTTTCTTTTATGCAGCAGAATTAACTGGCAGTGGATTCAGACTCTCAGTGTCACATTTTCATCAGTATTTGCAGCAAGCACTGTCCTTTCTTGTTCCCTTGTTCTAACTGGTCTGTTTGTTTTAAAGTATAAATGTGCAATATAAAAAGTGACAAAAACAGTGACAAACTATGAGAATGCAATAAAATTTTCTTGATTGAGATTCCAGTAGGATGATGAGCTAGAGTGAAGATACAAGTAACAAACTCCAGCGTGATGCCCACTTGGGATGGATTCCTGCCTTTCCCTCACTCCACTGTCTCTTACTCCTGCATGAGCCTGTCCCTTAGCCTTGCAGAAAACTTGAGGGGAAAGGGTGTGGTGTTTTTTTTATTCTGCAAGGTTAGTGAGTGGAACTGGCTTATGGAGATGTCTGATGATTGGAAGGACTAGGGTGGAGGTTGAATTACATGGCTAAAACCAGGACTTGCACAGCCAATACAGGAGAGGTAGAAAGAAGAAAAAGGGAAATGGAGTCAGAAAGGGGAAAAAAAGCCTTGCCTGTTTAGTGAAGGGAATATATTTGATCAGCTGACTGGAACTGTGGTCCCTGTGTTTAGCCTTTATTTCTGCTTCCACTCTCTCATCCTTTAGTCAGGCTCTTTTAATTAGTAAGGCCTTCGCAGTAGGGAATGTGCATAATCTTGCAGCTGAGATAGAGTTGGAACACTGATGTAGTAAGTCCAGTAGATCCAGCTCAACTACTGGAATGATAACTGTGGGATTTGTTCCTCCATTTAAACGATAGTGGCTCTTTTTAGTGTGCATCATAGGAGTGAGATCCTCTCCTGTTTAAAGAAAATAGAACACTCAAGTTTTTCTAGGTAATCTGCACTTTGCAAAATGAGCAGAACCAACAGGTAGAGAACTTTCTGACTTGTGAAGCAGAAGCTGGGTGAAAAACACAAGTGAATTGCACCAATGGTTGTTCCAAATATTTTGAGCAAAACCAAGGCACAGGTACAGGGAGAAGTAGGGAGGCACAGGCCCCTTGTGCTTACAGGGCTGCAATCTTCAAACCACTCCCCCCACCCCCACCTTAGATTTAGGCTAATTGGACTTTTAAAGTCTATTTCTTTGACATACTTTTGAAAATTAAATATTAATGACCTGCCACAACAGCTGGTGTCATAGTACAGACTGGTGGGCTCTGTGCCTTTGAGCTTAAGCCTTCTAATATATCACACAAGTATTTGCTTGCTTGTTGCTGCACACAGTGGATGAGGTGTAATGTAAGAAGTGGCACTCCATACACAGAGTGACTTAAATTGTACCTTTAGACATATTAAATTAGGTTCACTTAGTTCTCTGTGTAGTTTCATTTTGGAAAAGACCTGTGGCATCCTTCCTGGTGCACAGTTAGCAGGGAATGAACTGTGGCAGCTGAGGCAACATTTGGCTTAAGGGTAAGAGCTGCCAACAGCTGAGTGCCTCAGGGAAACACAGCCTAGTCAGTTCTGCTTTGGCATGGGGACAACCTCCAGCTAAAACTGAAGTTACTTCCCTCAGCAAATAGGCATTACTGAAGAATAAAATTAAAAAAAAACAACCCAAAAACAACAACAACAAAAAAACCCACCAGCCATCGTCATTATAAACAAGAGATTTATTTTTATGGAAGAATTATTCAAGGATCATGAAACAGAAAATAAGCCAGCTTGAGGATGTTGGAAAGCGTTACACCAAAAACATCAATATTAATGTAGCAAATTGTGGAAAACATGAAATTAGATAAAGTGCTAAATTTTCAGTCATATCAGTAGGATCATTAGCAGCAATTAGGAAACAGCAGAATGTAAGGGATTGACATTGAAGAGGAAATAAATACATTTTGTATTTTTTTCTGAAGTACAAATTATTTGGAAAGCCCTCAGTGTCCTCCACGGCATGGAATAGTGCATGTACTAAGAAAGAAAAGCAGGGCTTGTATGCTGCCACTGAAATTTAGCACTGACAACGAGGCAAGTCAGTCTGAAGTATCTACAGCACAGATAGGCACTGGTTGCATGCATGGTTTATACAGTGGTCCTCTCCTTTTAGTAACCTACCCAGTGTTAGCATTTATGGGTCAGGATCCCATGCGACTGGTGTGCAACTCTTCATCACCACTGACAAAAAGTACCAGCACTGCTTTGACAGGATCAGGTAGTAACTCCCACAACTCTCAAAGCAACTAAAATCCATGGGAATGCAAGCTGGGCTGTCCCTGGGAACCTCTTTTTGAGAGACCTTCAGGTTAAATTCAATCAATCAGAGTGTTTGAAATTATATATACTTGACGTGCATATTTTATAGACTCATAGGATTCAATCTATACACTTCTGGAAAAAAGAATTTAAAATCTTACTCTATATAAATATTTATAAAAGTCACTTTATTCATAGAAAATTAGATTCTTCATTTTCTTTGAATTTATAGTGAGAGTGCCCTGCATAGACATTGTGTCTCTACACTTAGAGTGGTAGACTCTTAATAGAGCATTGCTGACATTAGCAAAGCTACTCCAATTTACATCAGCGGGGAATATGGTCCATAGGACCTAAGTTACACTAGAAGATAATAAGAATTTCTTTCTCAAGCATTGTTTAGTGAATTCAGCCATTAAAACATGGGAAGTAATTAACATCTCAATATTACATATTGAAATTTAAAATATTGTATAACTAGCATGTTAGGCATATATTTTTAAACTTAATAGGATTGGCATTTGCTTTATGGCAGTTAAGCAAATCAGATTCTGCATAATATGGGTAAATCTGCAGTTTTCACCAAGTCTGTGTACCTATGTCATGCCTCCCACTAGCACCAAGGTATTTTTGTATCACTTGTCCATTCTGTCACATCTAGATTTCAAGCCACATGGCACAATTCTCATGTATCTGAAAAAGTATTTAAAACCTACTGAAGCTAATAGGAATTCAGCCAGTTTATGGAAGGCATGACTAGGCCTCAAACAGATCCTAGGACTCAGACTATTGCACTCTTCATCTCAAAAGCAAGACGGACACAAATTCAAACCAAATGAAGAAACTTTCCCTCTTCATGTTCTTATTCTTTTACTTGGCACTGAGCGTTTTTTTGAATAAATCCCATTTTCTTGTCGGCAGGCAGCTCCATTCGTGTGGCCGATGCTTTCACTTGCACCTTCTGGTGGAGAACTCTCTTCAGTTGTCTGAAACAGAAAGGAGATGTCAGTGGAGGCATGTGTACATCTTCCACCAGGCAGCCACTGGACCTGGTTCCCATTAGGTAGCTCTGCCTAACTTTCTATTAGTGCCACAACTTCTTAGTTCTGAAAGAAATTGAACTGATTGTGTATAAATGTCTGTAAGAGTAGGCTTGCACTCTAAACCTAGTAAAATCTAGGTATATAGCCAATAACTCATCAGGTCTCTGCTTAATTACTACACCCCTAGGCAGCGGAGCTACTGCATTCCCACCCCCACAGCACCACCAAAACCCACCAAAGGGCAGTTGAGCAAGCTTTCCTGTATAGAGGGTGACATGTTTTTAAGGGTGTGAGAAATCATATGTGATTTATACAAAGCTGGAGCTGCAACCTAAGAAGTCCTAATTTGGATGCATGTCAGCCATTCATACTCAAGGAGCTGTGGTGGAAACAAAACCCTTGGAACTCTCTGAAAACCTGGACACCTTCCAGGCTGCAGGCTGGCTTAGAAAGCCAAATATCTTTCAGTAGCATGTAATACCAAGAACCAGTAGCTGCTGACTGCTGGGCTCATGACTTCGTGCAGCCCAAAGTCTGGTTGGTCTTGTTTGCATACAGGCAGATAAGGTGAGGGGCTTGCCTATAACATGTTGTAGGTCTGGATTACTCAGCTCTTTTTAGATTTACCCCAGTGAGACAGGGTAAATCCTCTCAGGTTTCTAGTAGCGAGTTACTCTCTGAACTCAGTTGCAAGGCACAGAGCTGCTCACGCTACCAAAAATGAAGGCATGCCCTACCAAAGTAATTTATACTTGCTTTGCCAAACACCTATCTGAAAAAGAGCTAAAAAAAATTTAAAACATACTTTTCTTTTACACTGTACATTTGTAGATGCATTATTTTCTGTCTTCATTCCAGTGGCCTCTTCCATTTCTGAAAAAAAAGTAATAAAATAATTAAATTAAAAAGAAGGAGGGGGGTGGTAAGTAAGCATATTTAGTAGCTGGCTGAAGTATATCAATCAGCTATTCCTCTGGGCATTTATCACACAGAAGAAAAACTGAAGAGTGATGAATACTTCCTAAAACATTTTTCGAGGCAATGTGATTAATCTATCAGTACTGTATAGCTTGGGGGTATTTAGTGAACAGAATAAAATTAAGAATTTGACTGTAGCACAGGGGTATCAGAGAGACCTTTCAGAGCAGAATTCTGCCTTTGTCCAGCAGGTTCACGGAAGTTTAACTTTAGTTGTTATATTCTCAGAAGACGGGAGCATTTCATGTATAACAGGCTCCAAGAGCCCTTATACTAACAGTATAAGTGATGTTATTTTCCCCTGGGTTGGTTCTCAGGTAAAAGACAAATAGAGCCTGAAAACCTTCAGGCTAAATTTGAGTGAGACAATCACGTTCCAGTACACTAGTTAAAAACAAATAAAAAGAAAAAAAGAAAAGGTAGAGCACATTATGGAAAGTTACACCAGTGTATCTGCAGTGTGTTTCAGGCCTGTGCTGAATTAACATATTCACTCCTTAACAAACAGCATATGTGACCAGAAATGAGTAATAACACTGAGTCTGTGAGAGAATGGCTCAAGAGCAGGATTTTGCCTAAAAGTTTGGATGAAGTACATATGGGGCTTTGTATTTATTTATAATAATTGTCATTAAGAACAGCAGTAAGAAATGCAGTTGATTACTTTCTCTTGCATGTAATGGCCTAGGCTATGATGGTGTTTCATTGGGAAATAAACAAAGAAGAGTATTCCTTTGAGCCCTAAGACACACATACCTGTAAGAAGTGCATCAATTGTCTCCACTGCGTGTTTTGCATCTTCCATTGTTAAACACATTGGTGGTTTAAATTTTAAAATGTTTCTGTAGGGTCCATCTGCACTAAGAAGGATTTGACGCTCTTTGAGTCTGTGGTAAGAGGGAACACCCGTGTTAGACACAGATATAAAACTATGTTGTGTTCTGTCACTTCCTTCAGGCTGAGACAGATGTTGAAAGTTTTCTTTTTTAAGTACTATGTTACCAAAAACTACACAAATCTAAAATTAAATTAATGACTAGCTGCTGGAGAATATTAGGAGGGTTTGATCACTGCACACAGTTTTTAAGAACTACTTACTTGTAAATAAGGTGAAGGGCTTCAGCTGTGGCTGGTGTTCGCTTTTGCTTATCTTTCACCAGATCCACTCCAACAAACAATCCAACACCCCTGGAGTAGAAAAGAAAAGTACAGACAAGTGAAATCCAGTGTCGGTAACCCAAGCCTTCTGCTGCAAACACAATACCTGCTTCTAACACTGTAATTCCCTTCCCTGGAGGACAAATAGGGGAAGGAGCATGAGAGAGGAGACTTCGTCTTTGGTCATCTTTTGGCGACTTCACACAATCAAATGGGATATTTCTGGATAAATAAATTTACCTGGCTCATTAAAGCTATATGGCCAGATAAGAATGACAGAATAATTTTCTTTCATTCTTATCCTGAAAATCTCAAGCCAGGGAGACAAATAATGAAAAAAAAGAAGTATAAAAACCCCACAACCCAACCCTTTCCCCCCAAAAAAACTTGAAGGCAATTATCCATGGTAGTAACACGAGATGAGGAAAATCCATAGTAACATCTCACAAGGAACTGGAACAGAGATTTGAACAAGGTCTGCATGATTACAGCGGTGTGCAGACAACTTAGTGCATGTGGATGGCTCTTTCTTCTACTCTCCCAGAACATTTCTAGTGGCTATGCTTGTAACTAATTAAGCAGATGGATGGACAACTTTTTTTAAAAAAAGTATTGCCTTACAATACCAGTTTTGGGTAGTCCATTTTAAGAGAGAGGTGTAGCAAAATCCTGACGTTTCCACTCACACCAAGTTTGTTGCTTTTTCTAGCATAGTTACTTTCTTCTCTGAAAGAATTACATTGCTGTAATGCACCCACCTGATATCTCCCACTAAGGGATGTTTCTCTTTTTGCTCAGCCAGCAACTCCAGGAGATAATTTCCTACACGTGTGGCATTTCCTTGGAGATCTTCTTTCTCTATTACATCCAGCACAGCCAAGCCAATGGCACAAGACACTGGATTGCCTCCAAACTGATAGCAAAGACAAAACAAAACGTCATCAAAATCAAAACCCATCATAACAAAACATTCTTCTATTTCTATCCATGTTGCTTTCACTTGCCCTCTTCTGCTTGGCATGTCATGAGGAAAAGCTTGAAAAGGTGGGGATTTTGTGCTATTCAGGCTGTGGAACACTGTCCCTTACACTTGGGAAAGGGAAGGGCTCCCTCTTCCTTAGCTTCAGGTTGCAGTAGTTTGAAAATTTCAGGACTGAAGCATTCAGCTGATTGCAGGCAAAATGCTCCTGGGAAGAGCAAGTGGATGACAGATTTTATATATTTTGAACCAGTGAGTATAAACTCCATTAAAAACAGGGGAATTTGTGGTAGCTGGAAAGAAGGCTGAATCACAGGAGCAGAAAGAGGGCTCAGTAAATGAGATGACTGAACCTCTGTGGCATGCACACAGATGAAATGTTTCCTAAAGGGTCACTGTTTTGTTAGGTGTCAGCTGCAGAGCAAGGTCTGCCAGGGCATGAGCTCCACCACCACAGCCTATCCTAGAAAATGAAATTTTACATGATCAACATTTCAGAGGGAAAGAGACCTAAGCAAGAATTTATCTGTATGGATGTGAGCTGAGACGCATGACCTGCCAGAGAGCTTGTGCTGGTCCATGTGATGATGTACCACTTGATACAGAGCATATTTCAAAGCCTCTTCACTTGCTTTTAGATATTAGACTGTGGTTGACTCGAGCTCTCAGTAGTGTGATGCAGTGATGGATGCAGATGTTATCTGGATCACCTGGAAAACTTCTAACTGCTAAATGCTCACCAAAAGAAAAAAAAAAGGCAAAGCTTCACTATGAACTTACTGTATTGAAATACTCCAGTCCAGAAGCACCAAAACCTTCAGCAATTTCCCTTGTTGTGACCACACAAGACATAGGGTGTCCATTACCAATGGGCTTTCCCATGGTGACAATGTCAGGCACAAAGTCTTCACCTTGCAGCTGGAATGCCCAAAAATGCTTCCCAACTCTGCCAAAGCCAACCTGGACCTCATCAGCTATGAACACTCCACCTACGGCACGCACATACCTGGAAGCAAACACAATAGTTTGAAAGTCTAGTGCTGCAGAACATGGCTAGGCAATAAAGGACAAGGCAGTCTGCATCACAGAAATTCTGCAGTGTGAGGCCAAATCAATAAAAAAAGAAAGAATACAGTTATAGCTATTTTATAGCTATGAAATTTTTAGTGTGCTACGTGTTAAAGAAAAATTTTGACATTTTAATGTCAAATGGGAGTACTGCAATGGTACTGCAGGATTATAACTGGTTTAACTTCATCTTCCATCAAATTTACGGCTGAGGATTAAAGATATGTAAAGAATGGCAATTATCTACCTAAAAAAATTAGCTGATATTCCATAAAAAAAATTGAACTGAAATCATACTCTTCAACAAGTACAAATGAATCACAGATAGCCAAGAACAGGAAAGGTTAACAGCTGAATTGATTAGATAAGTCTATACTGAAAAAAGCTGTTTCTTTGGTTAATTTTCCCGTTTATGCCCTTATGAAGTGCTGTACGTACTCTGCCACTTTCTGGAAATAGCCCACAGGTGGAATTACTTGGCCTCCACAGCTCTGCATGGATTCAGCTATGAAGGCAGCAATCTACAAGAGACAAACTCATGTGAGAGCTGTGTTCATCTACTTGGCCTTGGCACAGATATCTAACACTCTAGAAATAAATGTTTAAATGTGGGCCTTTATTTAATCACGCAATGGGCTGGACAACTGAGAGCTCTTGAAAACAGCTAGGGCTAAAGGATTTATTCACTTTGTAATCAGGAGTGCCCAAATTTGCAGTAGCCAGGGCCACCTTTGCAGCCTGATGGGAATGCATGGACCTCCATTAAGCCCTTGTCCCATAGCTGTGGAATTGGATGACACTTCCTGGTGTCAGTGGATGTTGAATTACGCTCCTGGGAGCTACATAAATTTATTTACAAATGTTAGTTTACAGAAGACACACAACAGTGGGTGCCATTTTACCTAAGAAGTTAATAAAGCTTGCAGGTATATGTGGTTTTTTGTTGAATCCAGAACACCAGGCAGAGGTGGGTAGAAGTTGAACTGTAAGATGACCTGCGGCTAGCCTTTGGGCACCCCTGCCTAATGCAAATAACTATGCAAATAAAATATCAGCACGAGGCACTTGACAAAAGAAGAGAAAAATTCTACAGATGAAATAATTCCAGTTGCTAGGAATGAAAAAGAAAGTTATTTCAAGTCAGGAAGTGTAAGAGCAGCAGATCAGACACACTGGAACATCAAAATTCGTTTCTTGTCAACAGCAGAGGTCTATGCAGCAGAGATACGATATTACCCCAAGGTCTCAGCATAAGTCTGCTATTTAAGGGATTGCATCCCCACACCACTTGTGAACCCCTCCCTGAGCATCAAGAGGTCTCTGTGCTGGTGCAGTCTTCCTGGAAACAAGGCCGAGCAGTAACGTGTAAAGAACCGTACACACTACATTTGAGTATACGGCCAAAGAGTACGAAGCGTCCCATAGCATGTGAGGCTTAGCCTTTAGCACAACTTGTCCTGCCACAGGTCTATGTCACCAAAACCTAAGAAATATGCAAAAGAAAGGAAACAAGGGAAGAAAAAACAAAACTATCCGTTAGTAGAGAATAAAAAAAAAATTGATGAAGAAACTAAAAGAAGGGTGATATAAGTCCATTGGACTAAAAGGGAACATGTTCCAGTCTCTGCTGAAGTCTTCTGGGACTTCAGCAGGTTTTGGACCAAGCCCTACAAGTCTCAACACACTAATGCCATCATATAAAAGATTAACACACATTTTAGGTACCCCTGTTCAGAAATTTTCTGGTTTTGTCAAGGTCATACTGTGTATGATTGAAAGTTTCACCTTTTTATATGACTTTGAAGTTATCTTAAGTAAATAGGCTCAGAAATGTAGTATCAAGATTTTAACCAATACATTTTCTCCATGTCCTGGAATTTTTTATATATGCTTACTAGAATTTGTGATGTAGTTTCTCAGCTGACCTCAAACCTTTCCCTATGATATTTACAATCTACCGAGTCAATGCATAAAATAGGAAATTTAACAGCTTCGATTGTATCTGCTTATATAAAACTGTGTAATTGATCCTTTCATTGATGCCTAGAAAAATTATAAGAGCATCAGGTAGAAAAATGGCCCATTTTGAACACAGAACCCATCGCAGAAAAATGAAGGGAGAGGGAAGCACATGAAATTGGGAAAGAAACAAGTCCTTAGTTGCCTGTTACATGCCCCCATGCCATAACAAATAGATGAAGCCTCTGCATTTCCAGAGCACAAAACACACACCTTGCGTCCATTCTTCTGTGTTTCTTCAATAATCTTTTTCACCTCTTCAGCATAAGCACTTGCTGGATCTGGGTGGTCTTCCCTATATTTCCCTCTGTAGATATCTGGAGAAGGAGCCTGAAAAGACCAATTTATTTATTTGTTTTTATAAAGGCCATCCTTCTGTGAAACATTTACTTTCTTTTCTATTGCTCCACTTTATTGGCTTTCCACACAAATAGGTGATAGGAGTTAGTACAGCCTGGATGTTTGCTTTGAATTGCAAAAATGCTTACTGGAGCTTAAACTCAATCTGGGCCTGTCATGCGTTCAATATTACTGAAAGCAGCTGTTGTTAAAAACCATCATCTACCTCATCCACCTTTCAAGACTGTCCTTCCTCTCCCTCAAGACGCAATAATGAGTACCCATCCACCACCTTATTTCAGATTCTTGCAGAAGATCCATTTCTGCAACTGGAGAGCGGGGTTTTCCAGTCTGTCACTTCCCTTCCAGCATTTTAGTCATGGTACAAATCTGTAGGACATTCAAGCCTCTACAAATAGTGTTAGGTTCAGTAAATAAGAGAAAGGAAGTGGTTTAAAAAGGTTTAAAACTTCAGCAGTGCAGTTAATGCAGAGGCCTAGATAGGAAAGGCCTGCTTGGTATGTATTTCTGGACTGAGAAAAATCTTTGTCTTTTTAAGATACACAAATTTAGGTGAAAAATCACACTCCCTTAGACACCCATGAGTCCTATACCCAAATCTGTGTAAACTTGTGCAATCTGCCTTTCCAGTTTTTGGAACTAGACTCAAAGTCCTGCATATCTTTAGCCAAACCAACTCAATGGATATTGGCTAATTTCATCAAACCGTGTAACTAATGCAGTGACTAAGAAAACCTGTAGCAAAATTAAGGAAATCAGCCTCACAGCTGAACACCTGCTTAGAAATCCAAACAATTTTGCTGTATTTATTCCACTGAAAAACAGCCAAGCATATGTACACTAGCATCAGCAAAACAGAATGAAAGTATATTTACTCCAGAAGTGGGTAATTCAATATGCTGCATCACAGGCAAAAAAATGACTAAAAAAACCCAACCCAAACCAAAACAAAAACTACACTTACCACATGCACATACTCCTTCTTGCTGTCCTTTCCCAGCTGATTAAATTTATAGGGACTGATGTCAATCAGAGATGTAACATGGCCATGGTAAGCACTGTGTGAGTGTTAAATATCCAAGTCACTTTTCAACAAATGTATAGGAGACCTAAATTTACAACTGTGCCTATACATAATCCAGAATAAGCAACTGTATCTGCAACACAGTAGCGTTGTTTGTGAAGGGATCTTGATTTAATTTACTCAGGCTTTCTCTCAAAGACAATATGAAATTGCTGTGGACTTCAATTCACTAGCAAGAGTGGAAACAGGATAAAATCAAGTGCCAGCATGGAGACAGACTAAGATGATGTCCCCTGGACTGCACTGACTTCAAGGTGGCTGCCCTAGCAGCCTTACCTGGAGCTGAAGGGTGGGTCCAGCTCCTTCATTTCCAACCCATGGGCCCCACTCTGGCCAGCCCAAGCTTTGCAAGCTAGACTCCAACATGGTTGTGAAGACTCTCAGGAGTGTGCATTGCATTGAGAAGTGGGGACCTTATGCAACACACCACTATTTGCCCTGCTGGCACTGCAGGAGAGGGAGTTTGGCAGAAGCCACTGTCAAGAAAAGGATATTGTTTGAATAAAAAAGTTTTATACTGCAGAGTATGCTAAAGCTGGCTACTACTGAGGCCATTTGATTTAGAAATGAGGAACCAGAGCCTTTTGAGCCTAAAGCATGTAGCATCTTTATTGAGAGAATAACAAACACTTTTGTTCAGCTTTAAACTTGAAGCGAAGTGAACCTCAAACCAAATCAAAGACATCTCTTAGCAGAACACACACAGGTTAGCGTGTGGCTGACAGGAGTCTGAACACAGCTGAGTCAAACAAGCTTTGTGCTGTTCAGATAGAGACATGTGCCCTTGCAATTGCTCTGTCTGCACTTTCTAATCACAATCTAAGAAGAAAATCCAGTACTACAGCAATGTCACCAAACCTACAGCTGCATCTAGGATAGGAAAACCCTGAAATGTGGTTGGCCACATACCCTGTGGCTGTCAGCCCTCTCAATGGCTCCTGATTTTGCAGCCACTTGGTTTTGTGTGCGCACTTGCGTTCACTGGAGGAGAGTTGAGCATCATTGCAGCACTGCTGCAGAACTACAGGATCTTTCTTCTTGATCACTGAATATTTGTTTGTGCAAAATGAAACATGTCTGGCAACACGTGACAAACAGAAAGCCCTTTTCTAGAGCAGTCCAGTAGCCAGACCACTCACTGCTGTTGAAACCAGCATTTAAGTCTCTGGCCTGAATTGCTTTGGGAATCTCTGTGGGAAATGCCCTCTAACAGGCGACTGACCTTCTGGGGTGACCGACAAGCTTATTTTTCAGAGATCTTCAAAATTTGTGTTTTTCCAAATGTGAAAAAGGGATTTCCTGACCTGTTCTAAGACAAAAGCAACAAAACTTTTCTTTCAGCAGGCAGTGGAGTACAAACAGCAGGGGGTTGCTGCAAAGCTGCTTCTGAAGTAATGGCAGGAGTTGCTGGCTGCGTTCACACGAGCTACTCTGCGTACTTACTTTTCCAGGGTGATCACATCTTGGTGCCCACGGTACTGCCGAGCCAGTCGTAAAGCAAGATCATTTGCTTCAGACCTGCATAGTAACAGACACAACAGCATAACAGCGAAGAAGTGCTTCCAGCTAAAAGGGTATTCTGACAGATGACAAGGCATAGGACTCACGGATATAATAAATCAGCACAGCAGACTGTGTTACTCTACAGATTACAATGCTAAGGTTGAGACTATAAGTGCCATGTAAGGGGGCAAAGAAAAAACAGCCCTTTGTATAAACAGCAAACAAAGAGATGCTTTATTTCCCTCCCCCAGTTTGCCTGTAGATATTTACCTCCCCTTGGTACAAAGGAGACCAATTTGCAGCTGAGAACACAATGTAGCCACTAACCCCCAAAAAGCAATGTCCCATCTCCCACACTCCACAACTCTGTTCTCCCCAGTGCTTGCAACATCACAAATCTTCACACTGGAAGAAGACTCAGGGTTCCAGCCTGATCTGTCACAGTCCCTCTGCTCGCATGTCCCTGCAGGTTGTCTGCTCTGGACATGTAAGTGACCACAGATTACTGAACTGCCTAAAGAAGACTAACTTGATTCCAAGGTTATCTGTCAATTTACAAATGGCATTCATCAGTTTGTGTCTAACATTCACCAATTTGCAGAATTAATTTCCTCTTCTTGCTTTTTTCCCCAAACTTTTTTTGCATAGCACTCAGCAGGCTAGTTTCATGTTTTAGCTCTCTTGTTTTGAGCCATCACTCTAAATATGATGGCTGCAAATAGGAAGTAAGTTTTGATCAGTGCTGGATATATTTTTGTTGCATGTTACTAAGTCCTACTTAGTAAGATTTAGACCAAGCTGCATTGAGTGTCTATCTAAAACAGGAGCAAAATAGTCATTAAAAATAGTCATATAAAAAAATACAATTCAGACCTACCCAGAGTTAACAAAATAGCAAACAGAGAGTTTCTCAGGCAGGGTGGCTGTGAGACGCTGTGCATACTGAACAAGGTTGTCATGCAGGAAGCGGGAGTTTGTGTTGAGCAGTTCCATCTGTTTTGTTGCAGCCTTTATCACATATGGATGACTGTGGCCCACTAAAGAAGAAAATAATTAGTTATTACTTGCAAGCAGTCAATTACTGAACCACAAAAGGACGTTCAGAGAAGCACTGTGATCATCACTGGATAGAAATGTGTCCCGATCCCTATTAGAAATTAAGGAATGGAAGCAGTCTCACAAGCCAAACTGCTTACCATGTGCAACATTGTTGATGCAGTCTAAGTATTTCTCTCCTTTCTCATCAAACATGTATTGGCCCTGAGCACGCACTATCTTCAGAGGGTCCTTGGCATAGAAAACTTTGCAGGAAGACCTAAAACATAATAAATATAACACCATTTTAGTTTTCTCATTTTTTCCCCCTCCTTGAGTGTTGAGGGGGTTGATTCTTCTCTTCTGCAAAGAGCTTGTGAGTCATTCAGCTGGTGGTCAAGCAGGGGCTCTTGCTCACAGTGAAAAGCCATGCATTTCCCCAGGCACAATGGGAACAGAAGTTGGTCTTTAATAAGGGTGTTCTCAAAGCTTGACTGCCTGCAATTGATTTCACGGGAGAGCAGTGTCTGCACGTCGTTTCAGATCCTTATATGTCCTGCTGTGTTCCTAGGCCATAGTTCTGTTTGTTTACATGCCTCACAGACATCTATGGCCAAGTAACTCATTGGGACTAAAGTAAGCTGTTAAGCACTGTTTTACACGATAGCCAAAATATCATTACGCAATGGATGACTGTAGCATATAGAGGTCACAGTCAAGAACAAAACAATAATGCCTTGCAGGCTTTATTTTCAGAAGTGCTGAGCAGGTCCTAAAAACCTCACATTCTCACCCTGTCTGCTTTGGATAAAACCTTTAAAAGCAGCTTTTTATAAGCATCTAAATCACACTGACTTCCAGCAAAATTCAAGCTCCTTATAAAATTAACCAAAGTACTCTTTAAACACTTTTTTTCTTTCTTTTTTTTTTCCCTCCCCCCACTCTTGGAGAATATGCCAACTATGTAGTTATGTTGAATGATATTACTGAGCAGAAGGAAAGTCTTCTGAACTGTAGTGGTGTTTATATGACCTTGGATAAACACAGTTGTTTCCAGGTAAGTCTGAGAATTACTGTTGGGTATAGTTATATGAGGTTATGAACTTGTAAAGCCTGAATGTGACTCCTGGATACTGAGTAGTTTGCTTTCTTTCTCACAGCTTCTAGCCCTGTTGCATAGTTCTTTTCTGACATCTTCAGCTATTTCTCTGCTATGCTTTGAAAGCAATGTCCATCATCATTGGCCATTTCTTGACCACAGGTTTCTTTCTCTAACCTGTCAGTTCATTCTGTGAAAGTTTTTTTTTTTGTTTGCCCAGCACTGCTCAATCCTACAATCCTTGCTCAGGCAGGACTCCCTTAACAATGAGCTGGCCCCTAAAAAGCAGTTGATTTTCTCTCTTTATGAGGCCATGACTTTAATGAATCTTTTGTTATGAACTTTTAGTAAGCTTTCTATATATGCTACACATTTAAGAAGCGATTAGCAAAATATATCTGTTTTTACAACCTGGACTTACTTTTCACTTGGCAACATCCACTGAAGAAATAATTAAAGCTGCTCATCATGTATGAACCAACGTTGCTATACAGAGGGATCAGATACATGCACAGGCAGGACTATTGCTCAGATCACAACCTCTGGCAGCCCTCCTGCATGTCCCTCAGTTAAACTTAAGGAATAGCCACAGCTTCATTCAACAGAGACGGCTGGTTTGCAGGTGCATGCACAAAAAACCCCAACCCTGCACAGCCACATTTTAGACATACACCTGGGTACCACATTCTGGCTGCTTGCTTCGATCTGTTGGAAAAGTGAATGATGCGTTTGATGTGCAGTGTTTTAATGACGGCATTCCCCACCCGCCTAGGGAATGCCGGCTGGCCCCGAGACTTCCCAAGCCAGAGGGCTGACAGGTCCTCTGTGTGTCCATGTCCCCCTCCCCGCTGGGTCTCGCCGCGGGGCCGGAGGGGCTGCCCAGCACTAGCAGCCCCGGGGCAGCGCCGAGCGGGTCCGGACGGGCGCTGTCACTAGAGACTGACCTTCCTCCTCCTCCTCCTCCCCTCTGCCCCTCTCCCGGCCCCGCCGCCGACCCTACCCGATGTGCTTCCTCCGAAGGGCGAGGGTCTCCGCCTTGCTGTAGAGCTCCTCCATCCCGCCGCAGGCTCGGCACGGCTCGGCTCGGCTCGGCTCCGCTCGGCTCGGCTCGGCTCGGCTCGGCACGGCTCGGCTCGGCTCGGCTCGGCACGGCTCGGCTCGGCTCGGCTCGGCTCGGCTCGGCTCGGCTCGGCTCGGCTCGGCTCGGCTCGGCTCGGCACGGCACGGCTCAGGAGAACACCGTCCGTCCCAGCTGCCCGAGGGTTCCCCGCCTCTTATGCCGGCGCCGGCCCCGGCCAAACCCCTCCTCCCCACCGCCCTCCCTCCCGCCTTCCCCGGCGGGACGGGACGGGACAGGACGGGACGTCCCGTTACGACCGTTCCCCCATCTCCCTGATCCCCCTGGGTTTTCCTTTCGGGGGACTCGTGTTTCCTGTTGAGCTGAGGCGGGCCAGCCGCGGGTGAGCCCCATGCCTTGGAGTTTGTTGGGGTTTTTTTTTGTTTTGGTTTTGTTGGTTTTTTTGTTTGTTTGTTTGTTTGTTTTTTGGTTTTTTTCCCCCTAGGGATGCAAACCAGCACAAATTCGCAAAACAACAGATTTGGTGCGTGGGGGCGGCGGGAGAGGCGGGCGGGTGCTCAGCTCCCACGGGCGATCCTGCCATTCCTGCCAGTCGTCGGTCATTCTGGTGGCCACAGCGCCGCTGCCACAAATATGCCGGGGGGCAAATGGGGAGGAACACAAAGCGGATTATTTAATCAAAATCAAGGTCATGATTCAATGTCCCTCTGTGCTTCTTATGGCCCAAAATCTGTTTGTAAAAGTAGGCTGAGATACTACTTGTATACGTCCATCAAAGCCAGTATCCATATTTGCACATTTCTTGTAGAGTGAGGCAAATTAGGAAGATCTACGGTTTGCCGAGTTTTGTACATATAAGTAGAAAAGAGCCCTGGTACTCAAATACATTGGTTCACTCTTAAGTCTGGGCAACACCTAAATATACCTAGTCCTTGATCACTTTGTAACCACAGCAGCAATACAGAAGTGACTTGCTCAAATGTGGCATTTCTTCATGGTTATACTTGGTAACCATCTCACTGGACATCAAAGCCCACAAGAAAAAGAGGGGAGAATAAGATGGGCGAAGAAGGACAGAATTCACATCAAAAGGCATCACATTTCTAAACAGCGGAGCTGCTGGTGGAGCACCTCAGATTTACCTCCAAGCATGCACCGTCTCCTCTGGAGGCTGCTCCTTGAGCTGCATGAGCAGAGAGCAGGAACACTCGCCCACAGCCCTGCCACCCCATCTGTAGCTTGTCTGTGCCACCTGCAGCACTATGTTTGGAAGAGCTTTCAGAGAGCATATGTAAAGCCACATAATTTCCTGTGCTGATGATACTTCCTTTTTCTTGATCAGTATCCAGCAAGTCATCCCAAATTGTGCAGATTGAAGAAACATACTTCCCAATTTTTACATTTTTTTTAAAAAATATCTCTGCCAGCAAGCCATCTTTCTGCTTCTCTAGACAGCACTTCTTTCCATCCAGTCATTTGCTTGAGCTTTCTCAGTGTTAAATTTGGAGCTTTCACATTCTGTGCTGCTCCATTGGAAACCTCATCTCACAAACCAACAGCGTAGCAGAAGTCATAGCAGCTCCACCTCTATATCCCAGCAGAGACAGCTGCTGCCTGTCTTCAGTGTCTTGTCCAGGCAGAAAGACTTTAAAAGACATGAGGGAGTTGCCAAAACTGTCAGCTAGGGCAGTATTGTACATGCAACGAAGAGATTCATTGATGGGGCACAAGAAGAAAACAGGCATTTAGGTCTGCTAACCTCCAAACAGAGCCAAGGCTAGAGCCTATCAGGAATGCTCTCTGCAATGCTTTTCCATTTTGCCTGCATCTCTGAAAACTGGGGAATGATATTTAGCATAGGGTGGATGCAGTTCAAGTTGTACTACACCTTATATACTGAACTTTGCAGCAATCCCTTTGTGCCAGCAATGTACAGAAAGGCTGGGGCCAGGCAGTGATTGGCTGTGAGTCCCGACGCATTTCAGGAGAGATGCTTTTCCCACACTGGGCCGGTGCCTGCCCTCTGTCGGTGCCGAGCACAGCCTTGTCCCTTCCTCCCATGCTGCTGCCGATGCCAAGACTAGAAAAATCTCTGCTGCTTATCTGCCTGGTCTTGGTCACACAGAAACCCTGGACCATAAATATATTTAAGGGATATACAAAATACTGTGCTGCTACTTCTTCAGACGCAAGCACTGACAGCCCTGTATCAGGGCTTATGTTTCAGGTTTAGCAAAAGCAGGTTTGTTCACAGCTAGTTTAGTAACTGCTTGAAGCAATAGCAAACTTCACCCAGAAAGCTTGAAGTGGTAGGTGAAGTAGCTTCTTCGAAGGGGGAGGTTGTTTCCCTGTTCTTTCAAAGCCATGGAAAGGGGCTTAACAATCAAGAAAATATCCCTCCCTCTTGGCTCCTAGTTCTTTCATGCTCTTTTGATACCATGAGCAGGAGCAAGCCTGCCAAGTCTCATGTGTAGAGCAGAGGAGGTCTCTCCCCCAAGAGTAGCAGAGACCCTGACACAAACGCAGGCCTTTGCAGCACCTCATAATGCTATGCAGTAAATATTGGGAGCTATCTCTGCATAGCAGGATTATAATAGATTAAAAATAGTTTGGTTTTTTTTTAATATTGTGTTTCAGTAAAAAACCAAAAACTCAAACCAAAACATGCTGTTTACTCCAGCTTGCTCTGTTCGCTTTCCAAACATTTTAATTTACTTTTTTCCATGCTTGTATATGGGCTTTGTCCTGGCATAGTACCAGAAACCAGAAGCCTGGCTTCCTGTATGAAGGATGAAAAGGAGTACATATTTCTAAGAGCTACCCAAAGTATCCAAGTAAGGCGCCTCTGGCTCAGTTTCTAACTGTGAAGGAGTTCCTCTGAAAAACAATATATTGCTGGTGCATCCTGAGAAGCAAACTCATTGCAGATGGATTGCTGTGAAAATTGATCTGCACTGAAGATCTGTGTCAGTACAGAAATTTAAAGATGGACAAACCATACCTGTCTGCACATTCCCAGGGACAGGCAGCTGCTTGGCATTTGCTCTGGAAAGGGAATGGACTTGGCCTGCGAGTTCATGCAGTGACCGGCCCCAAGTCAGTTAAGCACAGGGTGTGTCGTCAACATTTGTTTTTATCAGTTTTATCTCAATCAGAATCGATTACCTCACAACAATTTTAATATACCAAATAGAAGAGAGATCCTAAAAGCTGTCAAAAAGTTACCAGGTACTTGTTAGCTCCAGGAGGGAGCAGCCAAAGGTGATGTCAGAGAGACCTCGTGACAGCTCCGCTTAGGTGTGGGCACTTTGGAAACTCGGTCAAGCTGTAACCTGCACATACAGAAATAATCAAGGCATTTATCATCTATTGAACATTCTGTCTTGGTATAAGCACATGAACAAAACCAGCATCTTGGTTATGTGACAGGAGCTGTGTCCACCTTTAACCTGGGAGAAAAACTAAAGCAGCTTGAGTACAACTATACTAGCAGACAGTGATTATCTCTGAAGAGGTTTGTGTACAGTATTTGCTGAACTCTACTGGCCGTATCTATATACACATTTATGTATGTTCAAGTAGACACATGAAGATGTACATACATATATACCTACATATGAGTGTACACACACATACATGTAGATACATATATATGAAACAAACCACTGTATTTTTTTACTGCATCTAGGAGGTGGGAGAGGAGGATGCCCTGTGAGTACTCCATCTGGAAATTCACAGAAGCCAATGGAAAACAAATTAGTAACCCTGGGAAGACAGGACTGCCTGCAGCAACATGACTTAAATGTTTTTGGCATTCTCCTGTTTGTTTTTCTTTTAGTATTTCTTTGGGTGAATTTGTTACTACTTGCTGGAACATGAAATGCTTTGTCAGCTCCTTGGGTTTTTTGGTTTTTTTAAACGTTTGTGTGTGGTTATTATAATTGAACTACAAGGTGAAACTGCGTGAGATGAGGACATAAAAAGCAACTTCGGTTGCATTCTTTTTTATTCGGGTTGGGATTAGCAGCATTAGTAGGTCCACAAGGCAGAGTTGCATAATAGCCTTTAAGTATTCAATTAAAGCTCCATTTTAAAAATAAAGAGGCCAAAGTGGGAGGCATTTCACATGCAGTCCTGCATGTGCTTTGGCACATCCCAAAATTATGAAGGATACGTGTGAATAGGAGGCAATGCTAGAGTAAAGTCACGTCCCATGAGTGCAGTAGGATGTGAAGGCTATAGGATATTGGTTACCTGAGGTTTGGCTCTAAAGCATCTAAAACTCTAAAGGGAGCAGAGTAGTGAAAAATAATGGGGATGCTGTCAAAGCACTGAACGGGAAACCCACAGGGTGTTTGCTCTGGCAGCAGTCCAGAACACACGTGCTTCTTTTCTGGCAGGACATCTAGAACTGCATTCCTCTATGAAAGTAGAAGAAAGAGGGAAGCAAGAAAAGGGCAAGAGTGGCCACGGCTGAAGCAAGGATGTCACCTGGGTCAGGGCTGCCCGGCTGGGGCGGCAGCAGCGCTCGCAGCCCTCAGGGCCACATGCTCAGCCTGGCAGAGCACAGCACATGCGGAAGCTGCAAGTACCTCATCCAGGAATGGGAGCAAAGACATTTTTAGCCCCTCCAAGAGTCTAAAGCAGAGCTAGATGAGATTAATGGACACTTATGGGGATTAGCAAGAATTAATAGTAGAGGCCAAACGTCTCCACCTATAATTCTCTCCACCTACAGTGACTCCATTTTTGAGGCGATGGAAAAGGAAACAATGTGGAGTATTCTGTTTGTCTGAAATGTTTTGGGATTTAGAAAATCCAAACATTTAAATAATGTGTTGAAGAAATTACAGCTGCTCCCCTGTGTTTTCTCATTTTTAAAAATCTTTTGTTCAAGAAGACTCCTGCAAATGTATGTGTTCTTAAACCAGGGTGCTTAAAAATATACAATTTTGCAATAATTATTATGTTCCATCATTTCCGAACAAACTGAATCTGTGGAAAACAGACCTTCACATTTTCTAGCTTGCACTGCTACTTGTGACACTGCCTGCACACATCTTTATTCCTCAGCAGGTCAGGTTTATTGTTCACCTTCAGAATTACAGAAAGGGGAGACTGGTGATTTTCAGCTTTATTTCTTTAGATCCCAGGGTGCCTCTGAACTTGCCTAAGCAATAGTTTCAACTTCGGGTTAATACAGAGATCCTTGCAACTTTCCCAGAGCGAGAAAAGGCTCTAAGCTATGCAGCAAAGCTACTTCCTTACATGATTTGTGGATTCACATAGCCTGTGCTCCCTGTTTAGAAAAGATAACGGAAGAGACTCTACTTTGAAGGGGAAAGACACATTAAGAATAGGAAGAGGAAGGTGAATTTTCTTACTGCACACTGCAGGAAAATAGAACACGTGGCAGAGGCCCTGATTTTTGTGCAAATGTCTGACACAACTTGCTCTAGACTTCAAACTCCAGGTTGGCACAAAGCAGCACACACGTTTTCCAATCCAGACAGACTAGAACACTTTTTTGCACCAACATTAAGAACTTTATAACTATTCAAAATCAGCACCAACGGTTGGATTAATATTTTAATAATTACACACGTTTTACATTATGAAAATAAATCATAAATAGTGTAAAAATAATTCTGAAGATCAACTTCTCACAAGCAAGAAACAAAACCTGAAGTACAAAACTGAAAGAAAACAAAACAATATTCAACTGAAAAACATGGAGAAATTTTAATAATAAAAACAAAAGCATGCTGTTTGATCGGGTTCAATTAAGTGGCCACAAGAAAGTGGTAAATAATAACAAATTAAAATGGGTGATTAAAACCTTTCAATTCCTTACACTATTCATCAAAAGAGGTCTTGTGACATATTTACAGTGCTAAGACACTCAAAGTATTTCTAGTATTGACAATATGATGCTGACCCATGCATTTTTCCCCCCCAAGCATTGAAATCCTTGCCAAATTACTTTTCTTTGTATTTTTATCTCTTCTACTTCATTTATGAGACCATTTGCAATACAAAAATAACGGCACATATAGATGAACTTAAAAAAGTAAAAAATACAAATAAAAATATATTTTCCAAAGGAAAAAGTCAGATACATACATCTTAGCAACATTTTTAAAGTTGTGTGATATTTTCCCAAACATGTACAATAATATAAGAATATCCACATATATGTTAACAATATGTAAAACATTCTTTCACCAACCCAACTCTCCATAATACTTCAGAGAAGTGTGCAAGTACCAATGGGATCTGGGAAATTCATACAATTTCTTTTTTAAATAGAAACAAGTAAAACACTAACGGTCCCAGGTTAAGGCCCCCTGCTTTCAAAGAAAATTCAATTTCTAAGCAGCATTGATAATTGGATGCATTTAAAAATAAATTGAAACAAAAACAACACTCCAAATCTCTTTTTAAAATACAAACTCCATTTGTTCTGTAGAGTATCTTTTTCAGAAATGATGGTGGCAGGCACTTGTTTCTAACTGCATTTAATGAATCCAACCACCATGTAAAATACTTTAATAACAGAGGGTGCAAGAAAACCTTCATTTGTACATTACAGCAACACTGACATCCATAAAAACAAGTTGCAGAAAAGGAAAAAAAATCAGTGTTAGTTTTAATTCCAGTCACTGAAATAGAATTTTTGCAATGTCTACAAATTAAACTTTATTTTGACCACTATCTTTGCAGATGTGTTTTGTGTGAGTCTTTAGTGTGAAAATTTAGGAATCTCATTAGGTAAAATACAGAGATTTTAAAATGTAATTTAAGATGGCCAAGCAGCAGATATCAGGAAATTGGAAAGGAAGGGTCAACTTCTGCATGCCTTGAACCTCTTCATCACTTTCAATAAATAGGCTGAGAATATCTCTGCAGTTCTTACTGAAGTAGTCCTGATTTAGGCAAAACCCCACTGCTGAAGTTGGTAAAATTCCCCTTGTGACAAAGCACAACACCTGGGTCCTTCCTCCCGCATGTCTCAAAGAGCTTTTCAAGGAGAGGATGCATCTCTGTTCCCTGGTCATTGCTGGGGATGGGGAGGCACAGCCAAGGGAGGAGCCTTACATGGCTGAGCCAGGTTTACGATCCCAGTTCTGGGGTGGTCAGTGGGACAACTCTCTCAACACCCCACGGGGATCCAGGATCTGAGCCACATGTCCTGGCACAGCCCCTGGCCTTACAAGCACCACCCTCCCATGAGGACCAAAGGTCTTCTGATCTCATTTGGGTTGCTTTGTCTCTCTTGCGGCACAGCCAAGCAACTGGGGGTCCCATGCACCCCATCCATGGACACAATGCTCAGTTGGGTCACTGCTAACTTTCCACACTGTACATCAATCTTAAGAATTACTCCTTTTCAAACTCTATACTTTACACATGTGCAGATATATGGGTTTGATCATTCTGAAACTCATTCATACTACTTACACCATAGATTAAAAGAATATATAAACAGCTGGATGAAGAGTATCATTCTGCTTTGCTACACTATCAGAATATGACATCAAGATCAGCAATAAATAAAAATATAAATCAAAAAATACATTGTATCATTGCTCTGTGATTTAACATTTCATGCTTTACCTCAGGAAAAAATAAAAAGTTGTCCAAAGCATCCTGAAAGAAAGCTTTCCTGTAGTTAGTCTATGAATATGAAGACAAGGACCACGTATGTCAGACATATTCCATACAGTGCTTAAAAGACTTGCAGCCTCTGTAGCAGGACTTCAGCACAATGTGGTTTTAATGCACTGGAGTAACAGATAGATTACAAAATTTCATATGAAACAAATACTGAAAACTCTCAAAGAAACAAGAATTAATCATACCTGAAAAAGTCAGGGATATAGAAACTGTGTAGCCTAATACCACTACACATTTCTACAGCTGAAAAGACCGGTAGAGGAACTACTGTTCCTGTCACAAACTAAACAAAACAAATCATATCTACTTGGAGGAATGCCACTAAAAGATACAACAACACACTGGCGGTTCAAACTGTAGCTTTGCCATCAAAAGGAAAAATATATACTAGCACCAGAAGTAGTTGCTTCTTGAACAAAATAAATGCATTGCAAGTCTTCACAGGGTGCTTTTCCTGATGAAATATTAAACCCAATTACTTTTTTTTCTTGTACTGACCATGCAACTTTTCTAGATATGGTTAAGTTTAATTTCAATTCAATCTTTGAGATGCAAATATTAATGCCAAATATTCAATCTATGTATGTAGTTTAACCTTTCAAATTAAATTGTTTATCTACTGCCCACTCATGATCATTTAGAAGGAATGAACACTTCATGATATTGAACAACACAAAGGCTAAAAAAAGGTAAGTAAAATTATTTGGAAAAAAAGTATTCCTACCTGTCAGGAATTTAATAAAGAAAATAATTTACAAGACAGAAAAGAAAGCAAATAAAGGTGCTTAAGTGTTTCTTCAGTAGGGTCTCAGCGTCAGGGAGTTAAGGGAGAATTGAATTTTGACTAACACTTAACAGTAGTGTCTATAATTATTTCCTGAATGACAAAACCATGAACCAAGGCTCTGCTAGCTTTATTGGTGCATATAGAAATGGATGCTAGGAGGGCAGTTAAAAAATATAGGTACACAAATTAAAAAAAAAAAGAGAAAGTGCTAATGACGGCATGCATTTGATGGTTTTTATCTTGTTGCTTTTTCTTAAATGAGTTGTGTTTGTGGACACTCTCAATATGGAGTTGCTAAATCATCTACACAGATCCTAAACATCCTACTTGATTTTGCATGAAAATACTCTGAGGCACCTTTCAAAAACATTTCATCTTACTGTATTGATTGCCAGTATTTGATATCTTAAAAACCATTCAGCTTCTAGTTTCCACATCTATCATATACCCGGCCAAATGTGCCAAGTCAGGACACTGACATGAGAGACTCTTTTCTGTTGGGCAGGCAGCTTGCTCCTCAGCCTGCTGTGTTTTTGAGATGGTGCTTCCTAAACAAGCAGACTGGAAAGTCAGAGGCTTCCATGGTGCTGCTCCTGTCCTCCTTCTGAAAGGCCCTCAGTCACATTACTGCTGTAACACTCCGGTAACATTTCATATTCAGCCTGTGCCACGTGAAGGTTTTCACTGTTGTAATCATGACTATTCAAACAGGTCAATAACTTGTATCTCTGAAAATTTAGGGAAAGCAAAACATATTTCCTTATATCTGTGAACACTTGTTTATTTCTTACTACTGGAAAGATGGAATTGAGCAGTAAAAATGCACATGCATTCAGTGTATATATCTACATAGTGTCAGATTTATGTTTTCATTAGTAAGATATTACTAATTGGAGGCCACTAAATTGACTTTTTGTTTTGAAAATCTGGTTTTTCCTCAATGAAAAGCTGGATTTGATTCCAATATACCAAAATGATAATAAAGATTCACCGAAGGGAAATATTCCATTATAGTGGCATTTCCACTGATCTGAGATTGTGAAGCAATACAAAAAGTGTGACCCCCATCTTCACATGATTTAGAAATGATAGAGCAAGGAAAAATGTGCGTTCCAAGAAGGGCATAAGGTGCCCTCATATGAATGGAGGCAGGCTGTCTTCTTCAACTTTAGTTTTGGTCTACATATGAAAGACAACTCTTCGAAAAGTAACTAAAAAAGTTTGTGATGATCCTGCTATATACATTAGGAACAGAAGTGATATAAAAAGAATTTCCATCTGCCAAATATGGCACCTTTTCTCATAAATTAATCTCTCAAACTAATTTCAGTGCACCATATGAAGACTCAAAATTGTAAAAAATACCTCGTGGCAAAACTACAAATGTGCACAAATCACATATTTCTAGCAATAAAAAAAGAGGGGAGAAGGAAATGTTTCTCCAGAAAGCCATCTGAACAGAAACAGAGAAAAAACAACACATTTAACAGTGGAGCGTGGTGACAAGTGTGCAGTGATAATCACACGGAATTGTTTCTCTCCAATGTTTTTTGAGTAATAATGTCCACTAAAGTCACTGTAACAACATAAAAGGAACATGATGAATACACTATTCTGTGAAACACAGAAATAAACTCTTTCTTTTCTAGACTTAAAGACTTCAAAGACTCTGAAATAAAAACTGTTAATACTGAAACAAGATGAGTATGTGGCTTGAAAGTATTTTCTTCAATGCTGTCACCACAAATGTTGAATACATTATTGAAATGCATTCTTTATGGCAACAGTAACAGGAAAAGGAAACAAAATTAACCATTGCTTCCAAAATCCCGCAGAGAAGTTCAGCTAGTTATGTGTAAGTTAAAGTGAATAACCTGAAAACCACACCATGATACATACATCTCTGGTCAGTTCCATTGTTATCCTCCTCTGGAGGATGATCTGATTCATCCCCACCTCAAGAATTCTTCTCCAGCAGTCCCAAAATACAATATGCAGAGTATATACTCTGTGCATCCTCAAGTGAGGTTGAGAAGCTTCTGGTCTCAGGCGGTGTCTGCCATCAAATGATCCCTGCAGCACCTCTGTAACCTTTTCAAACAACCCACAGAGAAGTCTGGTTTCTTCTTCAAACTTCTGTCCCTCTGGATTAAGGACTCGACAGGGCCTATCGCGAATGTCTTCACGACCGTGAGCAGTGCAAGGCAAACCGATGCTGATCAACAGGCGGGACCCTCCTTGATCAAAGGGGCCAAGTATCCTGCAAGACTGGAAGCCATCCACCTGCAGCTGGAATGCTATTCCCCAAAAATTCAAGGCCTCTTTCTATGCTCCTCTGGTTTATCTCTTTTTAGCAATGAGCCATGGTGTGACTCCCTTGAGATGACAAAAGGAAATGACTCAGAAGCTGGAATCAAAGGTCACCGTGAACAGCCACTCATGATCACACAACAAGCAGGTTTGGCACACAAACTCATGCTTTTAGTTCATATGAGCAGATGTGGTGTCATGAATCATGACGTGTTTAAGATGGACATGGAAGCCAAGTCAGTAAACTCCAACAGCAGCTGGTACAGTACATTTCATAGCATTTTGCTCTTATTTGGTCACAATTTCTTGTAAACTAGTTCATGGCACTCATTGTCCATGCATATCCACAAGCCAAAATATAAGAATTTACAGAAATATTAATTTCTATTTTTGATCATTGCGTTGAGATCTCTCTCTCTCATTAGAGAGACAAACTTTGCAGGTTTATCCTGCAGTTATTGTATCATCTAACTGCAGATGTAGGTGAAAAAAAGATGTATGTATGGACTATTGCAAACAAGTAGAAGCAGCTACATGTAAACATATCTCAGACTTGTAAAATCAAATTTTCAGTTTTCAACTATAAATAAAAAAAGTGGAGCACTATATACACAACTTCATGCTTGTAAGGTTAGATTCATCACTGCAGAGACAAAAAGAGATACAGATTAAACAAATTAGTAAGGTATTTTGGACATCTATTACAAATACATAGATAAGGCAGAGTTGCAAATATGGATGGTTATTTCCTTAGCACCAACTATTCTTTGGAGATAAATGCACCCAGGATTTCACTTATGCTTCATGTTTTCTGATATAGTGTACACCAGTATCCCTCCACCTACATTATTCTGGATGCTGTGTTTTTAAATCAAGCACTGTCTAGGTTAAATCTTTACTAAAATAATGTTGCCAGTTAATATTGCCATAAAACACAAAACCCAGGAGGATATATTGAAGAATAGAAAACTAAGGGAAAGAGAAAGTCAGGATATACTGTCCTTTTCAGTATCCCAGAAAACCAGTATAATAATAGATCGACAGAAATATCTTGACAAAAATGCCACATCCATGAGCTTTTATAACGAATAGAAAGCACTGATCATCTGCAGAAACCAAAAGATGTGTGAGTCTTCATGGGAAAAAAGTCTTGGACTTTCCAGAAAACTAACGCCAGCTGTTTCTACAGCACTGCCTCAATGAACTATTCTACATAAATTACAACACATGACATGAACTACTGTCATGGAGAGGTCTGATCTTGCACTGCTGGGTATGTCTGCCTAGGAGGCTCTGAAGTCTATCTTGATGCTGTTCAGTACGATTGTGACAGGCATTTCTGTGTGCTAAGGACATACTACTCCTGAAAAGAAAAAGCTCTGCCCATCCTACCTTTTGCCAACAGCCAGGCATTGGTAATCCATCAGGACCCTGTTTCAAGGGGAGTAAAAGGAAGGAGAAAAAAAAAAAAAAAAAGAGCAAAGGTAAGTTTGATAGAAAAGATATTCCAGCAACATCTGTTAGAACAGCTGAAGCAGCTCTGACTATCTAAAAAGTAGCTACCAAGTTTAACTTATTTCCTCTCTTATTCTCAAAGTGAAGGAAAAGCCAAAGGAGAGAAGGTTTACACTATAAATACATACGTGCAACTCTCTGCTATAAAGATGTTGTTCTCTAAATCATTAGAACATCTTTATCAGTCTCTTATTGCTGCTAGAGCTCAGGCTACATGTTATTTTAAATATAATCCATGTTATTCACAACAATCTCGATCTGAATGTACAAGATCAGTGAGAAAAAAATTCTATCACTTTTATTTGGTGAGTATTGTGTTTTATGGGCCCCTCATAGAAAGGTCACCCTGTGATAAGGCAGCAAGACCCGAATGGGAGTAGGATCTTTTCTTTTCACTTTCAGTATTAGTTTCTGAATGATGGAGTAAAATCTTAAGGCCTGAACACACCTTGAGTGCCACAGTGGAAGAAAACATCAGCGGTGGGAGCAGGGCAGAACAGCACCACTGATTATTTCAGTGCTTGGACAATATGGCCATCTAATTTCTTCTCATGTTAGTGAGAGTCACTCCTTTTCTTTCCTGCTGCTACACTACCTTCAGGTATCTCCATGTGTCCAGTACAATCAGGGCCAGCTTTTGACCACAGTCATACTGGTTTTCATGGATCTAATTCCAATTTACATGGCTATCCAGGATTAATTCAGGGAGTTATATGCTCAGAATTAGGTGCACATGTGACGTAACTGGACTATGCATAAGCAGAAGAAGAATCAGGCCTTTATACTTTTTAGAATTTAGAATACCAAAACTTAATATGTTAATTTACATGTGAAGATAGTGGTAAATAAGGATTTTTGAATATACTTGCATGTGGTCTGTTGTGAATGACTTGCTGCCTAAATAAGAAACAGTGCTGCATGCTAAGCAGTTTATTCTAGCAATTATCTATGAAAAGAGTATTTTTTATTCATCAAGGATTGTTAGTGAATCTTCAGATACAAATGATAATACAGAGACAGAGAAACATTTTTAAATTACAAAAGCATGCTTGATTATCCCCAACAAAATATGAGATATGGTTACCATTAATTGGAAGCAAACAACATGGACTATGGAATAATCTTAATGGACTATGTATTTACAATTAAAAAGCAATTGACTTCAAATTAGGAGTGCTATACTCGAAATAAAACCTACTTAATTCAACATTCATCTCAGAGAACCGTGCTTAACCACCAAACAATATCAGAACATGCAGATCAAATTTTACTGTGAACAATTAAAAAGAAAATCCTCCTTGTATCTTTAGGAAATGTGTATGTATTATTCATTTGGGGTTTTCTTAAATGGAAAAGAGTTCCAACTTACTTTACCACTAAATAAAAATCACTGTTGCCAGATTGGTACAAGGGAGAGGGTCAAGAAGTAGCATTTTAGTATAGGTGGGAACTTGAATTCATGCTAGCATAGGGTGGGGAGTGTTGTGTGTATTCCAGGAAGGTAAGTTCCAAGGGTAAGACCATTAAATTGAAGATATTAAATAACGAAGACAATCAGGGTTTGGGCTGCAGACAGTTATATTCTTACAAACATCAGGTAAGCTTTTTATTTCCAGATGTGTTTGAACACTCTGATAAACAGGCCAGACACCTCAAACATTACTTGTGCATGGTCTGAAAGCCAAGCTCCAGCTTGGCTTACTGGAAACCTTGATTTTTAGAACCAGTATTTACATCCTTCTGTTTGTGACTCTCATTTTGGCCAAATTGTGAAAACATGCCCCTAAGATGGCATGGATTTGAAAGGAAGTCCAGGGTGCAGAGTAGCTATGGGACAGGCCAGGGTGTGGAACTGAGCCAGTGCAGACAGAAGTCATGAGACTTGATTAGAGGTGAACGTTGCGCTGGATTTCTACAACTTGCATTCAGGGTGAGTAAGGCAATGGGTATTTTGTGAGGAAAGTAACAAACCAATGATTCTCAGGGAAAATGTAGGAAGGAGACAAACTCATAAATTACCATGTGATGTGGGAGCAAATTGCTGAGAGTTAGGCTTAAGATGTCAACAAAAATGTGTGTTCTGTCACTGCAGTTATGATCACTTGAAGCAGCTGGTTTGGTCATGCACATGCATGTGTTACGTGGAAAATGTAAAGTCAGCTCAGAAAAACATTACTTTACATTGAGAATGGCTGACCACAAACAAAGGAACTGCATGCAGGGTTGGTAGGAAAGAGAAATACTGTACCAATTGGCAAGGGGCATCCAGCCCATCCAGGCCAGGCTGGCCTGGCTCCCCTTTTTCCCCCTTAATTCCACGGAATCCCTGTTTGTAAAGATTAACTTGCAATGTTACTGTCAAGGAAATGCCTTCAGTATTGACTTAAATGGAGTGAACAAAAAACAACGTAAGAGGCAAGAGGAGCAAGCTGACTGCTTGTGATTTAGACCTGTGGGGCACTGACTCTGACACATTCAAAAAAGAAAAAAAACCAACCCACCATGAAACCTCACAAATTTAGCCCAAAGGTCTTAAGTCTGGTGTTTTAAACCAAATTAGGAGGTTGACAAAAAAAGTCTGCTCTAGAATATGAGATGAAGCTGTGTTAACGAAGTGCAACAGGTTACACAGTAGCTGGTGCTTGTTCCTCTCCCCTCATTTTTTATTCCATCAGTTTACAGCAGGATGACTGATCTTTCAATACACGAGTGAGACGTACCAATGGGCAAGGTGCATCTAATCCAGGAGCACCCTGTTCTCCTTTCTCCCCTTTAGGCCCTTTTTTGCCTTTCTTTCCCTTTTCCCCCTGTGGATACAATGGTTTGGATAAAACAAGTTTCATTCTTTTGAAAAAAGTATAAAGAAAGATTTGGTTTAAAGTTTGGGTTTTTTCTTTTTAAGCCAATGGAGAGCTGAAAGGACACTTACCACTGTGTTCTGGTTTGGATGGTGCATTATGTGGAAAAATAAATTATATGATCACAAGCAAGAACTGCAATCAGTCTCTATTAGTTTGTGTTTGTACTTTATATCAGTATTATGAATGTTTTGAAACCTAGAACAGGGCTTGAAATCATTGATTTCTTGAGACAGAGGCAAATCTGCAAATCCCCCCAATCCATAGTCCAAAATAAGAGGTCTCCTACTTTGATAAGTGGTAGCACTGAAGGCACATGTTCACTAAGCTGGACTTGTCAGCTTCCCCAGAGGATTTGTAACTAGTCAGAAGTAACTTTGGGACAGTAGAATCCATCAACAGAGTCTTTTGAAAAAAGACCTGTGGCACAGATGTTTCACAGGGACAGCTGACTTGATTCCATCAGCTTCCATGGTGTCACATCAAGGGTGAACTCGACCAGGAGCATCCTCTGCTAACTGACCCTGTGTGCTCTAGTAAGAGTTTGGAACAAATCCTGTTCTCTGTGGTATCCACAGAAACCCACTGACATCACTGAGTGTGCACTGCTGTCCCTCCACGACCATTTCAAACCCTGTTACAGGAATCAAAACACTCGAACTGCTTGATGGAGAGGTGCTATGACACTTTCAATGATTTCGTATTGTCTTGGTATCATAAAGTAATCAGAAGTGATATTTAGATTATTTATTCAAGCATTTCAACATTCAAATATTCTCTTTGCTGCGGGCAATGTTTCATCTATTTGTTTTACCAAAATTCAGTCCCTAGTTTCACACTGAGTTTCCTTTTTAAATGCAAAACTTCCAATGCTTTAATTTTCATAGAAATTAGTTGATTCCCTTAACAAAGCTACTTGGAAAGACGACCTCACCTTCAAGCAGTATAAGAGGTTTAGAGAGTTCATTTTATAATTGATTTCACACCAGTTGATCACAATGGTAAATGAGTTTCAGGTTGCTCTCAATTTCACAAAAATCAAAAAGGATCACTTAAAAAAATTAACAAATTGGACTAGGATTGTAAAAACTGGGATAGGAAGGATGAGTAAATCAGGATATCACAAAGAAATGGGAAAAATAGTCATAGGAAAATTAGTATAACATCAGAGAACCAGCAAGTGAGGTCATGGCTACTGGGAGGATTTAATTTGTGAGGAAAAGGGTAAAAAAGACAGAGGAATTGTAAGAAATGAGGGTAGAAGGAGAAGGAAGGAATGCCCCTTTGGAAAGACAGACGGATTTTGGTGAAGCATATTAAATAGACATTTAACTTGTTCCACACCAGTACACAAAGACTTAATCCATCAACAAGAGAGAAAAATAATATTTACACATAAAAAAATAATTATATAAATCATATCTTAAAGAGGAAGGAAAGCACATTAGTCATTTCATATTACAGTATACTTGACACAGTCAAATAAAACAAAATGTTCCATGAACAAAACATACTGCATTCATGTCATGATAGAAGCACAGGTCCTTGTCTATCTCTTCTGTGTGCCAAAAGGTCACAGGATAAGAGTTGGAAAAATAGAAACCCAAACATTACCCATCCTTACCAAATAATAGACTGTCATGTAAAAAAATCCTCACAAGACAAGAACCATGAATTGGCTATGTTTTCATCTTAAACCTACAAAGATGACAACATAGCGGAGAAACCCAACAGCTTAGGGTCAAATCTCATGCTATTTGTGCTCAGTGTTGCACCAATTTATCTGCAGTGAGTGTGTGTGAGCACAAAGCATGGACATACTCCAGAAAGGATTCTGAAAATGAACAGTTTGGTTTGGTTTCCAACTCTTTTCAATCTTTAGGATTTGTATTTCTTTAACTTCTTGTGTTACAAGCCAGCAAACTATTTTCAACTTCCAATTTTGCAGGCAGATCTATGGTCTTATTCAAAACAATGCAGCAGTCACTTGGTAGGGAACAGTCTGAATTTCCTAGGTACTTCACTACTTTTTCCACAGACTGGGTTCTTTCTTCTTAATCTTTACTCCTTATCCTAAACTACAGAAACCCACAGGAGATACAGAGCCTGTACATCTGATGAAGAATAAAAAAAAAATTCCTTTCTGTCCTTCCTCAATGCCTAGCGATATAAAAAAATGGTGGCACTTCTGCAACACTGTTATGGTTGGAACAATCTACAATCCTCACATGCACAGATTTTCATCAATGCAGAGTGCAAGGGAAAAGGATAATGCCTTTTCATCCTCTGTTCATATTCCTCTGTCAAAATTTGTAACAACAGTCACAACCGTACATCTGCGATCAGGGGTCCCTTCCCTCCCTTTCCCCACAACAGATAACTTTTGTTAAAGCTTATTCCTTTTTGAAAGGATTTTCTTTTTTCTATTCATGAAACTTGAAAATATAAAATGAATTGTGCAAAACCTTTTTGGGATAAGTGCTCCTGGACTATAATTTTATATGAGTAATTACAGCTAGAACACTTTAAAAATATTTTTACAGTCAAGTCAAGAAGACATTATAATGCAAACACTGACTTCCTTTCACTGTAGCAGAACTACTGATGGGCTAAAATACAGATCAGCAGTCTAGGCCTCATCTCAAACTTATGAAGTAAAGGTTTATTCCCTGCATGTCTGCAAAAAAAGTGTCACTGGTTCTCTTTAGAATGTCAGTAATGATACAAATTTTTGCAGTGCAATTTAAGTTTCTTAACTAGAAACTCACTAATTTCAATTTGTGTGATGTCAGTCCAACAGCCAATACTGTAGAAATATTTAAAAACCAAGAAATCATAAGCTGGATGGTCAACTTGTTTATTTGTTATTAGAAACTGGTTTATCTGTTGAAATGGGTGCTGTTACACCAGTTTGGTCATAGTTAATCAGTAATATTAAGGAAAGCCACCAGAACACAGAAGACTTGTTATAATGAGAATTTGGATTAATTGCACTACTTTGTGTCTTTTGAGAGTCAGCTTCCTATTTGGAAAAGGAACTATTGATGCAGCTTAAGTAATTTTGGTGAAGCAAGTTTGCTTGCATGATACAAATATTCCCTAATTTATGGGGAAAATGTGTTAAACCTATGCAACAGAAGTCTCTTCCACAGAGGTCTCAGCTATGTCTTCCCTGACTTTTCACTGGGAAAGACCTTTCTCTGCCTCCTAGTTTTCCTTAAATATTCTGGGAATTTTTAAGGCAGGTATTCAATATCCATTTTTGCCCTACAGACTTCCTGTCAATCCTCTTTCTGAAAAAATAATGTATTTTTTGAAACATCTATTGGACTTGCTAACTACTTTATCCCATGCATTCTCCTCAGGAAACAGGGCTTGCCTTTTCATGAATTTTTAGGGGGATGGAGGACCAGAGTTCCTAGGAGATGTGTCCTGCAGCCCAAGAGAACAAGTCTCCACAGGCAGCCTAAATCACAACTGAACTCTGAACAGCACCTAGCCATGCCACATGCAATTCCCACATACAATTCCCTCACTCCCTTGCAACTGGAAGTCCCATGTTCAACATATCTAGTCAGTCCCTGGGAATAACAGACTAATATCCAAAAGCAGCACGCTGGACTCTGGAACATTAAAACTTTTTACATCCTGAGTGCTGAATCTCATCTGTTCCATTGTCACATCATATTTGTACAATCGAACTTTTTACCAGCTTTCCATCTTTTCTTCTGCAAATCTTCTGGAGCTCTGGTGGCTGAAATTTGTCTGCCTATCTCTAGCTGTACGTGGAAACACACACTCAGAAAGTCTGGCTGCAAGGGAGTTCTGGATTCCCTAAGGGAGCCTAAGATTCCCATTGTGAGCAGGATGATTCCTGACCCTAGGCCAGGTCAGACCAGACCAGGTTCTGCAGTGGTTCAGGCCCCTCTCTGGGTGCACTGTCCCAGTGCTGTGCTGTCCTTCTTGTGAGAACAATTGCTCTGAACCTCTCAGGGGCAGCTTGTGGTCCTGCATTTCCCCATTTGCCACTATCCAGAAGAGTTTTGCTCCATCATCTTTGTGTCTCCCCTTTCAAGCCGCTTGGCCTCCTCACTGTCAGACTAAGCCAGTCCACCTCCTCCAACCTCTACTATTGGCTGTGTTTGTCCCAGACCCCTGCCAGCTTGGTATCCTTCTTACTCCCCAATTTCTCAAGTTTTTCTTGAACTGTGAGGCTCAAAAGACCATCTGCAGTATTCAAGCAACCTCACCGGAATCGATTAGAGAGGTATAATAACTTATTTTTATCTTCTGGACACAACTCTTGGAATGTATCCCAGCATGAGAGCACACTGTCAAGCTCATTTGAATTGGCACTTGCTGTAACTCCCACTTACCACAAGAGAGCATTTTGCCCACCACCTCTCTGAGCTGGCAGTTAATCAGTTACACCTTTCAACTGAGAGATGCTCTCAAGGAGAAAAGCTGTTCCCTTGTGGCAGACAGACCTGTACTCTGACAGCAAGCAAGAGCTCACCATTCATTGTGATTACCCTGCCAGGTCAAACAGTGCCTTTATAATATTCATGGAGCACCTGCTTAAACAACTGTTGTTCTGCAAAATCGGTACCTTACCAGGGATCTCTGAGCTCAAGAAAAAGAGCAATATAGCAAGGGACAAAGGGGAAGGATGTATTTCATAGCACCCTTTTCATGCATTCTTGGGAAGTGTTGTACTCATAACACACTTTTCAGTGCATTCTTGGGAAGTGTTTTGCTTAACCGTACTAAGGAATGCAGATGAACTCTAACACCCATGGTGACCTTTTAGCCCTGCTTCTTGTTTAAGACACCATAATGAGAAATTAACTTAGCCTAACCCCACGTATGTCAGCTTGACAAACATTTGTCTGTCCTAGAAAAATCATCTGTTGCACGTATGTACTTTTACATTAAGTGGCTTGGTGTGAGTTCTAATTCAGCAGTTTTAGCAACTGGGCTTTGTGTTGGATAGAAATGGAAGAGATTTGCTTGTGAAGTTTCTCTACACACATTAAGTCCTGAATTGCTTTTTAATAAACAGATTTCCAAGTCCCTGTGTCTGAACACTGAAAAGGAAGTCAGGTTGTTTCTGTTAACTTCCCTGTCTGGTTGGTTTACCAGAAATGGTAGAGTACACGATTCAGTTTCAATCCACAAGTATCACAAAGTACTTAATTGTAAAAAAAGAAATTGCCAAAAATAAAAATTCAAACAGTTCCTGTCTTATCCACTTGTGGGACAGGTAGCATGTACAGGCATGGTAGACCAGGATCAACCATTACACTGCAAATACTGCCAGGGAACAGAGCTGGGCTCTTCAGTGTAAAATTACTACCACAATGACTAAAGTCTGCATTAAATATTTCAGGATTTTCAACAAGTGCAGGGTGGATTGGAGAAAATGAGCCTGAAAAAAGAGCTGTGCTTTGGAACATGCTGATATTTCTAGTTCTGTACATACATTTTTGTGGTTTTTCACGATTTTGCTCCAGTATGTATCTGTGACTTGCCTTTTGGCACACAGTAAAACAAAGATAATTTTTAATGGGACAGTTTATAGCATCAAGACAGCAGAACTGATTAGCTGAGGAATCAAGCAACAGTTAATAACACTGTGGTCACCTTTTCTCCCTTTTCTCCTATATCACCCTTTTCTCCTCGAGGACCAGGGAAACCCTATAAAAACAAAATGGATAAAGATAGGTTGACTTTTATTAACATGCAGGTTAAGTTTTCAAATACTCTTGGAAAACCTAAAAAGATGATTTCACTACACACTCTGTACATATATGTGTGCTATGTGTGGACACATGCACAGACAAGAGCATGTGAGACAAGTAACTCACAGAGTTTGGTAGAAACATTTTGGCAGCTACAGAAAGAAATCATACCGCTCAAACTGGCAATCATCCATGCTACACAGCATACGTGCATTCTGAAAAAGACTCCTCCAAGTTAGGGATTTCAGTGTAGGACTACAGAAAAAGACTTTCAGTAAGTCTTTCTAGCATGCCAAGGAAAGAGTCTATGTTTTGAAACATACCCCTTACAGGCTATGAAATTATTCTCTTTAATTAGAATGAATTTAGTTAACTGTTAAGTGACTCCTTGTTCTTCTACAAATGAGTCATCTGAGTATTTTCCTAGCAAGCATTTTTTCAGCCTACTGACATCCAAAGGACCAAGTACTTGTATTGCTAAGCACTACTATCTGCTGGTGTCTGTCGATAAGGGCTGTACATTGCACAATCTTTGTCCTCTTTACCACAGAGAAAGAGCGAATGCAGCATTCAGCACACTCTCTGCAGGTACTGCATGCACACTAAAGGGCAGCAAAGCTGGTGTGCTCCATAAGGGATTTCTTGCAGATGCTTACCGACCCCTGAGTGTGCCCTGGTCACACACATTACTTACATCAAGGCCCGGCTCGCCGTCTTTGCCCTGCCAAAGAACCACAAAGAACCACAGGAACTGCATTAGCATCCCTCAGACCAGGACATTGCTGCCCGTGTTTAGCATTTCCAGGAACTGATAACCTGGCTTCAAAATTTTGCTTGACTGTTTTGTTTGCAGGCAGATTCCAGGAGAAAGCTAAAAATACAGAAAAACCTATACAGTTTTATTTTTAGTTCACAGGAATGGGAAACAGATACTGGATTTTTTTTTTGTTTTGCTTTCAATTTAACTCACTAAAGTGACTCTCAGATAAAAATGCGTAGCAAGCTAATTTAACACTCCATAGAGCCTGAAAAACCATCTCCAGCCACTGACTCCTGATTCAGTTAAATGGATCCAATTAAACCACAGGTCTGTATTCCAGGTTAAATTAATTAATCAAACAGATAAGACTGGAGAGGGGATGGAAACACTGAAAGTCTCCTGAAAAGGCTGGTTGTGCCCGGCCAAGCACATTTACATGGCTTTCCTTGCGTCAAAGTACAGAACAGACATGTGTATATGTACACACCTGACCCAGTCATCAGCAGTGTAAACAGTGAAAGTCAACTGATTTTATTGGGGATATCCTCGTAAGGCCAAAGGAAGTCCTACCTCATATTTTAGGAATGGATAACATAATTAAAATTATTGATGTGAAGTGCATAATTTCCAACAACAAATGAGCAACAATGGAGTTCTCACATTGCTTCTGAGCAGACGGCACAGAAATGAAAACAAAACACATCTCTGAAGTGACAAACAAAGCAAAAACATAATGGCAAAGAAACCTTGCAGGATGGAAATCCAAGCCCCTTATTGACATTAAAAAATTCACAGCTTTCCACAGTTCAGCCTGAACTCCTGGCACTCTCACACGGTCAAGCAGCTGATGGCCAAAGGCTGCTGAATCAGGAGCACCTGCATTCTGCATTTCCTCTCTCTTGCTGGCTCATGTCAGGTCTGTTTTGTTATGTGCATGGGTAGGAACCTAGCAGCGTGATACAGACCATAGACCTTGCACTGTCAGGGTTTATTATCTATCTTTGCCTTTTCCAGCTTACTCTATTGCTAGGTGAAAATCAGCCATAAAGCACACAAGGTTTAATCAGGGAGGGATGAAAAGTGCCGTGCGCACAAATTCTGTGGAACTTACAGGCAAGCCGTATGGTCCTCTGGGTCCAGGGTCACCTACAGTTCCCTTCTCACCCTAAGAAAAGATTACAGAACAAGCAAACAAAAACATTGGTTATCTTAGAAATTATCTCTACCAAGTGCTTTAGGTTAAAGTTTATGCATTCCTAAGTATTTTGAGTGAAAAATATCCAAGCTCATTTATTTTTATTAAATGCTTAAGGGGGAAAGAAAAGGTGTGTATTACTTTCTAGGCAAAATGACTTTCTAGGCATATGATATCACATTCATTTTTAAATACCTCAGTAACTGAAAATATTTTTCAACTGAACTTGCGCCAGTGTCAAGTTTAACAGCTTTTAACAGCTTAATGCTGCTCTCAGTAAAAATCCAATGTTGTAATGAAAACTGAGGATATACAGCATCAAGCTCCAACACAGCAGCTGAGATACAACACAGCGACATGCAAAAATGATGTGTCAGTCAAAGCTTGTATTTAAGTAGGCAATGCTTTTAACAGTGACATTGTGAAGATTATCCTGTGCACTGTGCTGTGTTGCTAAATCCTCTATTGGATTCTAGATAAGTGATGTAAATATACCCTGGTTTATCAAAATCAAAACAACTGTAACAATATGCAAGACAAATAAGTACAGAGATAACTCCAGAAGTCTGATCTCATTCTGCACCAAAATCCATGGAAAAATGACCAATTTCCAGAAGGGTGCTTCCAAAAGCCTTTTTCAAACTTAATACAGGGTAAACTTTTCCAAATGGAATGGAATTTCAAGGCAACAAATTTCAAATCACTTTTGCTCTCTAATTGTTCTTTATCAAGACTGATATGAAGTTAAGCTTCCCAAGCCAGCCAGGACTAGCCCATGTAACTGCGAGCACAGGTCCCTGTGAGCTTGACAGGGAGCCAGGGCTGGGAAGAAGGCGTGGAAAGCAGTCTTGTTTCAGACTGTGGTGTTCCTTCTTCTGAATTGAATCCATCAGAAAAGCCATTCTCTCGGGAGAGAACTAAACTGCTCCAAGTGTTGATGAAATAAAAGAAAAAAAACCTGACCACCTCTAGTTTTCAAAGCTCCTACTCTGGATTTGTTAGGCAGGGTGACTTGGATCCCTTCTTCACCCCCTTTCCTGAACACACCCTAACACAAGGCTGCGTGCAAGGCTCCTGGTGTGCACAAGTGCTGAGTTTCATCCTAGTGTTTGCTGCACTTGCACTCTTGAGATAATTCTCTGTACAACATCCTCTGGGTTATTTACCACTTATTATTAATTAATGAATGACTCTATAATTAAAAGCACAAGACAGAGATGTAGATGTGTACCTAATTAATAGTGGTGATCATCGGCACAGCCAAGTACTTGGCACAGCTCTGAAAATGGACTGCTATGTCTAAATTTCATTGACCAAATTACACAAAAAATAAGGCACCAGAACAAACTGAACCTTAACCTGTGGTTGAATAATCCCAGCAATAAGGAGTTTGTCAGAATAACTGACATTTGATCTGTTTTAAATACTTCATATTTTTACTAAGGTGGACACTTGCTTTAGTCTAGTGGTAATGAGTTGTGCAATGTCAGGTCTCTCTGGATTTTGTTACTCCCCTGCTAATTTCTGAGCAGCATTTAGGCTGGATGCCCTCCAATAGGAGTATTGGGAAGTAACAGCTGATTTTCAAAACAATAAATCCCTTGTAGCTTTAGAGCTTTCTGCTAAGAAGAAACTAATGTGCTGACCTATGTAGGTAAGAGCTACAAAACTCTTTGATCAGTACTCGAAATATGTCAAGACTAGTTAAGCATTTTTTTTTTTAATCTTCAACAGCAAGATGACTGTACAAAGTCCCCTCAAGATAGGCTTATAACATTGCTAAACATATGGTAGACATAAAGATACTGAATGTATCAGTCTAGGAAATAATCTCATCTGTTATGTAAGAATATATTTGGAGAACTGTATCTCAGAACTTTTTGCCTCCAATACAAAGCACATGCTGAAACATGTTTGGAATATCAGATGAGGTCCTGAATGTTCATGGATTATATGAGATTGATGGACTGTCATAAGCATACTGCCCTCAACCATCACAATCTCCTTCAGCGTGGCAGATATTGGCAAACCTTAGGAAGGTTTTTAATATTTTTTTGTGAGACAATCCATCAGTGTCCAAAGAATAGAAACCATAATCTATGTTTCTGCCTCCTATTTCACTTCAGTCTCCTGAATCATGGATGAATATGAGTTACCATTTGCGTGAATAAAGCTGAATAATTGCTGTCTCCACTAGGATAGTTAGGGAGATTTCATACCACTGCCGTGCTGAGAAACATTTTAACCAAATTAAAGAGAATGCACTTTCCCTACTTGTACTAAATGTGTGTAGTGATGACAACGTTACACAAGCTACACATCTGAAAGCCAAAATCAAGCTCAAAACCAGGTCCTTGTCATCAAAAGAAAAGAAAATAATAAAAAAGGAAAATGTATATTGCCAGCTCTCAGATTCCTTTAGCTGGTCAAGAAGTTGGATACACGTTATGCCTGTCATCACCCTTCAGGCTTACATGTTCCCTTTCATCAGCAGTAGCTGAAGATGTCTATCTGTTCTCCAGTGTTCTCTACTTTCTCTCAAGACAGTATATAAGTGAGATTAACAGGTACACAGTCAGATTCAGAGGCCTATTATGATTTACTTCTTCATTTAATAAAGATGGTCTCAGTAAAATCTCTCTAAGCACCTGGCAAAACGGTGTTCTGACAGCTGAAGAATTTAATAACGACTATGAGATACTGGCCTAATAATTACATGAATTCACATTATTAATTACCATTTCAATTTCTACTAAAAAAAGTATAAAAAGTTTAATGTCATGCATGATTTTCTTAGTCTACCTTGCCACTATCTAAATAGATTTTGTATAAAGATGATCTGACGTTTTCTATTTTAATTAAATAGTTAAATTGAAAACCAAACAACCCACCCTAATTTGCACAACAGCCTGTGCTACCTCGGAGTAGTAATTCAGCATCACCTCAAATGCAGCCTGTGCAACAACAAATCCATGACTGTTCTGTAAAATAGCCCTAATGCCCTTCTAGATTAATACTGGCCCAGGGTTTTTCTTCTCAATACAGACAAAATGTGGTCCTATCCAGTGACAGTGAGCACTGGCCCTATGCACTGCTTTTAACTAAAAAGTAAAGTCTGAAATCTGCAAACAAAAATGTTTCCCTCCTGTTTCACATAAAAAGTTCAACAGTTGCAAATGCAAGTTGTAAAACTGCATTAAAAAGACATTATTTGTTATTTAAATAATGAGACATATATCAACACTGAGCACCTGTTACATAACTATGCTACAATCAAACTTCTCCTCCCAAATGGTACTGAATAATTAAATGAACAATTACAGCAATAATCTTGTTAGTTGCCTGCTTGGCAAAAAGCCTGTCTTATCAACTTCCTTCCATTCATTTAGTTCCACAGAAAATGGTGGGTGTGTAGGAATTTTCTGCACACCTTGGTCTCTATTTTTGCAAAGTTCTCCTTCTACACCCCTGCAACTACTGATTTACATCGCAGCAGTTCCTATCCCTTTTGCAGCTACTGCTTTTCAACAGTCACAGTAGGGCTTATTCCAGATCCAGCTGCATGACTTCTCATGACCTTGCATACTCCCACAAGTAAAAAATATTAGTAGCTCTTTTCCACAGACGAGAAGAATAGTTTATATTCTATTTCATTGTCAAAAACATTTCAGCTGGTAGTACATACACATATCCTTCGACATGAAAGCTCATAATGCAAGAATAAAATGTACAGTATTTTTATATACTTCTACATGTGTATCTCACCTAAATTATTTGCTTAAGATAAGAGGATGATGATCAACTATCTTTTCACAGAGTTGACAGAAGATATATTATGTCCTAACTGAAGGAAAAAAAGAACTGAATCTGTAATCCCCTAGAAAAACAGAAAAAATACACAAGTCCTTCAGGCACTTAATTAGCCTGAGTGGTAATTGCAGTCTACTGTACAGTCTGTTTTGGGCTATGCTGCATGTCTTGTAGTTATCCCTCAATACACAGCTCTGTAAAAATGAATCTTACTTTTCTCAGAAGAAGCTAACCAGACCTCTGCCATGTGGTTGTGTCCTTAGTACAGCTAGTCTGAAGTTGCTTTAGCACAGCTCTTTTGTTAAAGTGAGGAAGTCAAAGAGACAAAGTTCTGGACTGGCAGCTCCTTGGAGGTTTTAGTTAGGCTAAGGTATCATCTTCTGTTTTTTTCCATAAGTTGATGGTTGTATCATTAGAGGTGACAGGCTCATAGTTAAAGATTAGAGTTCCTATCCTATTTCCACTGGAGAAAATATTCTGTGAGAATTTCAAATTAAATAGAAGGGCTCCTATCTTCTAAGCTTAAAAAAAAAAACAGGAAGAAAAGTTTAAATTTTACAACAGCTGGAGATATTCTTCCTGGATAAAAACATTTAAGTGCATAGAGGAGAGAAATACTCTTCTTTTTTTTGCCATTGCATTCTTACATAATCACATCACATTATCTTCTTTTGTACCAGTTTGTTCTCTCAATTTACACAAAATAATGAAAACAATGAAAATCATGCTGTGTGTGATACTGTGAACTAGGAAGTCCTGTCAATTTCTTAGTGATTAGTCATTTCAAAATACCAGCTCCCCTGAAGTTAGTGAGTTACAGTGCCAACCTTAAACAGATAAATGTGTGTGTAACTAGAACGGACACACAGTTGTGGGCTGCTCCTCTATAGGTGAGATACTGTTCTGTTTAGTGACATCTAGGCAGAGTACGAGTCCCCACATGACATTGTTCCCTTGTGGCAGTCACTTCGTAGAGAGAAGCACCCAGAAGATATACTTACCCTCTCTCCTTTGGGACCTGCAGGGCCATGGGGACCAACTGGGCCATCTACACCCTACAAAAAGGAACAAGGAGGGTAAGAGAGAGTGCTTGTTCTTACAACTCTTTAGTTCTAATAGCTGTCTTGTAGACAAGAACTAACATGGAATCAGTCTTCACTGGTTGAAAATTTGGATTTAATTGTGATGCAACCTTTTTGGCTTTCAAAACTCCACCCATAAACTCTCCTGTTACAAGGCAGACTGCCTTTCTTCTATTTGGAGTTCACTGCATTCATGGAAGCAATCAGATTTACAAAGATCTTAAACTGATTGGAAGAAGATGGAAGAGTCAGAAAAAAAAATTTTTTTTAATTATTCGTTTTTTTTTAAAATTCATTATTCTTTAAATTGAAATGTCCACCTGTAAGATGGACTTCCCTACTGCAGGGATTGATAGCAATCTTACTTCCAAGATATAACTCTTTCACTGTATAGAGCTCTTTATCATTAAAGAAAGCAAAAGATTTAACATTTATGATGTGTAATGTAACAATGCCTGTAGACGAACCCCAGCAGATTTGCATCTCCTTCACTGATTCCATCTTAGCATTGAACAGCTATGTTCTCCTGTTATCTACATCCCTAACCTTACTCAGGAAAATCAGCATCCCAACCAAGGCAGTTGTCCAACCAAAAATCAAAACTGAGCTGCCTTTTAAGGTTCAGAGTTCCTTCTACAGAGAATTACATTCGCTTTCCCACACATATTGCCCTGAGAGTCTGCTTGAAGCCCCCTCTTATGCAGCATGGAAAATGTCTGCAGCATTTGGCCTTCCTTCCTCTGTGCAGTGAGTGAGCTTGGCCGGCAGAGCCCCCGGGAAGCACACGGGACTCAGTCACGAAGGGGGACACAGAAAGACAAGGGACTCACCCGGGCTCCTGGCTTTCCGTCTAAGCCAGATGCTCCCTGTGTGGTTAGGTGGAAGCATGGATGATGGGCACGACACGAATGACAAGAACGTGAGATTAGTAAGTGGTGCTGATGAATAAACACAATTCAAACGTACAGTACACGCTGTGACAGGGTTCTGGAGTGGGTATCACATTACTACAGCATGTTAGTTAAAAATTCACATAGAACACCAAGAGCCTGATTCTGTTCTCACTTCAGTGTAACATCACCAACCCACCCCTGCCCTCACATCACAGTGTATTAGAGCAGAATATTGTCAGGCTACAGGAGCGCTACAAACACCAGATGTTAGGGTGTTTTTGAGCCTTAACACATAAATATTTACTTTGTAATTTACAAGCATGCTTTCTAATTTGTAAATAGCGACAATACTGAATACTACACACAAAGGAAGAAAAATGTGTGTTAACTGCGATAGGAAATATTTAAGTGCAAGAATACTGCATTATGCAGCCAACAGAATCTGGATCCTGAGCACAATGGCCTCATTCATTTCCAAGAGCCCGGGAGACAATCACATTTCCTGTTTTCCCGATATACTCCCCGTTCAGGGCACAGTCAAGGGCTGCAGCGGACAGCCAGGCACGCCGGGCGAGAAGCCTCAGCATCCTTGGGGACGGGGGGACCCCTCGTGGATTCTGTGGGAATAACAGAGCAGCAGCCGGAGCGCGGCAGCGCGGGAGGGGATGTGGGGACAGAGGGGACACTTGTCAGGACACAGGGAATAATCTGGGGAGCAGCCCCCTACTGGAAAAACAAACTAAACCAAACCCCAAACAAACCCAGCTAAAATCTCCAACCAATTCAATAAAACGAGCCATTTTCTGTAACGTCAAACACTTGGACTTTGCTCCTGAATATGACATTTAGTAAGCAGGAGCAAAACAAGATCACTGTAAATTTGGAAAACCTAGTAGCCTATTTTGTTCTGGAGCCTCTTCTACCTTGTAGCCATTTTCAGGGCATCTGCTCAGGCCTCCAAAGCTGACTGTCTACAGAGATGTAACTGCCAATGTGGAAATGAGCTTTTTTTTCCCCTCAAATTGAATTAAAATTCTCAGTGATGCTGACCTTGTCCAGAGGCCCTGAACACAGTTCTTGTAAATATTAATCAGAGAGGTTTGTGTTCCTTTGGGTCAACTAAGTCTATTTTCTCCATTTTACTGTTAACAATATAATCACTGGAAATAATCCTCATACAACAACAACAAAAAGAAAAAATGAACTCTTTTTCTGAGAAAAAAATACAGCTGCCTTTTCAGCATGCTTTCAAACACAAAGTATTTTCTATTTCATCAACCTAAATTTTCAGAACTGTGATGTTTCCATATTTTAAGGTTCTTCACTTCTAAGACAAAATTTATGCCAAACACTCAGAATGGAAATTTTCTAAAGAACAAAGCAAAAATAAGAATTCAGGGAAGAGAAACCAACTAAATTCCCTGACCCAATTTTTAGCTTTCCTCAATTAGACCTCTCCTTTTGAACTGCAGAAGTGCAACCAGAGGAAGAATAACTGAGGAGATGGAGGAAAGGGAAGACTCCTTTTTTAATGGAAACACCATACAACACTTCAATAACAGCATGACTAATGTAATGGGGGTGATGACATTCTTGTGACACTGAACACTCTCAGCTGACATGCAACAAAAAAAACCCAACCCTGACAGCACTGGATTTTACAGGACATTACTTGGGACGATAGCACAGATTAGAGACAAAACAAAACAAGACTGATGCTCTGCTCCAACATGGTATATTCTGTGTATGCTGTCGAGTAAATCAGAGTTGTTCATCAGGGGTAGAAAGAGAGGTTTGTGATTTGCACTGAAATTGAATAGTTGGGGTTTTTTACTTACTGGAAGACCAAGGGGCCCTCTGTCACCCTTTTGACCTGGTTCACCCTTCAATCCTTTAAGACCATTTAACCCTGGTTCACCCTAAACGTAAAAGTATAAATGCCAAATTTTTGGTGCTATAATGGGTGTTTAAGCTGGGATAGAAGAAGCCAGTCTCAGAAATAGCTGCAAATTCCACTTTGAAACAAATTCAACCTTCTCAGCTTACTGGCAATTTACGTACTGATTTAAGAGTGGGCAAAAAATATTTGGGAGGTGTCTGCTGGGGATTTAAAATCCATATGAATAAAAAACTACAGGAAAATTATGGGTAACAGATTTTTTTAATCTTTTCCTAATAATTATCACTATAGTTAGGTGGTTTGAACTCAGCATGAGTTGCAGGGGGTTTTGGAAATTCTTCAAATCCCATAAACCACCATTATGCAGATAATACAAACTGAAAGAAAATGTTCATAAAAGTAAGCCTCAAAACAGTAGGTTTCTACAGTGGGATCTCCTGAGAAGTACATTTGGTAAGGAAGCAATACTTTTCCTTACAGCAAACTGGAATTTGCAGCAAAATCTTACATAAAGATATTTTAAACCTTTAAGCATACATCATAAACAGTAACAAGTTGAAAGAAACAGTACAGGTTACACAGTGCCAAGCTATTTGGGAGGTCCATAGATTCTGTGTTCATACAGAGAAATTTTAACCACGTAAGAAATGGCACTTGTTGTGATTGTTAAATTATGCACAGGCTATTATATTAAACATCACTAAGATGATAATACTGGGCTCAGAACTGCCAATAAATCATTCTCTCATAATGAAAAACTGCATCTGCATGAGGGCTGCTCAGTCAAGGCAAGTATTGACCACACCTGCCTCTTCTGGGAAACAGAAATACGTGGGTATTTCATCCAGGCTGCTCCCTATGGCCTCATTGCTAGATTTCCCTTTGATGTATTATGTTACTGTATATTATATTCATATTCTTTTTTAAAAATCTCAGTAGAACCGAGTCTGCTCCTTTAAGCAACTCCAGACATCATCTGCCTGCTTTGCACCCTAAGCAGCCATTTCTTCATTCTTCTACTTGACTCGATGTGACTTTCAGAGCAGTAGCACTGGAAATGCTGAAGTCTTGGAAACAGACCTGAGAAATCCCATAAAAGCCTGAGTCTCAGGCCAAAAGCCTGAGGTAAAGAGGGGCTGGTACTAAAATAGAACATATTTGATTTCAGAAAATGATTTATGACTTAGGTTTCTTGAGCCAACACAGTCTCATAAGGGGTCAAACCTGTGATTTTCTGTCTCGTACCTTTAAAAACCCAAAATAAACCCCCAAAACTAAACAAAAGCACCCTCTCCTCTCTTCCTTATTTTTTGAGAAAGGTGTGATTAGGGAGCCATAGTGATTTAAATGATCATGTCTGACAAGACCACTGGCCTTAATGAATACAGTGTCATTCTGAAGTTTATCTTACTGGTGAATACGGAATTAATGCACAAATTAAAATACTCCAACTCTCCCAAAATTCACTTCCACTCTCCTGAGCTGTTCTCATGGGCTAAGAGAGCCCCTAAAGCATATCTTTGTGTACTATGCCATGGAAAATGTTCAAATGTATTGCAGACCTGTCTGATCATGAATTCCAGTTTGGAAAAGAGGAAAATGCACACATCAGTTTGTGATGGTGAACCAGCATAACATGTGAAGGAACTGGTCAGCAAAATACCTGGCACCTAACAAAGGCCATGAACACTGGAAGAAGCAGGAGATACAAGAGAGCATAAATGAAGAAGAGTTTATCTGACTTCATTTCCTGAGCCTGTAACACGCTTTTTTATTCCAAAGTAATTCCAAGTGCAACGGTAGCTTGCCCATAAACAGGAAGCTAAATAATTTAGTGCCACATCCCAAATATTTGTACAAAAAATGGACTCAGCCAATGCTGCAGAGAAATACTACTCAGAAACAATCACAGAAAATTTAGCAAGCTTTTAAGGTGCAAATATTAAAATCTGCTTTAAGGTTTAAGAATATCATGAACTTTTATTAAATGAGGCATGACAAAACATAGCTGCATGCATTCAAGAGCAAGGCATGACACTTTGCAGACATAAAGAGCATGTCTATTCAAGACAGGTATTAATTTACCTTTGGGCCAGGCAGTCCATGAGGTCCCTGAAAATAAAAATAACATTTCTCAGTATGAAAATACACCACAATTTTTTGGAGAGTGTTTTTGCTTTATAGGGATACAAATTACCCCTGTATTTCTGTACTCTCAAAAGAAATTCAGCTGTCAATAAAGCAACTACAAACACCTGATTCTGAGGAGGAACCAGACCACTAGCATATTAACACTATCACAGGAATGTGCAATTTTTTTCTCCAATTCCTATGATTTTTTTTAAGACATGCAAAAAATTTTCCAAATTAAGTCCCCTCTTTAATGACCACATATTCTGATAACACTTCTAGTAAGCAGGCAATAAAGTGGCAAGAGGGCTTAGACCATTTCTAGCCCCTCTGTTCCACCCAAGCTTACCATAGGGCCTGGAGGACCATGTGGCCCTGGTGGTCCAGGTGGTCCTATCATCTACAGATAAAAAACAATGGCATTAAATCATGCAGAGCAAAGAACTCCCACAAAAATACCAGAAGTCAGGCTGACCCTTGTTGGCAAGCACTTACAAAAATAGCAATGCAACAGTGAACATTGACAGTGCATCTAGACAGGGCTTTAGGAATGGGAATTAGTTTGATTTGAAAGACAGGGTACCCAAAGTGCAGATCTGCCTGTGCCATATGGCAGCATGCCTGTCTCCAGATTCTTATTCCTAGGGTCTATGATACACTTTAAGACACTATGGGGGAAACAAAATAAATCTCTGTAAAACAAACAGTACTGAGCAGGGATGCTTGAACTTTTAATATTTTATGGTATGTGCTCTTTAGTTCTCTCTTGTACTACTTAATCTGCAGAGCCAGAAGACGATGACGATGACGTTATTTTATTCCTCCTCAACACTGACAAATGGAAAAGATACTAAACTCAAGCTAGGCTTTGGCATATTTTCAAAATTGCCCTTTGTCTCACCTTTTATTTAATTTAGCCCACTTGTACCAAAAATTCTTTGAGGCCAGTAAAAGAGGTAATCGGGTTGCTCAGCATTTAGTGCACATATATGCTGCAGTGGTTTTCTGTGTTCCTAACAAATCCACAGACAGAATTTCATTATGATATATCCAGTGCAGTATCACCTCTGTTCCTGGATTTAATCCCACTGGGTTGCTACCATAACCCGCAGAGTAGCAGCAGGGATGCTAAATCAGGTCTCCAGACTCATGCACTGCTATAGTAGATGTCGGTAGTGGCAAGAGCATCACTGAGATGCACCTTGAAACATAAGACAGATTCCACCATCTGTGCAATCTCCTGAAAATTTTAAGTCCTCCTTCAAGTGAAAATAAGCAGAACAGATGAATGAATTGGTGAATTAATTTGAAAGAAAATAATCCTCTTCTCATAGAAAGAAACTTGGAGATGAGGGATGCCTCTTGTGTCCTGCGACAGCACAGGGCAGCCTCCGACTCCTCAGAGCTACAGCTTCTGTCACTAACCTCTGCTCTGAGGTCTCCCATCTTACTGTGCTCTGATAATGTTAGTCACCCACACCATAAAGGTCCTATGTAGGACTTTGTTTGGGTTTTTTGGGTTTGTTTGGTTTTTGGTTTTGTTTTTTAATGCCTTTATAATGCTTTGGGAAAAAAAAATCAGGAGAATGTCTGGTCTCACACAACTAGCTCACTACCCTGGGTGACATATCAGAAGTCAGTCTAGTTTGGTTCTCACTGGACTATCTGAGATTCCCAGAGTATAAGGTTTTGAGAGAGATTATGGTTTGTTTAGGTTTTTTTCTTTCTTCCCATTTAATTCATTACAGAGCCAGAAGGCTTTGACTGAAGCGAGCAGAACTTGCTCATAGTCACACAACAGAACAGAACAGGAATTATGTATTTAAAATTTCTTAAACTGTATTTAGCTCTATGACCAGAAATCTGTTCATTCTCAGGAACGATCAGTCATGAATATCAAGTATTGCTCAGAATCAGAAGCTGGAGAACCACTGCTGAACTCCTGTGTTCATTGCAAAGCCACACTAAGACTTACTGAAGGACCTTGGGCACCAGGCAAACCAATGTCTCCTTTTTCGCCTTTCATGCCATTAGCTCCCTATAAAATCATACAAAACAGCATTTATAAACAGCTGTAATCTTATTAGCAATCAATCTAGAAATTATAATACTTATTGGCAAATAGTTACCATCATTACCATAACACAGCACACATATAAAGGAAATCCTTTAAAAAATTCTGGCACTACTTTGTAAATAATTTTTAACAAATATAAGTGTATGCTTTTATATTGATAGCTATCAATTGTAGCAAGATATTTATGACAATTCCTTAAACTGGCACTCCATTAATTGTACCATGGATACAATTTTGTAATTGTTTCTATTTTTACTGAGAAATTTCATTTGTATGTATATATACACACATGCATATATATATATATACACACACACATATATAAATAGGAAGAATGCATCCCATAAATATTCATGCATTTTATCTCCCTCCTCAATCTAAGTCACCTGAAATTTCCATTCAAAACATAGCTCCTTTCTCCTTGCCCAAGCTGTGCTATATATTACAAGAGAAGTACAGCTTTGGTCAGCCTGCCAGCTAATCTCTTTCTTCCCTACACAGTATTTTTTTTTTACTGTAAGTGGAATGAAAAGTTCTGACAATCTTACACCTCCTCCTAGATTAGCTGCAGAACAATCTCAGAATATTCTCCCCAGTGCTTTCTGCCCCATTTGCAATTTATCAGCACTGTTGAAAATTTCTGATAATGGAAGAGAGAAAAAATAAAAGTATTTTTGTTAAAACTAATGAATTAGTTTTTCATACTCACTGGTAGGCCAGGCAGCCCAATTCCTCCCTTTTCTCCAGGCATTCCAGGATCACCTGTGTCTCCTTTTGAGCCCTTAGGACCCTAAAATATGGACTTACTCAGCAAATCATGCAAAAAACTAGAGACACCAAGAGAATTCTAGCTTTGATCCTAATAAGCAGAAGTCATGTTCATGCATATACCTTTGCTATTAAAATGCAAAAATGGAGACATCATTAGATCACAGACTATGCAGCAACATTATAATGATCTTTATTAATTATTATCATAATATTCTTTAGATTATAAAATCTAAGTTAAAACTTGGGATCACGGAAATAATCTCTTGCAACAACCTATGGTTTCTCACATGTTCTCCACTACATGGTTGACACAAAATGTACCTGCTCTCCATCAGCTCCTGGAGTTCCTGGGGATCCTGGTTCACCCTGCAAGAGACAAGACAGAACTGGATTATCCCAATTGTCCCAGACACTAGAGGAAAAAGTCAGAGAAATTATCATAATTAACAAGAATAAAGCCAGAGAATATTCTGTCAAAAAGTCCAGCACATATGTAATACCTCTACTGAATAACTTTGGGTTGTATAAAGGCCAGACAAGTGCATTTAAAAAAACGAAGAAGACGACAAAATCCCAGGGGTGAAAAGATCCCAATCCAATGGAAACTTTGCCTGCTACCAGAATAAATACGGAATCATGCCTCTCCATTTATGTAAGGTAGAGAGGGACCTCATGTTTTTTTCCCCTATTAAAAATCACTCAGTGAAGGAGTGCACATTCGCAACATTGTCTTATGACCAGCTCCTAGGTAGCATTCTCTAAGGGAGTAAGTTACTTGGATGGGTGGAGTCGATGATATTGGAAACAAACTCCTGCAATGTTGAATTCTGCTTTACATTGTAAATTTTGAAGGAGAAGGCTCACCTATACAAAGCAACACAATCTCTTCCACACTCAAGCTTCTCTGTATTTCACAACATATCCTATGCTGCAGAAATGCTGCGTAGATAATGCAAAAAGCAATTTCTGCACACTTAACTGTGTACTCTATTATCAATTATCATATAGAATGAACCTTCTCTCTCACAATTTCTCAAAACAATGCACATGTGTATTGTGATGTATTTCCATATAAAATACTCTTCATATCACTGGAAATACTGGATGAAGTCTGAAATGTCTAGTACTGTTATTGAAGATGCAACTCTTTGCTCTTGCAAGAGCATAGAGACACTGGGAGAAGATGCAGTATCTACTATTTAAGAAATAGGAGAAACATCTCAACTAGTTTAAAAGCAATTAGGGACAGTCCACTAATTTAAACACTTTTTACTTATAGGCAAATTTATTATTTCAGTTTTACAGAACAGTGCAGCACATGGTATTCATTGTCTCTGTGTGGGCTGCTCACTAACCCTTCTGTACTACGTGTAAGCACCAGCCAGGTGGTACTAGCAGGCTTGGGTTTCCAGCCAGGCTCCTGGCCACATGTGTACGTTGTAATTTTTACTGACATTAGACAATACTGTACTTATTTGGGTGGGTACCCCCGTGACATAAAAGCTGCATTCACATGCACTCACACGGTGGCCAGTGGTGTCTTGCACACAGTTTTGCCTACCTCATTCCCACTCAGCCAGAAGTGAGGCATGGGAGCCACTATTTGGTTGTGTGGATACTTTGCAAAGTCCTAGGGAGCTACCTTGGTGCCGACCCCTGAGCAAGATGCTTCTGCACTCCTTCAGTACTAATTAATTTTGCTGGTCCTTAGCTGAGCATCTGTGTGTGGCAACTAAACAAAGCACCTGTTCTGGAAAGCTACATTTCAAGAATCTGGGTACAAAGTTAG